>NC_041385.1:418562917-418594009 GCF_002162155.2 Triticum dicoccoides
TATCGCCTATTCTTATCTCTACTGCTTGCATTAGAGTAGTGTAGCATGTTACTGTTCGGTTACTCCTATTCTGTTGCATAGCCTGTCATTGTTGCTGCAGTCATTGATACCTTACCCGCAATTCTAAATTCTTAGTATAGGATGCTAGTTTATCATCATTGGCCCTACATTCTTGTCAGTCTGCCATGCTAAACTATCGGGTCGTGATCACTCAGGAGGTGATCACGGGTATATACTATACATACATATTATTCAGGTGGTGACTAAAGTCGGGTCAGCTCGTTGAGTACCCGCAAGTGATTTCAATGTGGGGGCTGGAAGGACAGGTGGCTCCATCCCGGTAGAGGTGGGCCTGGGTTCCCGATGGCCCCCGACTGTTACTTTGTGGCGGAGTGACAGGGCAGGTCGAGACCACCTAGGCGAGAGGTGGGCCTGGCCCTGGTCGGCGTCAGCGGTTGCTTCATAATAACACGCTTAACGAGATCTTGGTATTTGATCTGAGTCTGGCCACTGGCCTATACGCACTAACCAACTACGCGGGAAAGATATGGGCACTCGACGTCGTGGTATCAGCCGAAGCCTTCTTGACATCAGCGACTGAGCGGCGCGCGCCGGATTGGACTGGAACGCCTGCTCTTGTATTAGGGATGCTAGGTCTGCTTCCGGCCGCCCTCGCAACGTGCAGGTGTGCAATGGGCGATGGGCCCAGACCCCTGCGCCATAGGAGTTAGACCGCCGTGCTGACCTCTTTGTTGTGCCTAGGTGGGGCTGCGACGTGTTGATCTTCCGAGGTCGGGCATGACCCAGGAAAGTGTGTCCGGCCAAAGGGGATCGAGCGTGTTGGGTTATGTGGTGCACCCCTGCAGGGAAGTTTATCTATTCGAATAGCCGTGTCCCTCGGTAAAAGGACGACCCGGAGTTGTACCTTGACCTTATGACAACTAGAACCAGATACTTAATAAAACACACCCAGACAAGTTCTAGAGACATCCCGGTGATCGCTTTCCCACAGGGCGACGAGGGGAGGATCGCCGGGTAGGATTATGCTATGCAATGCTACTTGGAGGACTTCAATCTACTCTCTTCTACATGCTGCAAGACGGAGGCTGCCAGAAGCATAGTCTTTGATAGCACTAGCTATCCCCCTCTTATTCTGGCATTCTGTAGTTCAGTCCACCGATATTGCCTCTTGACACATATACCCATGCATATGTAGTGTAGATCCTTGCTTGCGAGTACTTTGGATGAGTACTCACAGTTGCTTTCCTCCCCCCTTTTCCCCCTTTTCCTCTTCTTCCTGGTTGTCACAACCAGATGCTGGAGCCCAGGAGCCAGACGCCACCGTTGACGATGACTTCTACTACACTGGAGGTGCCTACTACTACGTGCAGGCCGCTGACGACGACCAGGAGTAGTTAGGAGGATCCCAGGCAGGAGGCCTGCGCCTCTTTCGATCTGTATCCCAGTTTGTGCTAGCCATCTTATGGCAATTTGTTTAACTTATGTCTGTTCTCAGATATTGTTGCTTCCGCTGACTCGTTTATGATCGAGGACTTGTATTCGAGCCCTCGAGGCCCCTGGCTTGTAATATGATGCTTGTATGACTTTTTACTTTTAGAGTTGTGTTGTGATATCTTCCCGTGAGTCCCTGATCTTGATCGTACACGTTTGCGTGCATGATTAGTGTACGATTGAATCGGGGGCGTCACAATTCCACATATAGTTCTATGTCCATGGCTCATGCTCATGTATTGCGTGAAAGTTGAAAATGTTTGAGAATACTAAAGTATGAAACTATTGCTTGGCTTGTCATCGGGGTTGTGCATGATTAAATACTTTGTGTGATAAAGATAGAGCATAGCCAGACTATATGATTTTGTAGGGATAACTTTCTTTAGCCATGCTATTTTGAGAAGACATGATTGCTTTGTTAGTATGCTTGAAGTATTATTGTTTTTATGTCAATATGAACTTTTATTTTGAATTATTTGGATCTGAACATTCATACCACAATAAAGAAAATTACATTGACAATTATCCTAGGTAGCATTCCACATCAAAAATTCTGTTTTTATCATTTACCTACTCGAGGATGAGCAGGAATTAAGCTTGGGGATGCTGGATACATCTCCAACGTATCTATAATTTTTTATTGTTCCATGCTATTATATTACCCGCTTTGGATGTTTATGGGCTTTACTTTACACTTTTATATCATTTTTGGGACTAACCTACTAACCGGAGGCCCGGCCCGAATTGCTGTTTTTTGCCTATTTCAGTGTTTCGAAGAAAAGGAATATCAAACGAAGTCCAAACGGGATGAAACCTTCGGGAGCGATCTTTTTGGAACAAACGCAACCCAGTATACTTGGAGTGGACGTCAAGAAGCGAACGAGGCGGCCACGAGGGTGCCCGGCGCGCCCCCCCACCCTCGTGGCTCCACCGACCTACTTCTTCCTCCTATATATATCCACGTACCCCGAGAACATCCAGGAGCACCACAAAAACCTAATTCCATCGCCGCAACCTTCTGTATCTGCGAGATCCTATCTTGGAGCCTTTGTCGGTGCTCCGCCAGAGGGGGAATCGACCATGGAGGGCCTCTACATTATCTCCAAGGCCTCTCCGATGAGTTGTGAGTAGTTTACCACAGACCTTCGGGTCCATAGTAATTAGCTAGATGTCTTCTTCTCTCTCTTTGAATCTCAATACCAAGTTCTCCTCGATCTTCTTGGAGATCTATTCGATGTAACTCTTTTTGCGGTGTGTTTGTGAAGATCCGATGAATTGTGGGTTTATGATCAAGTTTATCTATGAGAAAAATTTGAATCTCCTCTGAATTCTTTTATGTGTGATTGGTTATCTTTGCAAGACTCTTCAAATTATTAGTTTGGTTTGGCCTACTAGATTGATCTTTCTTGCAATGAGAGAAGTGCTTAGCTTTGGGTTCAATCTTGCGGTGTCCTTTCTCAGTGACAGCAGGGGCAGCAAGGCACGTATTGCATTGTTGCCATCGAGGATAAAAAGATGGGGTTTATATCATATTGCATGAGTTTGTCCCTCTACATCATGTCATCTTTCTTAATGCGTTACTCTGTTCTTATGAACTTAAAACTCTAGATGCAGGCAGGAGTCGGTCGATGTGTGGAGTAATAGTAGTAGATGCAGAATCGTTTCGATCTACTTGTTGTGGATGTGATGCCTATATACATGATCATGCCTAGATATTCTCATAATTATGCACTTTTCTATAAATTGCTCGATAGTAATTTGTTCACCCATCGTAATACTTATGCTATCTTGAGAGAAGCCACTAGTGAAACCTATGGCCCCCGGGTCTATCTTTTATCATATAAGTTTTCCATCTACTTTTATTTGCATCTTTTACTTTCCAATCTATATTATAAAAATACCAAAAATATTGATCTTATCATATTATCTCTATCAGATCTCACTTTTGCAAGTTTCCGTGAAGGGATTGACAACCCCTTTATCGCGTTGGTTGCGAGGTTCTTGTTTGTTTGTGTAGGTGCGTGGGACTTTTGAGGGGCCTCCTACTGGATTGATACCTTGGTTCTCAAAAACTGAGAGAAATACTTACGCTACTTTGTTGCATCACCCTTTCCTCTTCAAGGGAAAACCAATGCAATGCTCTAGAGGTAGCAACTAGACATTGTAATTCATGGTAAAAGAGATCCAATCACAGTCATACTCAATGTAAATTAATAGCAATACATGCAAATGACAGCGGTGCTCTCCAACTGATGCTTTTTAATAAGAGGATGATGACTCAACATAAAAGTAAATAAATGGGCCCTTCACGGAGGGAAGCAGGGATTTGTAGAGGTGCCAGAGCTCGAGTTTTGAAATAGAGATAAATAATATTTTGAGCGGTATACTTTCATTGTCAACATAAAAACCAAGAGATCTCGATATCTTCTATGCTACACACATTATAGGCGGTTCCCAAACAGAATGGTAAAGTTATACTCCCCCACCACTAACAAACATCAATCCAAGGCTTGTCCGAAACAACGGGTGTCGTCCAACTAACAACAATCCTGGGGGAGTTTTGTTTGCTTTTATTTTGATTTGATTTGAGCATGAGACTGGGCATCCCGGTTACAGGCCATTTTCCCGTGAGTGATGAGCGGAGTCCACTCATCATGAGAATAACCCACCTAGCATGGAAGATATAGACAACCCTAGTTGATACATGAGATATTCGAGCATACAAAACAGAATTTCATTTGAAGGTTTAGAGTTTGGTACATACAAATTTACTTGGAACGGCGGGTAGATACTGCACATAGGAAGGTATGGTGGACTCATATGAATAACTTTGAGGTTTATGGAAGTGGATGCACAAGCAGTATTCCCGCTTAGTACAAGTGAAAGATAGAAAGAGACTGGGAAGCGACCAACTACAGAGCGACAACAGTCATGAACATGCATGAAGATTAATCAACAATGGGTGCAAGCATGAGTAGGATATAAATCACCATGAACATAAATATCGTGGAGGCTATGTTGATTTTGTTTCAACTACATGCATGAACATGTGCCAAGTCAAGCCACTTGAATCGTTTAAAGGAGGATACCACCCTATCATACCACATGACAATCATTTTAATAGCATGTTGGCACGCAAGGTAAACCATTATAAACTCCCAGCTAATTAAGCATGGAATGAGCAACTATAATCTCTAGTTGTAATTGCAAACATGTTTCATCCATAATAGGCTGAATCAGGAACGGTGGACAAATCATATTTACAAAAGCAAGATAGGTCGAGTTCATACCAGCTCTTCTCATCTCAATTGGTCCATCATATATCGTCATTATTGCCTTTCACTAGCACGACTGAACGGTGTGGATAATAATAATAGTGCACGTGCATTGGACTAAGCTGGAATCTGCAAGCATTTAATACAAAGGAGAAGACAAGGTAATATGGGCTCTTGGTTAGATCAACAATAATGCATATGAGAGCCATTCAACATTTTCGTCATGGTCTTCTCCTCTCGACTCCCAAAGAAAAGAAAAGAAATAAAACTATTTACACGGGAGAGCTCCCAACAAGCAAAAGAAGAACGAGAAATCTTTTTGGGTTTTCTTTTAATTACTACGAGCATGGAAAGTAAACTAGCTAAAAAGCTACAACTAATTATTTTGGTTTTCTTAAGGTTTTTCGAACACACAAGAAGAAAGCAAGAAAAGGAAATAAACTAGCTTGGATAGTACAATGAAAAAGTATGAGAACTGACAACTAGCATGAGTGTGTGAACGTGAATGTAATGCCGGTGACAAATACGTACTCCCCCAAGCTTAGGCTTTTGGCCTAAGTTGGTCTATGGCCACTGCTCGAAGCTACTCTCTCCGGTGTACTAAGGAGGATCCTCCGGGCGCCACTGGTTAGCGATCTCCTCCAGAACCCAGTGATAAACAGACTGCCTATATGGGTCAAGTGGTGGCTCAGGCTCAGGCTCTGGGGCTGGTGTCATCCTCCAGTATGCATAAATGGCCTCGGGCAAAATGAGGTACGTGTCTGAAAGTATGTTAAACAAAGAGGGTGCAGGCAAGATACTAGTCTCACAGTGAGTTTTACCAAATATCAAATTATACTTAAGCATCTTCTTCTTATTTTTAACAATAAACTCATGTCCATACTCTTATAATCCAGAAAAATAGTGGGCAGCAACTTTTCCTCTTTCTCATAATGCCTAATAGGTATCTCAAAATGTTCAGCAAGGCGTGAAGCAAACATACCACCAAAGATGGGGCCCTGTGTATGGTTTAGACTTAAGCGTTTAGCAACAATAGCGCCTAAGCTGGAAGTTGTATCATGAAACAAAGCATGGCGCAAAATAACAAGATCAGGAGCACTAAGATTTCCACTGTTCCCGTGACCAATTAAGCATCTACTAGCAAATATCGCAAAGTAATGTAGAACAGGAAAATGTATACTAGTAATTCATGCATCGGAAACTTTCCTCGTTTCCCCTATAGCAATTCTATCAATAAACTCATCCACATCACTATGATGTGGTTCCTCGATGTTGCCCACAAAGGGTATCTTTCAGACCCGACAAAAATCATGGAGTGACATCTCCTTAACCTCATCATATAAGTGAAACTCCACTGAAGGTGGTGATTTCTTAGCATGGAAATAAAAATTTTGCACAAAAATATTAGTGAGTAGGAGATACTGTACGCGCTGGTCATGGAGGAAGTCGGTGATGCCTGCATTCTCAGCCAAGTAATAAAAGTCATCATGAATTCCAACGGCCCTCAAGAACATATCACAAGGCCATTCGCACGACCGGACTTCCGCGGTGCGAGGAATATTGAACTTGGGCTTTTTGTTCTCCTCGTTTTGCTTATCCTCGAGCTTCGGCTCAAAGAGCCCCTCAACAACCTCTTCATCATTTTCTCTGAAAAATTTCTGAAATTTTTAGTGACTCAAAATAAAAGTGAACCAAACTCAACAAGATTGATAGCAACTACTCCCACAAGTGCCTAGAGGCTATATCATGCATTGAAGCTACTTGGGACCATATAAATTTGACATGCAAGCTCAAGAACAGGGTCACCTCGGCAGCAAAAATTTGCAATAAATAAAGCACTAGAACAAAAACTAATTGGACCATTGGAGGAGTCACATACCGAAGAACAATCCCCCAAAACAGTTTTGTGAATGGAGCTTTGAGCAAGGAGATCAAAAATGGCAGCAAGATGAGCTAGAACACGGGTTTGAGCTATGGGAGGATTTTTTTTTCTGGAGGAAGACGAAATGAGTGGGTGCTGGATTAAGTGGAGGGGTCTATGTGGGGCCCACGAGGCAGGGGACGCGCCCTAGGGGGCGCCCTGTGCCCTCATGGCCAAATGGTGGGGGCCCTGGTGTGTTCTCAGTGCCAAAAATTCTTAAATATTCTACAAAAAATCATACTTCATTTTTAGGGCATTTGGAGAACTTTTATTTTTTGGGGTATTTTTATTGCATGGATAATTCAGAACACAGACAGAAAAATACTATTTTTGCGTCATTTAAACTAAATAACAAAAAGTAAAAGGAGGGAACAGAGAGTTGTGCTTTCTAACTTCATCCATCTCATGCTCATCAAAAGGAATCCACTAACAAGGTTGATCAAGTCTTGTTAACAAACTTCTTCCGAATAACATAAAACCAGATAATTTTCGAATAACACTAGGTTACCTCAACGGGGATATGCATGTCCCCAACAATAAGAATATCATATTTCTTTTTGACAGTAGGAAGAGGAAATTCAAAACCTCCAATAGTGATTGTTGAAAATTTTCCAATAGAATTGATATTGTGGACTTGAGGTTGTTTCCTTGGAAAGTGTACCATATGCTCATTACCATTAACATGAAAAGTGACATTGCCTTTGTTGCAATCAATAACAGCCCCTGCAGTATTCAAAAAGGGTATACCAAGGATAATCAACATACTATCGTCCTCGGGAATATCAAGAATAACAAAGTTTGTTAAAATAGTAACATTCACAACCACAACAGGCACATCCTCACAAATACCGACGGGTATAGCAGTTGATTTATCGGCCATTTGCAAAGAGATTTCAGTAGGTGTCAACTTATTCGAATCAAGTCTACGATATAAAGAGAGAGGCATAACACTAACACCGGCTCCAAGATCACATAAAGCAGTTTTAATATAGTTTCTTTTAATGGAGCAGGGTATAGTTGGTACTCCTGGATCTCCTAGTTTCTTTGGTATTCCACCCTTAAAGGTATAATTAGCAAGCATGGTGGAAATTTCAGCTTCCAGTATCTTTATTTTAGTTGTAACAATATCTTTCATATACTTAGCATAGGGATTCATTTTAAGCATATCAGTCAAACGCATACGCAAAAAGATAGGTCTAATCATTTCAGCAAAGCGCTCAAAATCCTCATCATCTTTTTTTCTTTGATGGCTTAGGAGGAAAAGGCATGGGTTTCTGAACCCATGGTTCTCTTTATTTACCGTGCTTCCTAGCAATGAAGTCTCTCTTGTCATAACGTTGATTCTTTGATTGTGGGTTATCAAGATCAACAGCAGGTTCAATTTCTACATCATTATTATTGCTAGGTTGAGCATCAACATGAACATCATCATTAACATTATCAGTAGGTTCATGTTCATTACCGGATTGTGTTTCAACATCAGAAATAGAAATATCATTGGGATTCTCAAGTGTGTCTACAACAGGTTCACTAGAAGCATGCAAAGTCCTATCATTTTTCTTTTTCTCTTTCTTAGAAGGACTAGGTGCATCAATATTAGTTCTCTGAGAATCTTGCTCAACTCTCTTAGGATGGCCCTCAGGATACAAAGGTTCCTGAGTCATTCTACCACCTCTAGTCATAACTCTAGCAGCATTATCATTTTTCTTGTTGTTTAATTCGTTGAGCAAATCATCTTGTGCTTTAAGCACTTGTTCTACTTGAGTGGTAACCATAGATGCATGTTTACTAATAAGTTTAAGGTCACCTTTAACTCTAGACATATTATCACTCAAGTGTTCAATCATATAAGCATTACGTTTCAATTGCCTACCAACATAAGCATTGAAGTTTTCTTGTTTAACAATAAAATTATCAAACTCATCCAAGCATTGGCTAGCAGACTTATAACGAGGGATATCACCTTCATCAAATCTGTGGAGAGAATTTACCTTTACTACCTATGTCGGGTTATCAAGACCATGTATTTGTTCAATAGGTGGTAAATTCTTAACATCTTCAGCTTTAATATCTTTTTCTTTCATAGATTTCTTTGCCTCTTGCATATCTTCGGGACTGAGAAATAGAATACCCCTTTTCTTCGGAGTTGGCTTCGGAGTTGGTTCAGGAAGTGTCCAATCATTATCATTACTCAAGATATTATTTAATAACAATTCAGCTTGCTCAACAGTTCTTTCCCTGAAAACACAACCAGCACAACTATCCAGGTGGTCTCTGGAAGCATCGGTTAGTCCATTATAAAAGATATCAAGTATTTCATTTTTCTTGAGAGGATGATCAGGTAAAGCATTAAGAAATTGGAGAAGCCTCCCCCAAGCTTGTGGGAGACTCTCTTCTTCAATTTGCACAAAATTATATATTTCCCTTAAGGCAGCCTGTTTCTTATGAGCGGGGAAATATTTAGCAGAGAAGTAATAAATCATATCCTGGGGACTACGCACACAACCAGGAGCAAGAGAATTAAACCATATCTTAGCATCACCCTTTAATTAGAATGGAAATAACTTAAGGATATAGTAATAACGAATTTTTTCCTCATGAGTGAATAGGGTGGCTATATCATTCAATTTAGTAAGATGTGTAAGTGCATCTAGTGCCACCCCTAGTTGGTTTTGGAGTATTGACGACAAAGTTGGTTGAGGGACTAATGTGTTTGTGAGAATTGCAGGATAACGCAGGTAGTGTCCCTCATTGATTCGGTTTACCTACCGGAGATGACCCCTAAAAATGTATGAAGACATTGAAGACAATGGTGGTATGAGAAGATATTCATATTGAAGACTATGACATGAGAAGACATTACGTGAAGACTATGGAGCGCGAAGACTGTGTGGTTTCGTTGTTTCCTTTTCTTCCTTGTTGAGTCATAGGAACCACTGTACTGTTAAGTGGGGTCCAAGTGAACTAAGTCAGAGTGACTGAAGTGATGCTCAACCCAAATCCTATGTCTTCGAGCGAAGACAATGAGAGCAAATCTTATCCAGAGCTGGATGAGTCAGCTTTGCTTGTAGCCCAAGTAAAGTTGTCGCGTGTGTTTGAAATCTGACCATTGGAACATGTGTCAGTTCCTTAGTGACCCAGGGTCATTTTGGACAAATCAGGTCCGGTTTCCTTGTGGCTATAAATAGCCCACCCCCTACACCATAAATTGGTGGCTGCTCAGAGTTTGTGCACGGCTTTTGTTGTTTGAGAGCAACCCACCTCGAAGCATTTGAGAGAGAGAAATCCTTGCGAGGACAAAGCCCAAACACCCAGAGCCAAAGAGTGTTAGGCATCACTGAAGTCTTTCTGTCTGTGTGACCTGAAGACTTATTACACTTGAGGACTGTGAATCCTCAGCCGGTTAGGCGTCGCGCTCTGAGCATCCAAGAGCCATTGTGGATTGCCGGTGAACGAAGTCTGTGAAGGTTTGGAAGTCTACCTTGAAGACTTACCAGAGTGATTGGGCGAGGACTGGGTGTCCTTAGCTCAAGGGGAATAAGGTGAAGACACGGTCTTTTGAGTTAAATCTCAGCCTCCCTAACCAGACGTACAGTTGTCACAGCAACTGGAACTGGTCCAACAAATCATGTGTCTTCAACGAGCGACTGGTTCTATCCCTTTCCACCCTTTACTTAAGTTTGTCTTCGTGAAGTCATTGCCTATCTGTGTATCTGTTTGACTTCATTGCTTGACTACTACTGTTGATTGGCTTCATACTATCTTCCATCCTGATCCTTACTACTTGGCTGCTATTAGTCATGTACTTTCACATCATTGCATACTTGACTATGGCTTGCTTATGGTAGTTTATCTTTCGCTGCATATCAACTAGGTCATTTCTGTTGTTTATCTTCGAAACATCTAAGTTTTGAAGACTTTCATAAAAATCGCCTATTCACCCCCCCCCCTCTAGTCGATACTAGCACTTTCAATTGGTATCAGAGCAAGGTACTCCCTTGTTCTGTGTGATTCGGTTTAACCACCTGGAGTTTCAGCTATGTCGACTGCAGGGATAATCAAAGTCTCCGCTGCTTGCCCCGTGTTCGATGGAACAGAATATCCCTACTGGAAGAATAAGATGCGTATGCATCTTGAAGCCATTGATGTCGACCTCTGGTATGTCGTCAAGAACGGCGTTCCCAAAACTGGTGAAGGTGTCACCCCTGCTGATGTCAAGAAGTTCATTCAACTAGACTCTACTGCCAAGAACATTATCTGTGGTCATCTGACCAAAGGACAATATGGTCGTGTGAGTGCTCTGGACACATCAAAGCTAGTCTGGGACTGGCTATCTAAGGTCAATGAAGGCGTATCAACCCAGAGAGATCAAAGAATCAGTGTTCTTCGCAACCTCTTCAACCGCTTCAAGAGAAATGACAATGAAAATGTCCAGCTCACGTTCGATCGCCTCACTGATATCACAAATGAACTTCAAGCTCTTGGCGCGACTGAGATTACCAAGCATGAAATCGTCAAGACACTACTGAGATCACTCGACAGCTCCTTTGACACCCTTGCACTCATGATACAAGAACGTCCTGACTTCAAATCACTTGATCCGTCTGATATACTCGAGAGGCTCAACACACATGAGTTCCAGCTTTCTGAGAAAAGAGATATCTATGGCCCAAACTATGGTCGAACTCGTGCTTTGAAGGCAAACGTTGTTTCCTCATCTGAAGAAGAATCTGACTGCAGTTCTGAAGATCCTGAAGACATTGGAAAAGAGCTTGCGATGCTAGTGAAGATGTTTCAGAAATTCACCAAGAAGAAAGGCTTCAGAAAGTCTTCACGGTCTAGCTCAAGGAATGATGAAGCTTCCACCCATGACCACAAGAAGAGAACCTGCCACAAGTGCAAGAAACCTGGTCACTACATATCCGAGTGTCCACAGTGGGATAATGAGAAGAATAAGAAGAAGAACAAGGAATATGATTCTGATGACAAGAAGAAGAATAAATCCTCTAAGTCTTCTTCCAAGTCTTCATCGTACAAGAAGAGTTCATCTGGCAAGGCTCCTGCTTTTGTTGGCAAGGAAATGGATTCAGAGGAGGAGTCTGCTTCTGAGGAGGCGGAGGTGGAGTCTGGAGAGGAGTCTGACCCTGGCGTAGCAAGTCTGGCTCTAGCCACAGCCTATGTCGCCAAGTCCATCTTCAACACTGAAGATAATGATTTCCACACCAACGTTGAAGCTGATGTTGAAGACGATCCTACTCCCACCTACTGCTTCATGGCACGTGGTGCCAAGGTAAAATCACGCAATGCTTACTTTCAAACATCGAGTGAAGATGACTCTGATTGTGAATCCAAACCAAGCTACAGAACACTTGCTAAAATTGCAACTGAACAACAAAAGGCTATGGAACATACTCAAAAACTGTTAGACAAAAGCGATGACCTATTGGACGTGGAAATGACATGTTCACAGTCCTTAGTTGATGACATAAACTTCATGCTAAGTACCAAGAACTTGAAGGTCGTCATGAAACGCTCTCAACTACTTATGAAAGGCTCTCCTATGATTATCTTCAAAGGAAACAAGAGCTTGAGAAATTGAGAGCAGCTCATGAAGATCTTCAAAAAGTGAATGAGTCACTTCGCGCTCAACAAATCACTCCCGCTCAGGATGGATTTGAAACACCATGTCTAAAATGCATTGAGCGTCATAACGCTACATCTGTTGCTGAATGTTCCACTGCTGCTAATGTTTCATTGTCTTCACCTACTGACGTGGTTACTAACCCCTCTGCGGAGGATACCACTGTTGTTGCTGATGAAAATGCTATGTTGAAGACATTGCTTGAAACAGGGATGTACAAAAGTTTGAAGGGACATCAGACACTCTGCGATGTCCTCAAAAAGCAGATTCTGAACCGAAATCCTAGGAAAGAGGGTGTTGGGTTCGAGAGGAAAATGAATGTTGATGGCTCGTACTGGAAGCCTGAGCAGTACCCCAAAACCACATGGGTTGCTGCAAAGGAACCTTCAGTAGATCCATCCACTTTATCTAGCTTTACCTGTGCTAATCCTATTATCATTGATGAATCCTTTCATGCAAACTATAAGCTGTTCAAGAATCAGAAAGGTGAAGTGTTTCCCAGGTACATTGGTACGAACTACAGGAATGGACCACCTATGAAGAAGATCTGGGTACCTAAGCAGTACATTGAGAATCTTCCTGTGAATGTCGTCATGACACCACCAAGGAAGAAGACAAACCCCAGACCTATAGCTTCATATGGCCCAAAGGCTTCATACAGATACAGGACTCACCTGAGTCACCCTAACGCCAATGTTTTGCAGGGAAATCATGCTTCGACTTATGAATATGAGCGAGTATCTTCGAACCGCTATGTTCATAGGACTAAGAACTTTTCTGCTTATTCATATGAGTATCATTCATCTCCTGCAAGGCTATTTTCTAGGGCTCCAAAGCCAAAATTCTCAGATGCTGCACTTAGACTCATTGCTTCTAAGCCACCCCTGAAGATGTGGGTGGCAAAGAAGAACTAACTCTCTTTTGCAGAATACGGTCTCCAGCCAGCAATCAATGGCGTCCGATACTATTGCTGGGGACCTAAAACACATTAAGGACGCATGATAAAATGTCATTCTATATACTTCACATCTGAATCACTTATCAGTCATATATGTCCTAACTTTGATATAAGCTATGACAATCCCTATATGTGTCAAATGCTTATGCTTCACAACACTCTTGTGAAGCCTATCCTCCTAATTGCACTATAGGGTACATCACCAAAAGCTTCAGAATGGATAATGGATAGTGGATGCACTAATCATATGACTGGTGATCGAAGTCTTCTCATGGACTCAACCTTACGTCCATCCGACAAGAGTCACATCACATTCGCTGACACTGGTAAAAGCAAGGTATTGGGTCTAGGTAGAGTTGCAATCTCAAAGGATCAACACATGGATAAAGTAATGCTTGTTGAATCCCTTGGTTTCAACTTAATGTCTGTCTCAATGCTTTGTGACTTGAACATGATTGTGCTATTTGGAAAATATCGCTGCCTTGTACTAATGGAATCTGACAAATCTCTAGTCTTTGAAGGGTATCGAAAAGATGATCTATACATGGTAGATTTCTCAGCAGGTCCACAGCTTGCCGTATGTCTTCTCACAAAAGCTTCAGAATGCTGGCTCTGGCATCGAAGGCTAGGACATGCTGGCATGAGGAACTTACACTCACTTGTCAATAAGAAGCATGTCATTGGCATCGAGGATGTTAAGTTCAAGAAGGATCATCTGTGTGGTGCCTGTGAAGCTGGAAAGATGACAAGGGAAAAGCACCCCTCGAAGACAATCATGACAACATCTCAACCCTTCGAGCTGTTACACATGGACTTATTTGGACCTACTCACTACTCCACCCTCACAACAACTGCCTGTCTCTATGGCTTCGTCATTGTTGATGACTACTCAAGATACACATGGGTTCATATAATTCTTTACAAGACTGAAGTGCAAGATGTCTTTAGGCGCTTCGCCAATCGAGCAATGAACAATTATGGCTTGAAGATCAAGCATATCAGAAGTGACAATGGCACTGAATTCATGAACAATTATGACTTGATCTGTATCTGGATACAATGGGAATCACTCATGAGTTCTCTGCTCCATACACACCTCAGCAAAATGGCATCGTTGAGCGCAAAAACAGAACCCTCATTGAGATGGCTCGAACAATGCTAGAGGAATACAAGACACCAAGAAAGTTCTGGCCTGAAGCTATTGATACAGCCTGTCACATCATCAACCGTGTGTATATCCATAAGCTTCTGAACAAAACATCCTATGAGCTCCTTACTGGCAAGAAGCCAAACGTCAGTTACTTCAGAGTATTCGGAGCTAGCTGCTGGATCAAGGATCCCCATCACAAGTCAAAATTTGCACCTAAGGCTCACGAAGGCTTCATGCTTGGCTATGGAAAGGACTCACACTCCTACAGAGTCTTCAACCTCTATCTCTACAAAATCTTCGAAACTGTGGATGTGAAATTTGATGAAACCAATGGTTCACAGAGAGAGATTCTGCCAAGTACACTAGACGAAGCTCCGCCCAACGAATCTATCAAACTGATGGGAACTGGTGAAATCATGCCCTCTGAAGGACAGCCTGAAGAGGAACTTATCATCTCAGCACCAAATCAACCTGAAGACAATGCTCAGTCCGAAGACAATCCTCCCAATAATGATAATGATCAGCGAGAGCAAAGTCTTCGTCCTGTTCATCCTCGTGTTGCAAATGAAGTTCAAATAAAGAAGATAATTGATAGCATCAATGCATCTGGTCCACTCACTCGGTCAAGAGCAACACAGCTAGCAAACTTCTATGGGCACTTTTCATTTGTGTCAATATCAGAACCCAAGAAAGTTGCTGAAGCTTTTATGGAACCTGAATGGATTCAAGCCATGCAAGAAGAACTTCAACAGTTCAAGCTAAATAATGTTTGGGAACTTGTCAAGCGACCTGACCCTCGCAAGCATAACATTATTGGAACAAAATGGATATATCGAAATAAGCAAGATGAGCATGGTCAAGTCGTCAGAAACAAAGCACGTCTTGTAGCTCAAGGATATACTCAAGTTGAAGGAATTGACTTCGATGAAACATTTGCTCCTGTTGCTAGGCTTGAAGCTATTCGCATACTGCTAGCCTACGCTAATCATCACAACATATTGCTATATCAAATGGATGTGAAGAGTGCATTTCTCAATGGCAAAATTGAAGAAGAAGTATATGTCGCTCAACCACCTGGCTTTGAAGATCCGAAACATCCTGATATGGTGTACAAGCTAAACAAAGCACTGTATGGCCTCAAACAAGCTCCTCGCGCATGGTATGATACAATCAAAGACTTCCTGAAGAGCAAAGGCTTCAAACCAGGATCCCTCGATCCCACACTCTTCACGAAGACATATGATGGTGAACTGTTTGTGTGCCAAATATATGTGGATGACATAATCTTCGGCTGCACCAACCAGAAGTATAGTGATGAGTTTGGGTACATGATGCTAGAGCAATATCAGATGTCCATGATGGGTGAGCTGAAGTTCTTCCTTGGTCTTCAAATTCGTCAGCAAAGAAATGGCATCTTCATATCCCAAGAAAAATACCTCAAAGATTGTCTGAAGAAGTTTGGAATGGAAGACTGCAAAGGCTACACGACGCCAATGCCAGCCAAACACCATCTTGGTCCCAACGATAATGGTAAAGAGTTCGATCAAAAGGTATACTGCTCCATGATTGGTTCTTTACTTTATCTATGTGCATCTAGGCCAGATATTATGCTTAGTGTTTGCATGTGTGCTCGATTCCAAGCGGCACCAAAGGAATCGCATCACTTAGTTGTGAAGCAAATTCTTCGATATTTGGCTTACACCCCAACACTCGGATTATGGTATCCCAAGGGCTCAAAATTTGATTTGGTTGGATTCTTGGATGCTGATTATGCTGGTGACAAAGTGGATCGCAAGTCTACATCAGGCACATGTCATTTTCTTGGTCGATCACTTGTCTGTTGGTGACTGAAGAGCAACTGGCAGATATCTTCACAAAGCCCTTGGATGAGAAAAGGTTTTGCAAGTTACGGTGTGAGCTAAATATCTTGGAATCCTCTAATGTCCTGTGATCAGGCACACATCCTAACACTTATGCATTTTGATGACTTAGATGTGCAACGCACAAAGTAATGTATATCTTCAATCAATGAAGATTTACACTCTGAGTGTGAATACATTAACATGGAATTTGACTTCGGAGCGCCGCGATAATTGTGCGTCGTGTCTGGGTCTAATACTTCCTATACGGTGGGTAATGCCACCACCAAATTTCTCTGTTTGAAGTGTTTCACTCATGGCGTTATATTGCAATGACTTCGCATTTGGTTTGTCTTCAGTTTCAATTTATCTTCATGATTTCCTGCACTATGATGATTTGATTGCTTTCTGATATATAAATATACTAGTGTTCTGTCCTCTACTGCATTCACTTATAACTATGTCTTCAAGTTGGATCTTTTGAACTAAGTGAATGTGATTGGACCCTAACCTCTCTATGCTTTCTATCTCAAACTCTATCTGTCCAAATCATATGCATTCTATTGAAACTGTCGAATGTCTTCTGTGTGTCCTAGTCAGCAGAAGGCAAAGAGACAAACATTAACTCTGTTTTAAATGACTTATCTTCATTGTTGAAATCCGGAGAAGCCGGAACAACTCTCCGACATGCCAGGCGGGCGTGGGAACGTGGGACAACTCTGAGTATGTTGCATGCTTGCCACGTGCCCCTCAGATGTGAATCGCCAGGGGCACCAGCGTAATTGCGCTGTGCCGCTCACCTACTTATAAATACTTGTCCCCTGCGGTAAAGAAATCCTTCTTCCACCTCTCCACCTCCGTCAAAACCCTAGCGCCACCGCTAGCTCTCGACGACACCGGCGACGAAGCGCTTAGCTGCCGCGACTTCTCCGACGTTGTCCTCACGCCGGCCACGGACATCGTCCTCTCTGCCGTCGCCGTAGGTGTCCTCCGTCGCCAAGTTAGGGCACGGTGGGTTGAACTGCTCGGTCTCCTATTCATCCCATCTAGCAGTTCTTCGTGCGGTAATTATAACTCTATTTTTACCACCTTTTTGATCTTCAAGATTCATCCTGTTTACCAAAAGTGGTTTTTGCCTATTCAATGTTAGATCTATTCTGTCTACATCTCATACTGCCTAGTCAATTCACTTAGATTTCCTGTCTAGTTTGATTCCTCACTTGTACTTATTCACGGATTGGTACAAATATGGAACAAACTCACCTATATAAGTGAATGTCTTCGCATCATGAGGTCAATGTCTTCAAACTGATTTATCTTCAAAATCTTTTGAGAATGCATATGACCTCTTCCCCTTCCCTCGCATCTCTAATGCTGTCACAGGTACATGTCCGTGGGAGAATCCCTTGGTTCTCATAGTCTGCATTCGTTTGCAGAATACTTACAGCATCATATCAATTCTCCTGAAGCCAGTTCCTGCTTGACCAGCAAGCGTAAGTCTCTGAAGCCTTTGAACGTATTGAAGCCATTCAGTTTGAAGTTCATGGCTGCAGAAAAATCAGCAAGGAAGGGTGGCAGACAGCGCAGAGAAGGAATATCCAAAGATCTGCCTGATGACCTAGCAGAACTCTATAAGACAGATCCTGAAGAGACTTATCATCAGCGCAAGACACGAATCCAATGGATTCGACGCTATTGGGCTGAAGAATGGTTCAAGTACAAGTTTGTAACCAAGGAATATGCAGAGAAGAATGCTATCAAGAGACCTTGGGGTGATATTCTCTATCGAGGCCTTCAACCCAAGAACAGAGTTGAAGCTATTGCGCAAGGCTTCTATCCTTGCATGGTCCGTGGACCTCAGCCTGAGAACGCCGATCCCACATCATTACTCTGGTGTCGTGACGATGCTCTCTTCAAGCGCAACCTTCAATTTGCTCAGGCTTCGGCCAAGAAAAACAAGAAGTCATTGGGATTAGACTTCAACCCAGGTCCCTCTGCTCCCCGTGCTGACGGCTCCCGTGATGCAGAACCCAATGTCATCGGCCCCTTCTCCAATCTTGACGACCTCATCACCTACATCTTGGTCCAGGGAGCCAGAGTTGATCATTCTGATAATGATGCTGATACTGATGAAGCTCCAGCTCCTCCTCCAAAGCCGCAGAAGCAAAAGAAGCCAAAGGCTTCAAGATCAGCTGCACCTCCGAAAACTTCTCGTGCGAAGCCACTGGCCACTGCACCTCCTGAAGACAGTGTGCAGTCTGAAGATCAATCCCGTATCTCCAAGAAGACGGAGAAGAAAAAGCAACTTGTCAGGCATACTGATCAAGCCTTGACTCATGCCGCCATTCTGCGAGAAGAACCCATTGATCTGTCCAGTGATGAAGATCTTGCTGATGATGCCCTTGAGCAACTGATAAAGAGCAAGGAAGAAGCAGAAATCTTCAACAACTTGCCTCTCTTTGATGTGGCAATCATCCACAACTTCATTGATGAGTGGTTCGACACCCCCAATCTCAGCTTTGAAGATTTGCAGCTTCCCATTGGCCTCAGCGTCTCTTTTAATGGCGCCATTGCTTCCGAGCTAGCTCTCGCTCAGCACATCGTTGAGCTGAAGAACAAAATTGATTATGAGAAGGCTCAGTTCAAGAAGCATGTGGCGAAGCTCAGTGTTCAAGACGTCAAAAACTTCAAGGTCATGCTGCATGAGCTTAAAGAAGCTTTTCTGAAGAAGCGCCAAGAAGCTCAAGGCTCCCGCGAGCGCATGAAGAGTTTGGCTGATAAGTGTATGCTTGCCTACAATGAGGCTGAGAAGCGCAAGTCACTTGGTCGTCCTGGCATTGACCCCAGGATGGCTGCAAAGAAAAAGAAGAAGCTTCCTGCTGACAAGCCTGCACCTTCAAGCCAAGAAGCCCCTCGCATTATCTTCCCAAGCAGCATGACTGGCTCGAAGCCAAAGGTCACCACAACCGCTTCATAATAGAAGAAGACAAGGGCTACCGAGGCTGAAGCCAGAAAGAGGAAGAATACTGAAGCCTCTGATGCAGCTCCCTCCAAGAAGAAGCGCAAGACCAAGAAGACTAGGGCTGCTCCCACAGAGCCCTTAGTTGTTGAACCCATTTCAGTGGTTCACCCTACGTCAGAACATCAAGAAAGAAGGATGATAGTCCATGAGCCTGCTTCCACAGAGGCTCATGAAGCTGAAGATATTCCAGCAGCTGAATCCACCGCTGCTAAAGACATTGGTCATGATGACAATGTTGAAGATGATGAAGTTCTTCCTCAGATCGAACACAACGTGGTATCATCGCCTGTTCTTACGAACAGCGAACTCATCAGCATTGGTCGTCCTCTGACGCCAATTGCTCAGGATGCATCGTGGGCTAATCACCCACAGCAACAAGACTCCCCCGGTACTCCCCAACAACAACAACAAGCTGCACCTCCCATGCAAGAAGAAGATGAAGACTTTGAGGCCCAGCCAACTCCATCTCCTAAGGCGTTGCCAGCATTTCGCAGGGTGCGCAAAGGACAAAGGCCTCAAGTCCCTCTGTCGAGCATTCAGAAGGAGAAGTGCAACGTCCACCTATTGCTCGTCAAGTCTTTTCTGAACCCACTCCAAATGTGAATGTCTCCGAGTCTGAAGCACAAGCTGCTGAAGACATTCCGGGTGCATCAGCCGAAGAAAATCAAGAAGACGTACGTGTCCCTACTTCCCCAGTGATTGAAGAAGTTGTTCCTGATATGAACGTGCCAGTGCCCGACCCTCCTGTTCATCAAGAGGAGGTTGAAACTGTTGAAGCTACCACCACCAACGCCAATGAAGCCAATGACATAGTCATGGCTAACGCTAATGTGGAGCCTACACCAACCAGTGAGCCTGAAGCTAATGAGGCCACTGCGCCTAAAGCTAATGAGGTCACTGCACCTGAAGCTAATGAGTCAACTGCTCCTGAAGCACCTGTTGTGCAGCCTGAAGCCTCAGTTGTTGCCCCTGCTCTTATTCCGCCACCAAGGCCCCATACAATCGAGCAAGCATACAGTCATGGTCAGCTAACCACTGTCCGATGGCCCATTCTGGTGCCTCCGCCTACTGCCTCTGGACCTCAATTTGATTATCATGTTGAGCATAGGCCTCGGGTCTAGAAGCCCAAGCCAAGACTGCCAAGGTTTCCAGGTACTGCAAACTCACCGGGGTCCTTCAATGCTAATGGCTTCAAAAGCCACAATACCTTCTTTGACAGCGCCAAGAACCCCTACTCCAAACCAAGGATATCATCAGATCGGTTCTGGAGCTATCAGCAGAGAAGCTATTACTCATGCGTTCTATATGATCAAGGGCGCATTTTCCCTCATATGCGCCTTGACACTGAAGCCATTGCTGGACTGTCGTGCTTAGAAGAAGCACTTGATTGCTTTCGTGATGCTGGTCTGCTCAACTTTGTGACAGACAAAGAACACTGGAATGAAGAGCTATTGCTTCAATTCTATGCTACTCTACACATTCGCGGCTACACAGAGATATCAAGACATGGGTCCTCGAGTGGATGACCGGAAATGTTCATCATGATGCCAAAGCTCTTGACATCATCGAGCTTATAGGGCTAGCCACTCCAGGAGAGCTATATGAACCTGATTGTCAGCTACACCGCAATGCATTGGAGAGCATCTTCCATAAACCAGAACCCAACATGAGCCAGATGTTGAGCATGATGAAGCCCTTGCCATCTGACGCTGAATATCCAACAGAGTTCTTTGTTGAAGACCTTGAGTATCTGCCATGCACAATATATCATATTATCCAGCGAACTCTATGGCCTATCAAAGGACATTCATCAGCAGCCAAGCTTGAAGGAGCTATGAAGACTTTGGTCTTTTACATTCTCAATGGCATCAGCTTCAATACTCAAGAATTCTTCATCAGGCAACTTGCTGCTTCTGGGTCTGACCTATTTGGTCTGAAGTTCTATGCTCCATGGGTCATGCGCCTCATCAAGAGACACTCATCTGTCAACTATCAGCCCTCTACTCGCAATCATCTGATCTTTTTGCCAGAGGTTGATATGTCAGTTGAAGCTATATACTCTGACCCTGCCAAGAGGCCTCTTTGTCTTCAGAATCCCGAGCACCAAAGCTTCACTCAACCCATTGAAGGTGTTCAAGCAGCAACACGAATCTATCCATTGGCTGGAAATACTCGTCTGCCTCATCGAGCACCTACTGAAGCCACTGAAAGCACCATTGCCCAAAGGCCTCGGAAGCGTTCTCGCGTTCTCAATGACCGAGAACTTCATGTGGCCCTTCATCAGAAACAGGATAAGCATCACTATTGGCTCAAGAGACAGATGCAAAGCCTCTTGGTGGATGTCAATCGCATTCGTAACCTAGCCACCAAGAATGCCTTTGTTGCTCATGAGACTTGTCGGCGATCATGGAAGAGCTTGACCCTGCTTAGTGCTGAAGCAGATCTTCAAGACGATGGCTTCAATGAAAGATTCCAGTTTGACTCCACTCCTCCACGGACTGTTGTCCTACGTCGCACTCCATCTCTTGAAGACTCTGAATATTCTTCCTCCGCGGCAACTGTCAATGCCAGAGTGATCGATGATGAAGATGATGCTACTTCACCACCTCCCACTACTGCACGCATCGACACTGCACCAAGTTCGTCTACACCGCCAACCAACGACGACAACCCTGCTGCTTCACCTTCTCATGAGGACGAGTAGATGCGATGTGTCTTCAAACCTTTTTGGTCCTTACTGACAAAAGGGGGAGAAGCGTATGAGTTGATAGTCTTCAAGCGGGTTCATATGGGCGGTTGCATTATATTTTGCCTCGTGCTTACAACTCTTGCTTTTTTTAAACATTTGCTTCTTTGAATTGTAACACCTAAACTTGATGGTCGCCTGCTACTTATTTGCTTTACTATGATGCGATGATAAATTCCGCATGTGCGATGATAACTTCCGCACTTAGATCATCCTGCAGACGTCCATTTTTCATTATGCATGTCATTCTACTTGCTATATCATTTCATGCATGATGAATTATCTTCATAAGTTGAAGTGGATCTCCACAAGTACAACCTGCCATGTGCATTTGCATTCCAAAAGCAAATTACTTATATGCACATCTTCAGGGGGAGCCCTTGCTACTTATGAAGAAAATTCCCTATCCTTACAATTTCACATACTTTATCCCCGTTGAAAACTTCAACCAGTTTGTCATCAATCACCAAAAAGGGGGAGATTGTAAATGCATCTAGTGCCACCCCTAGTTGGTTTTGGAGTATTGACGACAAAGTTGGTTGAGGGACTAATGCGTTTGTGAGAATTGCAGGATAACGCAGGTAGTGTCCCTCATTGATTCGGTTTACCTACCGGAGATGGCCCCTAAAAATATATGAAGACATTGAAGACAATGGTGGTATGAGAAGATATTCATATTGAAGACTATGGCATGAGAAGACATTACGTGAAGACTATGGAGCGCGAAGACTGTGTTTTCGTTGTTTCCTTTTCTTCCTTGTTGATTCATAGGAACCACCGTACTGTTAAGTGGGGTCCAAGTGAACTAAGTCAGAGTGACTGAAGTGATGCTCAACCCAAATCCTATGTCTTCGAGCGAAGACAATGAGAGCAAATCTTATCCAGAGCTGGATGAGTCAGCTTTGCTTGTAGCCCAAGTAAAGTTGTCGCGTGTGTTTGAAATCTGACCGTTGGAACATGTATCAGTTCCTTAGTGACCCAGGGTCATTTTGGACAAATCAGGTCCGGTTGCCTTGTGGCTATAAATAGCCCACCCCCTACACCATAAATTGGTGGCTGCTCAGAGTTTGTGCACGGCTTTTGTCATTTGAGAGCAACCCACCTCGAAGCATTTGAGAGAGAGAAATCCTTGCGAGGACAAAGCCCAAACACCCAGAGCCAAAGAGTGTTAGGCATCACTGAAGTCTTTCTGTCTGTGTGACCTGAAGACTTATTACACTTGAGGACTGTGAATCCTCCAGCCGGTTAGGCATCGCATTCTGAGCATCCAAGAGTCATTGTGGATTGTCGGTGAACGAAGTCTGTGAAGGTTTGGAAGTCTACCTTGAAGACTTACCAGAGTGATTGGGCGAGGACTGGGTGTCCTTAGCTCAAGGGGAATAAGGTGAAGACACGGTCTTCTGAGTTAAATCGCAGCCTCCCTAACCATACATACAGTTGTCACAGCAACTGGAACTGGTCCAACAAATCTTGTGTCTTCAACGAGCGACTGGTTCTATCCCTTTCCACCCTTTACTTAAGTTTGTGTTCGTGAAGTCATTGCCTATTTGTGTATCTGTTTGACTTCATTGCTTGACTACTACTGTTGATTGGCTTCATACTATCTTCCATCCTGATCCTTACTACTTGGCTGCTATTAGTCATGTACTTTCACATCATTGCATACTTGACTATGGCTTGCTTATGGTAGTTTATCTTCCGCTGCATATCAACTAGGTCATTTCTGTTGTTTGTCTTCGAAACATCTAAGTTTTGAATACTTTCATAAAAATCGCCTATTCACCCCCCCCCCCTCTAGTCGATACTAGCACTTTCAATATGTGCCACAACAGTTCAGATTCATAGCCATGGAAAGGATCAGATTCAACCAAAGTAATTAACTTAGGATCAACAGAGAAATCATAATCCTTATCATAAATACAGATAGGTGAAGTAGCAAAAGCAGGGTCATATTTCATTCTAGCATTCAGAGACTTTTCTTTCAGCTTAGCTAACAGTTTCTTAAGATCATATCTATCTTTGTAAGCAAAAAGGTCTCTAGCAGTTTCTTCATCCATAACATAACCCTTAGGTACATCAGGCAATTCATATATAAGGGGAGAATCTTCATCATCACTTTCATCAATATTATCAGTTTCAATAATTTCATTCTCTCTAACCCTAGCAAGTTGTTCATCAAGAAATTCACCTAATGGCACAGTATTATCAAGCATATAAGTAGTTTCATCATAAGCATCATGCATAGCATAAGTGGCATCATCAATAACATGCGACATATCAGAATCAATAGCAGGTGCAGGTGTCGCAAGTTTACTCAATACAAAAGGTGAATCAAGTGCAGAGCTAGATGGCAGTTCCTTACCTCCCCTCGTAGTTGAGGGAAAAATCTTGGTTCTTTCATCTTTCAAGTTCCTCATAGTGATCAACAGATATAAATCCCAAGTGGCTTAAAGAATAGAGCTATGCTCCCCAGCAATGGCGCCAGAAAATAGTCTTGATAACCCACAAGTATAGGGGATCGCAACAGTTTTCGAGGGTAGAGTATTCAACCCAAATTTATTGATTGGACACAAGGGGAGCCAAAGAATATTCTCAAGTATTAGCAGCTGAGTTGTCAATTCAACCACACCTGAAAGACTTAATATCTGCAACAAAGTATTTAGTAGCAAAGTAGTATGGAAGTAACGGTAACGGTGGCAAAAGTAACAGTAGCAGTTTTGTAGTAATCGTAACAGTGGCAACGAAGAGGTAACTAAGCAAAGATCAATATGTGAAAAGCTTGTAGGCAATGGATCGGTGATGGATAATTATGTCGGATGTGATTCCTCATGTAACAGTTATAATAGAGGGTGACACAGAACTAGCTCCAGTTCATTAATGTAATGTAGGCATGTATTCTGAATATAGTCATACACGCTTATGGAAAAGAACTTGCATGACATCTTTTGTCCTACCCGCCCGTGGCAGTGGGGTCCTATTGGAACTAAGGGATATTAAGGCCTCCTTTTAATAGAGTACCGGACCAAAGCATTAACACTTAGTGAATACATGAACTCCTCAAACTACGGTCATCACCGGGAGTGGTCCCGATTATTGTCACTTCAGGGTTGTCGGATCATAACACATAGTAGGTGACTATTGACTTGCAAGATAGGATCAAGAACTCACATATATTCATGAAAACATAATAGGTTCAGATCTGGAAACATGGCACTCGGGCCCTAGTGACAATCATTAAGCATGGCAAAGTCATAGCAACATCAATCTTAGAACATAATGGATACTAGGGATCAAACCCTAACAAAACTAACTCGATTACATGGTAAATCTCATCCAACCCATCACCGTCCAGCAAGCCTACGATGGGATTACTCACGCACGGCGGTGAGCATCATGAAATTGGTGATGGAGGATGGTTGATGATGACGATGGCGACGGATTCCCCTCTTCGGAGCCCCGAATGGACTCCAGATCAGCCCTCCCGAGGAAGAACAAGGCTTGGTGGCGGCTCCATATCGTAAAACGCGATGAATCATTCTCTCTGATTTTTTTTCCCCGAAAGTGAATATATGGAGTTGGGGTTGAGGTCGATGGAGTCCCAGGGGGCCCACGAGGCAGGGGGCGCGCCCTGCACCCTCTTGGACAGGGTGTGGGCCCCCTGACGTTGATTCTTTCACCAATATTTTTTATTAATTTCAAAAAGTTGCTCCGTGGATTTTCAGGTCATTCTGAGAACTTTTATTTCTGCACAAAAATAACACCATGGCAGTTCTACTGAAAATAGCGTTAGTCCGTGTTAGTTCCGTTCAAATCATGCAAGTTAGAGTCCAAAACAAAGGCAAAAGTGTTTGGAAAAGTAGATACGTTGGAGACATATCAGTCGGCGACGACAAGACGGTCGACCGTTTCATGGAGAACATCATCTTTGAGGGTGGTACAGCGGCCGCTGGCGGTGCCACCCTGGCTGGCTACGATCCCGATGAGACACAAAGCCAGGACGGCTGGGGGTCGTTCACGCCGTCGACCTTTGATCAAGCTGGCATGCAGGACACCTTTATGTGGAATTAGGTCGGCCTGGACCTGGACGGCTTCCCGCTCGACCACGAGTTTCTGGAGGACTACGGCCTCGAGGAAGAGGATGAGTTGGACATCGACGAGGAGCCTTTGTTCGAGGACGAGCTCGCCAGCCAAGCCACCGGGGTGAAGCCTAAGCGCAAGAGTAAGCGGACGAAGGCATACACGGCGTCCGAGGACAAGCTCCTTTGTGAGTGTTGGAGGGACATTGGGCAAAACCCCAAGGTCGGCGCCGAACAGAAGGCATCAACCTTTTGGACTCGTGTCCATCCTGAGTTCCATGAACGCAAGAAGTTCCCGTTGTACCAAATGCAAAGCAAGCGCGGGTGGGTGTCCATCTCGAAGCGATGGAAGGTGATCCAACAAGAGTGCAACAAGTTTTGTGCCACTTTTGAGAGCATCAGGGCACGCCCAGTGAGCGGCATCGGCATGCATGTGCCCCTCTTTGTGTCATTTTGTTTATGCTTACATATCCATTTGCCAATATGCTTGCATGCATTTCATTTGTAGGCATTCCAAGCTTTGGAGGCATTCAAGGTCCAACACAATGGCAAGTCATTCAACCTCTCCCATTGTTGGAGGGTCATCAACGACGAGGAAAAGTTCAAGGCGCAATATAACGCCCTCATGTCTCGTGGGGGGGAGGGGAGAGAAAGCCGTGGAGGATGTTGGGGAGGGCAAGAAGCCACGGCCGCGGGGAAGACTAACTCCAAGAAGGAGGACAAGCGGGATGCGTTGTCGAACGCCTTGATCGCAACCGTGGAGGGCATGATGACCAAGAAGGACTCAAGGGAGGAGAAGCACCGACAAGACAAGGAAGACCAAAATGAACGCCTTCATGGAGATCCAAAGGAGGAGGCTTGAGATGGAGGTGGAGAAGCAAACGAGGATGCTTGGGATGGAGGCGGAGAAGCAAGCCAAGATGCTAGAGATCGAGGCCGCCAATGCCAAGACCAAGGCGAAAGAAGTGGCTCTCGCTAGCATGATGACGGGGGTGGAGATCATGAAGGTGGATCTCAACACCGTGTCGCCAAGGAAGAGGCCATGGTTCGAGAAGATGCGGACCGACATGCTCAAGTTCGACGACGAGTGATCTATGACGACGAGCGTCATCCTTTTTTGTATGCCGGCAAGTGTGCTGGCATGACCACGGCCGCGATGGCGTGCTCGAACTCTCGCCCCTTTTTGTGTGCTGTCATGTGTGTCGGTCGCTGGCAGTGCGCCAGCATGAACTGTGTGGTGTTTTTTTAAGCTAACATTGTATGCCGGCCGCTGACATGGTGCCAGCATGAACTTTGGGCAACGGCAATGGCTGGTGGCATAATTTACGGCCGCCGGCCTTTTCAAATTTATGCGCGGACATGAAATGGGGTCCGGGGGCGTTGGACGCACCGCCGACTCAAATGTTAAACAGGGCGGACGCCGAATGGGCGGCCGCCCCGTCCGTTTGAATGGACGTGTTAAAGTTGCTCTTATATGCATCGAGGACCGGAGAATCAAGAATTTTCCGTGAGTTTCATGCTGCGACAAAGCTTCCGTGCGTGTGAGTGAGCGAGCAGCGGGCGCAGGGAAATTCCGCCGCGGCTAACTAGGCTATGAATCTAGCCAGGTAGGGTGTGGCCGACGCAGTTTTGACTTTTGAGGAGGCGGCGTGCGGGTGACTGCTGTTACTACTGCTTCTACTCCGTTCCGTTGTGCAAATCTCGGCACAACAAAACGCAGCCCAAGCTCGGATTGCTACCCGCACGTACGATGATTAACGGCCGGCTGTGTCACCGTCGCTGTCACTGATCCAAAAGGGAACAAAAAAAGGCAATAATAAATCCAAAAAGGCGCCTGCTGTGTCATGTCCCCGATGTGCTACCTCATTACATTCTCCTCCAACCGCCCCTCCTCGCTACGCTACGTCCTGCCGGGAAAACCTGCCGCTTGTGCGTGCTTGCGCCTCCGTGTAACGCCTACTGTACGTCATGAACGCGTGATTAGTTTTTCCTCTTTTTTCCCTGGAGACTGGAGAGGAGGTCGAGAAGAGGGCGTTGGGTGCACGACAAACTTGGGCAGAGTTTCTTCACAAGTGCGATTGACCAGTGCAAAGACATCCGGAAGTCTCCACTCCACTCCACTGGTATCTCCAAATCATGTGGCTAGAACATCGTCATCAACAAGATAATGAAGTTACTGCATCATCCTCAGCACAAGGACGCCATGGCCAGCAATGTACAGCAAGCTGAGTTTTCTCTCCCGGGCGATTAGCATCGTCCTGCAACCTCATTCAGAGCACCACATGGATACACTCAAAGCCACGCGTGTACGACATGAATACACTACGCTTTACCTATGCTGCCTTGCTGCGCCGCGCCACGGTTGCAGCCATCAAAGGACGACGCAAGAGTAGGCACGTGGAAAAGGTAGCCATTATGCAAACACATATGTGTAGGCAGGGGCGACGCCATGCATGCAATGCACGAGATGCCATCACGGACCCTAGTATCACGGCATGGCGACTGCACCAGCCAGAACATCCATTGCTACTATCCCGCGCAAGCGAGAAACCAACGGTACACCAGATTCAGAGGTCAGCTAGTAAGTAAAGCCATGACGAGTAACAACGTTAACCAACCGCGCACAGCGTGCTCTGCTTATCTCCTGCAGTGCTGCTGCCACTATACCACAGGTCTGATGATGGAAACATGCTCGAAATGGGACGGGGAACTTGAGCGGGTCTAATTTTCCAGGACATAACTCAGTCCTACCGCCTTCTTCTTTCCACCTTCCTTTCCTTCTCCATGCTTCGAAACCTTGGCAATGGCCTCCCCAAGGGGCGGGTGGTCAAACTTGCACTGGACGCCAAACTTGCATGCGCCGGTCTTCATGTAATAGGCACAAGCCTCAGCATCCTGCATATTACATGTCACCCAGTTTGCATCAACATTCCGTTTCGAAAAAAGAAAAAAACAAGGTTGCATCAACATTAGAGCAAAAACAGGAGCCAACGGACGGTCGGGTCCCAACTAAAATTTCATCATTCCTAGCCGTACAAGCTCATAGAAATATTTAGTTAGTTTTCAGTAATTGAGAGATCATTATGGTCAAAGGACTACTACCAACGGCTTACTGCAATACAATGGCTGCTTCACCAAGCTGGCCTCGAAAGGGAATGTTTTAGCAACAAAGAGCCACCAATACATTTATAATCCTGAATTATCAACAGGCTAGTGGGGATCATTTCATTTCTGGATGTTACCTCTCTCCTTGGAAAGCCAGCAACAGTAAGCGTCACAGGTTGCTGAGACGGCTCCCACTTTGCAATGGAATCAGGTGCAGAGCGATCAACTGGATGGTGAAACTTGCATCTTTCAGAAAATTTACAAAATCCTGTCTTCTTATAGAACTGCATTAACCAAAGTAAAATGAGTAAAACAGCATACGCTGCAGCAATTGGTGCACAGATGGTTATGTACATACATCACAAACAGTTTCTCCAGGCCTCTGAGGGTAGGTGATTGGCTCAGGTTCAATCTGTATTTTGCAAGAGAGCGTGTCAGTTTGTGTATTTCACAGCACCAGTTCTAACTCCTTCGTTTAACCTTACCGGCACATGTGTCACGCGAAAATCAAAACTCGGCAGGAATTTCGCAGCTGGATTTAGCATCTCGCCAGGGACAACAGATGCTGCACAACACAGGAAAACAACATTGAAAAGGTGTGTACAGTAATAATAGTATAAAAAGGTTCATGTTTAAGATGCTTGTGATCAAAAATGGTAGATTTGTCTAATTCTAAGTGCAACCAGACATGGCCCAGAATGCAGCTGAAAGATTGACCGTGTAGAGTTTGTGGCAATAGGTTCAACTACGAATATTCAATCAAAAGCTTCCATGACCGATTTTTTTGGAGCAAAATATGACTGCAAAGCAGGTATGGTAGAAGTAGTACTGTCTGTGCCCTGCAAAGCATTTTTCTTTATCCCTAGATTATGGATTAAACTTTACTTTTAGCATGAATTGCACAGTTAAGTGTTCAGTTCAACCAGGGCAACACATTGTGAGTTACAGATTGAGCTAGCTGGTGATAATCATGTCCTCTGAACATAAACAACGAACCTTGAATATGTCGTCCAGGATGGTTGAACCGACATGTTCTACCATACATGCAGCTGTAGATGGATAAAGGAAATGTGAGATCAGGATGGCCCAAGTGCATGCACAAAACCACAAACATAATAAAGTCAACTGAGAAGGTATTTGTTCAAGAAGATGGTACCTGCCCGTCTTAATATAAAATGAGCAATCAACTTCACCCTGCAATACAGGAAGAGAAAAGGTATTAAACAAGACAACCGTGATGCTCATTCACTTGGATCCAGATAGCATGCATAATACACACACACACATACACACCATCAAGATATGCCGGTATTTTGAGAAGTTCCAGAATATTACCATAACAGAACTTGTAGCAAGAGCAATAGTATACGCTCATAAAGTTTTAGTTAAATACTGGTATCGTGGAATCTCCAGAACAGATTGGCACGATTAAAAAAAATATCTTGCATTACAGTGACAGGCATACAGATATCATTTATAAACGAAAGACATGGATTAGGTATAAAACAAAAATTTACAACTCTAGACAAAAAATGTAACACTTGATGAAAACACATACTGGTCTTATAGGCATGCCCTTTGAGTTATGCTCCAGAGCAACTGGTGCTGACTTCTTTGCTGAAACTGAATCATGCGCTGCACCATGGTGTCCTGCTGCTTCAGCAGTTGCTGTATTTTCAGATTCATTTCCACCACTTGAAGGTGCCTCCATATCCTTTGCATGAATGAACTTACAATTTGTTCCTAATTTGCATTTGCCTTTTGCATAGTGCTGAAGTACAGAAACACAATTCAGAACTGTTCTTTTACACCATCATGCTATACGAG
>NC_041385.1:418594380-418601135 GCF_002162155.2 Triticum dicoccoides
AGTGGATAGCCTTTTACCGGACAAGGTTTAGAAGGCTTCACCGGTAAGGTAGAATTACCAGAAATTAGAGACTCCTGCAGTCAAAGCACAAAACCCACGTTGACATTTAAGATTATGATGGCTCCGGTTAGCAAAAGAGAGAGGGTGGGTAGCCTTTTACCGGACAAGGCTCAGAAGGCTTCACCGGTAAGGTGGAATTACCAGAAAATAGAGACTCCTGCAGTCAAAGCACAAAACCTACGTTGAGATTTAAGACTATGATGGCTCCAGTTAGCAAATGAAAACAACTTACTTTATCGCCTGGTCCAGCCACTGTTCCATCATCCTTTTTCTTTGAATGGTTGAACTTGCATTTAGACCCAAACTTACAGTCACCAGTCTTCACAAAAAACTGCACCATCAAGAATATTGCTATGAACAAACATACTGGTTAGTCCACTATATTCTGAATAGGGGGCTATGATTAGCTTACAGGACAATTTGGTTCCCCTGGACGTTCGGGATAGGATTCCCCAGCCTTTGTACCCTGTAAAATGAGTTTTAAGCAAGCGAAATAAAGTTTTGGAGGAATGCAAGACACAAGGTACAATTGCCAGGTGGTCCCAAAAGACTGAAAAACAACAAAACTGATAAGGGAACACAAATCAGAGGTATGACAGTTTCAAGCAAGTGGTTCATATGAAAACTGGAAATTGCATTGTTTTACTTCATAGCCTCTATTTTCCTCAGACCTATATGTTTTTCCCATAGACTTAGGTGTGGATATTTATTCTTCAAAAGGTAGATAAGGCCAACATGCTGAAGATATATTTACTTATTTTATATAAATGGGAATGGGTGTGTTGGTGCCTGGTGGTACTTAGTACATCACTACCCTGTTCTTGCATACCTAGTCCATTTTCCACCTTCCTAAAATCAACAATGAAAAAACAAACTAGCTAAAAGTCGTCTCCTTATTTCCACCTTCCTACACATTTCTCAACAGAAAATAACAATGGAACACAATGAAGCTCCTAAGAAATTAACTTGACCTTTTTGCTAAAAACATCTAAGAAAGGAGATGTGTCGGGCTGTACAGGGCTTGAAGGAGCACGGTTGTGCAGCCTCTGTGGATTGGACTGAGCAGACCACGATGGCTTATAACTGTTAGATGTGTATAGTCCCTTTTTGGTATATCCCCAGTGTACAAGGGGTTTCCTGCACTTTACCACACATGTATATGTAATGGCCTTTGGCCCTCAGTAAATACTAGTTGCTCGTTATCCAACATGGTATCAGATGCTAGGTTCCCCTCTCTCCCTCGCACGATGCAACTCCGTGCCCGTACCAAGTCTACCCCGTTCTCACCTGCCGCCGGCCATCTCCAGCTGCTCTCTGGCCGTTGTCTTGTCCTCTCGTCCGGTCGCTGCAGTTCCTGGCCTCACTGGTCGCTGTGCCGTTGCTCCCGGCCTGCCTCCTCACCGTCCGGTCGCCGGCGCCCCTAGTCTGTCCTGCCGTCGCCGTTCCAGGCCCGTCCGGCTGCCGCCGCTCCCCGGGCCTCTCCGTCCGGCCACCGGCGCTCGCCGTTCCCGGCCAGTCCGGCTACTGCCGCCGCCCCCTGGCCTGGCTGCCCCGGCCCGTCCAGCTAACGCTGTTGGTTCCGGTCGGGCTAGCCTGGTCCTGGTCAGGCCCCTCGTGCTCCTCCCTCGAGCGAGCCAGCCGCGAGCGCGAGGGTCTCTGCTCGATCCCGATTCGGGTCCCCTGCCTCGAGCGAACGAGCGTCGCCTCTGCTCGATCCGATTCAGATCGGTTCACCTCAAAAAAAAAGAGCTCCTCATGTCTTCTTCGGGCTATGTTGCTGTTCCTCGGTGCTCAGTGATATTTGATGGCACCAACTATGCTGAGTTTGCGGGCTTCATGCGTATCCATATGCGCGGACTTCTACTATGGGGCGTTCTTTCTGGCGAGGTCCCTTGTCCGCCATGCCCCAGTGCTCCAGTGGCTCCTACACCACCAGCACCGCCGGTTTTTGCTGCTGATGCTTCTCAGGCAGATCGGGATGCAGCCAAGGCTCTCGACGATGCTGCAGTTGATGCTTATGATCAGCAGGTATCAGCCTATTCTGACGCTCTGTCTGTCTACCAAGATGATCTGTCTGCTTACACTCAGTGGTGCAATGATGATGCTCGAGCTGCTGTTGTTCTCACTGCGAGTGTTCTCCCTCAGTTTGCTTCCGAGTTCATGGGCCTTGGCACTGTTGCAGCGATGTGGTCTTATCTCTGTCAGCGCTATCAACCCTCTGGTGATGCTCTCTACTTATCTATGGTGCGTCAGGAGCATGCTCTTCAGCAGGGTGACTCTTCTGTTGATGAGTTCTACACACAGAGTTCTGCCATCTAGCGCCAGCTTGACTCTCTTCGGACAGTTGTTTGTGGATCTTGCCGATGCTGCCAGACTATGCGGTCCGACTTGGAGTTTCAGCGTGTCCATGAGTTCTTATCGCGCCTCCGTTCCGAGTTTGAGCCTCGTCGCGCGCACCTGCTTGCTCGTGGTCGTGTTCCTATCTCGGAGGTGCTTGCTGAGCTTCGTGCTGAGGAGACCCGCCTTCGTTCTGCTGGGTTGCTTGCGGTTCCATCTGTGTTGGCTGCCCGAGCTCCTGTGTCGTCTGCTCGTCTCACTAATCCACCGCTCCTGCCCACACCTTCAGGGGGGGTGGGTCTAGGGATGGCAATGGGTACCCATTACCCACGTACCCTGCGGGTAAAAACCCTATTATGGTATGGGACAAAAAAGTATCCATGGGTATATGAATAGGGAAATGTTAAACCCATCGGGTAGAGTGGGTACGGGTATGGGATCATGTAACCCATACCCACATACCCATGTACCCATATAAAATCTATATGAACTCAAAATTATCTCTACACTTTATCATGAATTTGTGAACTCAAAATATATGACTGTGTGATGATGTTTTGATGTGTTGTTGTTTACGAGAAAGTGATGTTGTTTATTAAATATGATGTTGTTTATGATGTGTTGTTGTTTAAAAGTGTGTTGTTGTTGTTATAATCTATTGTTGTTTATAGATTATAATTATATGTTCTTTTTATGACTATGAGTAGTTCAAACTGATGCTTTGCAAACATGGGTAATTTTAACCATGGGTACCCATGTACCCTCTCGGGTAACGGGTATGGGAAAAAATTATACCCATTGATGAGTATGGTAAGGGTGATGGGTAAGCTCAAAGGGAATGGGTAAGGGTATGGGGTGGCTCCACCCGTACCCAAACCCTGCAGGTGCCATACCTAGGTGGGTCGCCCTCCTTATGTTGAGAAGGGCCGGTCATGCCGTGACACTTTCTGTGACTACTGCTCCAGGCCAGGTCACCCAGAGTCTGATTGTCATCAGAAGCAGCGCAACCAGCGCAACCACAGGCGCTCCTCTTCCAGTGGGACTCCTGTGTCGTCATCGACTCCGTCACTCACTGACCAGGACATTGTACGCCTCAAGCGTCTACTTGCTTCCTCCGGCTCCTCGTCGACTGGTTACACTGCTGCTGTGACTGCATCCACTTCTCCACCACCGCAGGCATCTACACAGTCATGTACATCTTCGTGGGTTCTGGATTCTGGAGCCTCCTTTCATATGTCTTCTGATTCTTCCGTGTTGTCTTCTCTCCGACCTCTTGATTCACCTGTTAATGTTCTTACCGCTGATGGCACACCTCTTCCTGTTGCTAGCCGTGGTCTTCTTTCCACTCCATCTTTTTCTGTTCCTAGTGTTTCACATGTTCCTCGCCTTACCATGAATCTTTTTTCCGCTGCGCAACTTACTGATTCTGGTTGTCGTGTCATTCTTGATACCGACTCTTGCTCCATTCAGGATCGTCGCACCAAGGCTTTGGTTGGTGCCGGCCCCCGGCGTCGTGAGTCAGAGGGCCTTTGGGAGGTTGACTGGCTTTGTGTTCCTTCCGCTGCCACCACTTCAGCCAGCTCCCATGCTCTTGCTGCCTCTTCGTCTGTGTCCTTCCAGCAGTGGCATCATCGCCTTGGTCACATCTATGGCTCTCGCTTGTCTTCTTTAGTTCGTCAGGGCCTCTTAGGGTCTGTATCTGGAGATGTTTCTTTACATTGTAATGGTTGCAGACTTGGCAAACAGACCCAGTTACCTTATCCTACCAGTGAGTCAGTATCTCAGCGTCCTTTTGACTTAGTTCATTCTGATGTCTGGGGTCCTGCTCCCTTTGATTCGAAAGGTGGTCATCGCTACTATATCTTGTTTATTGATGATTTCTCTCGCTACACTTGGCTCTACTTCATGAAATCTCATAGCGAGGTTCTCTCTATATACAAACGTTTTGTTGCCATGGTTCACACCCAGTTTTCCACGCCCATTCGTATTTTTCATGCTGACTCCGCTGGTGAATTTATCTCCCAGTTGTTGCGTGGTTTTCTTGCGGAACAGGGTACTCTTGCCCAGTTCTCATGTCCTGGTGCTCATGCTCAAAATGGCGTTGCCGAACGTAAGCATCGTCATCTACTTGAGACGGCTCGTGCACTGATGATTGCAGCTTACCTTCCACCACTTTTGGGCTGAGGTTGTTTCTGCATCCACCTATCTCATCAACATTCAGCCATCGACTACTCTGCAGGGTGGTATTCCTATGGAGTGTCTCACTGGTCGTTCTCCTGACTACTCTGCTCTTCGTATGTTTGGATGTGTGTGCTATGTCCTTCTTGCCCCGCGAGAACACACCAAACTGACTGCTCAGTCGATTGAGTGTGTTTTCCTTGGCTACAGTGATGAGCACAAGGGCTATCGCTGTTGGGATCCTGTTGGTCGTCATTTGCGCATCTCGCGTGATGTGACCTTTGACGAATCTCGCTCTTACTACCCACGTCCTTCTTCCTCGGGCTTCTCTATGGACGATATTTCTTTTCTTCTCCCCGATACACCCTGCTATGTGCCTCATGTTTCACCTACTCCTCATGCACCTCTCATTCCTTCTCCTTCACCACCGACACCATCTTCCCCATCCTTCTCCACCTCTCCACGATCATCTCCAGTCCGTCGCCCTCTCTCACCGTTTCCTCTCCACTATACTCGCCGCCCTCGTTCTGAGGATGCTTCTCCTGACGCGCCTTCCACCTCTGGTGCACCTTTCTTCACACCTCCCCCGGTTCATAACCTCCGTGCTCGGCCTCGCCCCCCGCCTGATCGCTACTCTCCTGATCGCTACGGTCTCTCTGTTATTGCCAAGCCCACTTCCTATCGGACTGCCATGACTCAGCCTGAATGGCAGCTTGCGATGGCCGAAGAGCTTGCTGCCCTTGAGCGCTCTGGCACATGGGATCTGGTTTCCCTCCCTTTCGGTGTTCGTCCCATCACCTGCAAGTGGGTCTACAAGATTAAGACTCGATGGTTCTCTTGAGCGCTACAAAGCACGTCTTGTGGCCCGTGGTTTTCAGCAGGAGCAGGGACGCGATTATGATGAGACATTCGCTCCTGTGGCCCACATGACCATTGTCCGCACTCTTCTTGTTGTGGCTTCTGTTCATCATTGGTCTATCTCTCAACTTGATGTTCAGAACGCTTTTCTCAATGGCGAGTTGTGTGAGGAGGTTTATATGCAGCCATCACCGGGGTACTATGCTCCTGATGGTATGGTCTGTAGACTTCGCCGCTCCCTCTATGGTCTTAAACAGGCCCCTCGTGCCTGGTTTGAGCGCTTCGCCTCTGCGGTGATTGTCGCTGGTTTCTTGCCCAGTGATCATGATCCCGCGTTGTTTGTCCGCACGTCTCCTCGTGGTCGGACTCTTCTCCTTCTCTATGTTGATGACATGATCATCACTGGTGACGACTCTAACTACATTGCCTTTGTTAAGGCTCGCCTTCGCGACCAGTTCCTCATGACTGATCTTGGTCCACTTCGCTATTTTCTTGGGATTGAGATCTCCTCAACCTCTGATGGCTTCTACATCTCCCAAGAAAAATATATTCAGGATCTTCTTGCTCGCGCTGCTCTCGATGATGAGCGCACTGTTGTGACTCCTATGGAGCTCAACATTCAGCTTCGTGCCTCTGATGGTGACCCCCTTCCTAATCCCACTCACTATCGTCACCTTGTTGCCAGTCTTGTCTATCTCGCTGTTACGCGTCCTGACATCTCCTATCCTGTCCACATCCTGAGTCAGTTTGTTTCAGACCCCACCTCTGTCCACTAGTCATCTCCTCCGTGTTCTACGATATCTTCGTGGCACGATCTCTCAGCGCCTTTTCTTTCCCCGCTCCAGCTCCCTTGAGCTCCAGGCCTACACTGATGCTACCTGGGCTAGTGATCCCTCTGATCAACGCTCGCTGTTTGCTTATTGTGTCTTTCTTGGTGGCTCTCTTATTGCCTGGAAGACCAAGAGACAGACTGCAGTTTCTCGCTCGAGTACAGAGGCTGAGTTGCGAGCCATGGCTATGTTGACGGCTGAGGTGATCTGGTTACGATGGTTACTTGAGGATTTTGGTGTGTCTGCTACTACCTCGACTCCCTTACTGTCAACAGTACCGGTGCTATCAGTATTGCGCGTGACCCAGTGAAGCATGAGCTCACCAAGCACATCGGTGTGGATGCCCACTTTGGCTGCTGTGCAGGATCAAACTCTCATTCTTCACTATGTGCCTTCTGAGTTACAGTTGGCGGACTTTTTCACGAAGGCACAGACTCGAGCGCAGCCTGACTTTTTCCTCTCCAAACTCAGTGTTGTTGATCCACCATGAGT
>NC_041385.1:418601372-418605436 GCF_002162155.2 Triticum dicoccoides
TGTACAATCCCTTTTCGGTATATCCCCAGTGTATAAGGGGTTTCCTGCACTTCACCACACATGTATATGTAATGGCCTTTGGCCCTCAGTGAATACTAGTTGCTCGTTATCCAACAATAACGATCAATACATACTTTTCATCTTTATGGTAGTTAGCTAGTATCAAGTGACAACAATAATTTGAACTGCCAGAGGAGCAATATACATGTTGCCATTTGTCCAACATGATGAGACTACGTCAACTGACAGGGGGTGTCTATATGCCTAGAGGTCAGATGAAGGGATACATTCACCGTATATCAATGATGATGAGCCAGAAAGGAATGAAATATGACTATTCAAGTGCTTAGGTTAGTAGTTGGCACGTCCTATAGATACGCAAAAGAGTACATGTATCCTTGTATGATTTAGTCCGAAGATTTGAGACAGTACGGTGAAGCGTTGAAGGGATCGGGTGGAAAAGAAGCTTAAAATCAGGGATTTGTAAGCTCCGTAATGTGGCACGATGAAAAGGAAAATAGAAGAACTGACGATAAAAACAGCAACTAATGAAATGGTGAGAGACGGGCCAAGGGTTATCTTATGAATACACTTGACGAATGTGCATATGTCATACAATTAATGTGGACATGAGCCATAGCTCAGTTCACTGATTACAGATGTGTTGCATCCCACCTGCCCGGGTTCGATCCTGGATCGAGCAGTGAGTGCCTCACTTTTCTCCTCAAAGTGCAAGTTAGAACTCTTAGGGCCTGATCTGAACCTCTCCAGCTTCTAACTCCACAAAATTCAAGTGTGAAGCCGACCCGAACGCCTAAGCTCCGTCAAGCTAGATTCAAGAAGCTCAGCCCAATCACGGTGTAAAAACATGAAGCTCCAAAAGCCCAGCTCCACGAAAGCCAGAATCAGGAATTGCCCAATATTACAACCACACTGCCACCGCCAAAGAAAACAGTTGGAGCCACACGTGAAGAAAATCCCGAACCAGTACGCCACCCCCATCGACAACTCTCCCTCTCGCTCGAGTGCTCGACCTAACACTCCTGCCGCCACCCCCGCTGCCATGGCCGGCTCCACCCAGTCAGCGGTCGGCGCCCCCCTACACCTCCAGATCTGTATGTTCCAGGACCATCCCCGCTGGTTCCCGCCTAGAACACCACCTCGACGCAACATCCCCATCGGCACCCAAGCATCATCCCCACCGGCACCTAACGCAGCAGGCAGGAGGCATCGCCCCGATGGGATTGACGTCGGTGCTTGCCCCGATGCCGTTGGCAGTCATGGTGCTGCTCCTGTAGATGCCCATGGCAGACCGAACTGGGCCGCCTCCAGCCGGCCCAGAGTGGCGCCCAACAGGCTAGCGACCTCCTAGCTGGGCTGGAGCGTTGCAAGAAGCTAAGTACGCTTCCTAGTGGTTTGCAATCGTCGAATGAAGTGAGAAGCTGGATGGAGAAGTTGAATCTGTGGAGTTGATGGAGTTGGGAGAGGTTCAGAACAGGCCCTTAGCCTCCTACCTTTATTTTCAACAACAAAATGGTAGCATAATCCTTGCAAAAGCAAAATATTGAAAAAAACTGCAAGGGAAACCCCCAAAGTATATAAAACCCAAATCGGAGTCCGTGAGGACTTGAACCCAGGTGATGGGGGTTGTCCCCCAACCAAGTGAGCTAAGGCTCGTAGCCTCGGCCCCCCAAAAAACTTAATAGCCATACCCATAGTTAATTCCATTCCAGTTTGGCTCTTGGAGAGGATGCATGCTTTTGCGGATGTTGCGGACACGCCGCCAGATGCAGCGGCGATTTGCTGTCAACCCGCATAGCCCGCATAATCTATATGAATCGGTGAGGAAAACAAACTAAAACAAGAGACTGATAATCGAAGGTGGAACCGGATAGCCATCCTTTGTTCTCCTTGGCTCGCCTGACGAGGCAGGGGATGATAAAGGTAAAGTAATCGAAGTCTGGCTGCATTCAGAGCAGAGCGGAACGAGGCCAGCTGCTCACGCTCCTCCGTCATCAGCACCTTCGGCTTCAACGGTGGCAGGCACAGCGGGCTAAAGTTGGACACAATATCAGGACCATCAATTAGGATGCTACCTAATGAATCGTGCCATGTGATGCTAGAAATTCTCAGCAGAACAGCACCAGCGTAAACGAGCGAGATAGAAGATGTCCTGATATGTGGGTTAGACGGCGCCCACGGGACTCGCATAACTACTTCATCGTCCGCCGCATTAGCCAACAATAACAATGCGGGCAGAAGTAGCAGGAAGCGGGATGGCCGCAGCCCATCCCACTTGCAACCTGAGCTCTTGGAATGGAAGGTACCTTTACCAGATCATTCCAGTGTACCATTCAGGAGTATAAAATAATCATGATCTATAAAAAAATGGATGCTTTCCATTTAGTTCACTGTAACAGATATTTTACCTTTCTTCCAACAGCATTTATTAATTTGTCATATCTCTACTATTAAACAGGTTCCTATCCAAAACACCAAAAGCTCCAACGTGAAACAGATATATGACCCCTGCCTACCTCGATCTATCACATCATCCCCCCACCACACACACACACACACACACACACACAGACACCCTCTCTGTTCTGCTTGCGTCATCTCCTCTTGTAATTTGTAAATTAATTGATCTAGTATTCCAGTACAAACTAAATTTGCTACTATACTATACCACCGATAAGGAATATCTAATCATGTTTTGAAACTAGATGTGTTTTCTGCCATGACACCCACAGAGGGGTACTTCTCTGTTTGTCAAAGAGCAGAGAGGTAAGTTAGAAGATTTTGGCAATATAATTATGGGTTAAAGGTACTTCTCACGTAAACTAGTGTGATAAACCCTATCTATTATTTTCACTGCAAGCAATTAATGGCAATACAATTGTGATTTTGGAAATAGCATATACATCTTTAAAAATAGCTTACTATAAATTGGCATGGAATATATAGACCTAAAAAAAATGAAAGATAATCACCTCTTTCCAATTTGGAATCCCGCCCTCTGGAACCCATTGTGGATGGTCAAATTTGCAGGTTTCTTCATACTTACATGTTCTGGTCCTCATATAGAAAGCACACTCCTTTTCCCCAGGTCGCTGTGGATAAATAGGAAGGCTGCTTTCAAGCCTAGGGCGTTTGACCATAGTGTTCGGAGAATAAAATGCATAACTCTGCCCAATAGTACTATGGCTTCCCATAATAGATTGATGATAGAGAACTATAGTAGATATACAAAAGAACTTTATTAAGCTAGTGGTATTAGAAAACCATATACTAGCAATAAGTAGTGGTAATAATAATATACTGAAATGAAGAATAAGGGTACAACAAGGAAACAAATATATTGATCAGCCTCACACTCCTAACCTAAACACTAATATAAGTTGAGAATGAAGCTCTAAGGTCATTTACAGGACATCATGGGAAATATCTCTAACACCTCTAGACTTGTATAGGCACATATACAGAACACCATGGAGCAATCTCTCGAAGTCTAAGAAATAGGCTTGCATTTTGTTTTCCGTAAATTTATAGATAAGCTGTTTCAAGCTCTATCTCACTGCAACATTAAAAAAACATGTATGGTCATCCAGTGCACAAGCACAAAATCGCTATATGACGACAACCAGGATATTAACTTAACTGATAAGAAGTTATGCCGTCCAGCATAAAAATTATATGGTTTGCTCATCCTCATTTCATCTGTAAATTGTGTAAGACCCAAACTTCTTTTTTATTGTACAGCTGCTAATTTCTCCTCTTTCAAACTTCAATAATGCTACTTTAACCTTATTCTACGCGCAAGATTATGAGATGTCGGAAAAGGCCCAGCTATGCAAGGACCTGAGATGTTCTAGAGGCCAAAAGGTGACACCCACATGAAAGTGAGACCACCTAGAAACCCATTGTAATCCAGAAGGACCTGCCATATAGCTCCCTCCAACTTGGATAAGCCCCCCAACAGCATTGATGTGTACAAAGGAGCAGAAGCTGCTCAAGAAATAACTATCAGAAGCTTCTCCGACTGAAAGGCCAGTGGAGCATTT
>NC_041385.1:418605862-418700609 GCF_002162155.2 Triticum dicoccoides
ATTGCTCCAGTCATACAGCAACTAACTCTTGAGTCCTTGACAGAATGGTTTGACCTGACGTCTCACTTGTGTGGACGCTGAGGAACCGGTTAAAAACTGACTACGAGACAGGTATGACTGCATAAGCAGAAGCACATGGCGCTGACAAACTTTCTCCGTGTCCACTATCTACTGTGTTCTAAGTGAAAATGCGTAGGTTTAGGTAGTTGCATGGTTCGCATAATGCAACAAACCAGTGATGTGTTCATAGATCCTAGTATGTTAGTATAGAAGCAGTAACAACACGTGGACATGATTTATGCGACTACCATGGCATGTTAATGCGCGCCAAATGCCACAACCAATTGACATTCTCGGACTCGATCCCGTACCCATAGAAAAATTCAGTCACGCCAGAGAAATTGGACGTTTATTTCACAACGAATATGCTGCCGCACAGGTGTAACCGGCAAAACTCGGTAGCATTATCAAATAAACGCAGTAGAACACTACCACTTAGCAGAACAGGGAATGGGCTGCTCTCACCATCTGCGGGTCGCCTCGCGCCGACATGCGGGTCGAATCCGCCGGAGGCGGAGGGGTAGGGGTAGGGTGACGGGTCGCCAGCGTAGCGTGCCGCGATGAGGTCGATCTCGTAGGAAGAGTACCTCGCCGCCGCATCGTCGCCTACCCCACCGCGGCCGTATGGGTAAAAAGGGTAGCCCGACATCGCCGACGCATCTTCGCCTACGCCACCGCGGCCGTATGGGTGAAAAGGGTAGCCCGACATCGCCGCCGGCGCACGAATGTGCTAGGGTTTCACGGGCTCGGGGTGGGGACTGGGGTGGGAGGCTGTTGGGTACAATTCACCCAAAGAACGAAACTCTTTGTGTTCGTTTCTTTCCTGCTTTTTTTGGAAACTATTATTCTTTTAGAGGAAATAGCTGTCATATTATTACTTAGTTTGTGACTCCATCAGCCACAATAGCATCACAAATACGAGAAGGAAAAATACTAAACCAAAGTTTTACATAGACTAAAAAGGCAGCCCTCCCTAGCTAAAATATGAGCAACTTTGTGTGATGTACAGAACCCTCTGCTCACGATCTATTGAACGAATTCAAAGATATATAGTGCTTTCGTAGAGATTGGAATGGGGATTGGGAGAAGAGAGGTACAGCTTGGGGAAGAAGGAAGAAGGGAGAGTCTGAGAGGGGATCGAGATCCAATTACAATTCGCTCCTTCTCCGGCTCAGCTACTGGGTATTTACGCATTCTATTACATGGGTCCTCTTGCCCTATGAGATGGGCCAATGGCCCATACATTTGAGTCAACTTTCGGCCTGCCACTTAGTATCTGTCCCCTTCTTCTCCTGTCTGCTCCCTGATGTGCCGTTCGTCAGCAACAGAGCTCTAGTGCTGACAGTGCCGCCCTCTTGAGATTCAGTCTGACCCCAGGCTGGAGCAATAGGGTAGCGAAGCTTGATTGTATCGTAATCCTCCCAGGTGGCTGCCTCGGCTGGAAGTCCTGTCCATTGTACCAAAACCTGCAACAATGCACTGTCACCTTTTTTGACTAATTTCCTGTCCAAGATCATACCTGGCTGCACGTCCATACTGGAAAAATCAACTGGGGCAGGCACAGTGGAGAAGACTGGTGTATGATCTGGCACAAACTCTTTGAGTTGAGAGACGTGAAACACGGGGTGGATCTGGGCTTCTGCAGGTAGCTGAAGTTTGTAAGCAGCCGGTCCGATCTGTTCCAAAACTTCAAAAGGCCCATAGAACTTATATGCTAATTTTGCACATGGTCGGTTGACTACAGTGTGTTGAGCATATGGCTGGAGCTTCAAATACACCGAGTCTCCCACCGAAAACATCCTGGGTGATTTGTTCTAATCTGTATAGTGTTTCATCTTCGTTTGGGCTTTAAGTAAGTGTGCCTTCAGCAGAGATGTATGTGCCTGGTGTTCCTTAAGCCACTGTTCCACTTCAACATTATCAGAGGTAAGCAAAGAGGGAAATACCCCATAAGTAGGTTCATATCCATAGAGAGCTTTGAAAGGGGAGCACTCCAAAGCAGAATGAAAATTAGTATTGTACCAGAATTCTGCTAAGGGTAACCAGGAATGCCATTTTGTTGGAGTATCATGTACTGCACATCTGAGAAACATCTCCAAACACTGATTCACTCTTTCACTCTGCCCATCTGTTTGAGGATGATAGGCAGTACTCATGAGAAATTTAGTATCCCAAAGCTTGAACAAATCCTTCCAAAAGTGACAGGTAAAGATCTTGTCTCTATCGGAAACTATAGTATGGGGTGGTCCATGCAATTTGACCACAGTATGTAGGAATGCTTTCGCTACCACTGGAGCGGAGAAAGGATGTTTCAAGGGGATAAAGTGGGCATACTTGGTCAGTCTATCAACCACCACTAAGATCACTGTATAGCCCTCAGATTTTGGTAGAGCTTCGATGAAGTCCATGGTGATCTCCTGCCAAGGTCCGTCAGGTACAGGAAGTGGTTGAAGTAATCCGGGAGATTTCACATGTTCATGCTTTGCTTGTTGACACACAGCACATTGATGAACAAAATCAATGATATCTTGTTTCAGCCCAGTCCACACAAACAGTTTCCTAACTCTTTGATATGTAGCCTGGATGCCAGTGTGTCCCCCCACAGCACTTGCATGAAAGGCAGAAATGAGTTTTGTTCTCAATGCTTGATTTGCTCCAATCCATATTCTGCCTTGATGCTTGATCACACCTTTCTCCAGAGAGTACTCTGATGTATCAGCAGCAGAAATAGCTAGTTTCTAAAGCAGTGTTTGAGCATCTGGGTCCACCTCATATGAATTAAGTACTTCATGTAGCCACATAGGTCTACTGGTGGAAGTAGTGGTCACTGCCAATAAGTGCCCTACTCTGGATAAGGCATCAGCTGCTAAGTTCTCACTGCCCTTTTTGTATTGAAACTGAAATTGCAGCCCCACTAACTTGGTCATGGCTTTTTTCTGAACATCAGTTGTAAGGACTTGGTCTTCCAACTGACACAGACTTTGATGATCTGTTTTGATAATAAAAGGCCCTCGCTGTAGATATGCTCTCCATTTTTCTACAGCCATCATAATTGCCAAAAACTCCTTTTCACAGATGGACAGAGATTGATTTTTGATGCCCAAAGCTTTGCTATAAAAGGCAACAGGGTGTCCTCCTTGAGTGAGCACAGCACCAATTCCTGTAGCACATGCATCTGTTTCAATGCAGAACGGCTGGTCAAAGTCAGGCAACACTAATACAGGAGTAGTCATCATCGCTGCCTTGAGTTTCTCAAAGGCTTCCTGGGCCTCTGAGGACCAAGCAAATGCTTGTTTCTTCAGTAGTTGAGTGAGTGGTTTAGCAATTATACCATATCCTTGCACAAACTTCCTGTAATATCCCGTGAGCCCCAAAAACCCTCTTAATTCAGTCACGTTCTGAGGAGTAGGCCACCTGGCCATAGCCAAAGTTTTCTCAGGATCTGTCTGAACCCCTTTGTCAGAAATGATGTGTCCTAGATATTCCAACTGTTGCTGTGCAAAAGTGCATTTGGTACTCTTAGCAAAGAACTGATGCTCTCTTAAGGTTTGAAACACTATTCTGAGATGTTCCAAATGTTCTTACAGGGTCTCACTAAAGATTAAGATATCATCCATGAAGACAAGAACAAATTTTCTGTTGTAAGCAGCAAAAATCCAATTCATGATGCATTGAAAAGTGGAGGGGGAATTAGTAAGACCAAAAGGCATCACCCTAAATTGATACTGTCCACTGTGAGTTTTGAAAGTTGTTTTGTGTTCATCCTCCGGTAACATTCTGATTTGATGATATCCTGACCTGAGATCTAACTTGGAGAACCACTTAGTGCCACTAAGCTCATCCAAAAGCTCATCTACCACTGGCATTGGGAACTTGCTCTTCATAGTGATGGAATTTAGCTTCCTATAATCTACACAAAATCTCCAAGATCCATCTTTCTTTTTTACCAATAGGACAGGAGAAGCAAAAGAGCTGAGACTGGGAGTGGTAGTACCAGCTTTAAGCATTTCTGCAACTTGCCTTTCAATCTCATCTTTTTGCAGTGGTGAGTATCTGTAAGGTTTGGAGTTGACAGGAGCGGCCCCTGGTAACAAGTGTATTGCATGGTTCAAAGTTCGAGAGGGTGGTAGCTCCGTAGGTTCTTTGAAGACATCTGCAAACTCCTGTAACAAGGGTTGTACTGGATCAGGAACAGGGTCAGGCTTTTTGTCCCATACTGGTTGTATCAGTGCCACTGCCCAAATATCATTGCCTTTGTGTCATTTCATAGTTTGTTCTAGAGTGACCTCCTTGATGTCCTCTGTAGACTGTGGAAGAATTCCTTGCAGCTTAACCAGACTCCTTGTGATTGAACTGGATCCATTTGTTTCTCCAGTGACATGTCATTTCCCCTTGAGCTTCCAACCACTCCATACCCAAAATGAGATCATAACCTCCCAAATCAAGAACTTTAAAATCATACTCAAATGTGTGTCCCTGGATCCACCAGTTGAGCTGGGGCACTTCAGAATTACACAACAGTTTCTCTCCATTGGCCACTGTTACAGAGATTTCTTTGGACAGTTGTTGTGGTGTCACTTGAATTCTGGGCAGCAACGCTGAATCCATGAAACTGTGAGTACTACCGGAGTCTAGGAGAATAAGTACCACTTGATTGCCAATAAGAGCTCGCAAGCGAATGGTTCTAGGGTGATCAGCTCCAGACAAGGCATTGACAGACAAGTGCATTTCTTGCAAAGTAGTTTCTTGTTCTTCTACTGCATCAAGTATATCATCCGACAAAATGGCTTCAGCTGCACTAGTCATGGCCATGACTACAGTAGGAGTGGGTGGTTTCACACAAGTATGACCAGGTGTGTATTTGTCACCGCAACTGAAACATAGGCCATTAGTGCGCCTATACTCCTTCAACTATCTTGCTTTCCATAGCTCTCCAGCTGGTGGAGTGCTTGGGCGTGTGTCCGGCTTAAAGAAGGCAGTTCTGGTAGTAAAACTTCTGTTAGAGCGAGCACGCTGTACAATCTCTTCCTGGATCAATGCATATGAAGCTGCTTCACTAACAGTATTGGTAGCTGCATATCAACAGCAGCCCGGAGTTCTTCCTTGAGGCCCAGAGTGAACCTTGTCACCAAAAATGTGTCGCTCACTGTCGGTTCATACAACAAAAGTTGATACACTAGTTGGGTGAACTCCCGTTTGTACTCAGCCACTGATCTGGTCTATTTAAGTAACAACAGAGCTCTCATCTTTGCGCGATGAACATTCACATCAAACTCCTGCATAACTGCCATCCTAAACTCATTCCAGCACGGCCACTGATGCAGAGCCTTGTATGCATGAAACCAATTTGCTGCATCACCAGACAGGTGCAGCGTAGCTGACGTGACCTTGAATTCTTCAGGGATAGCATACAGTGAGAAGTAGGCCTCACATCCATCTAGCCAGATACGAACATCCTCTCCCTCAAAACGGGGAAAATCCATTTTGGGCATCCACGGTTTCTTCAACTGAACTTCTGTCCTAAAATGCTCTGTTGCAGAATGCCCAACTTGAGTCATAAACACAGGTGGTGGAACGGCCGGTTGCCTATGCTGCGGTGGCGTACCTAAAATGCCATCGCTAGTGGACGCGCTCGGAGGAGATTGCTTCGGTCCTGACTCACGAGCAGCTGCTGCCTGCTCCTGTCTAATTTCCCCAATCGACTTCATCGTGAGACTGACATTGTTCTAAACAATATGCATCTGCGCTGCCTGTGCCGCAAACTGCTGATCAAGGGAATCCAAGCGACTAAACATATCATCCAACTTACCCAACTTGTCGCCCATCGTTTGCAGAAGCTGCAGCTGTTCTCCCACCTGCGCCTCGATGGTCTCCATGGCATCCACCACGAGACGTGTCTGCTGGTTCGGCTTGGGGGGCGCCGTAGTCGCCAGCTTCACCGCCTACCAGGAGTCGGCGAGTACCAGGGAGTTTTACAGCAGCCGCTAACCCCTTCCTCTGCAACCGACTCTAAACACCGCCGTGCAGCGCCAACCGAGTAGCCCACCGGAATTTCACACACCCAGAGGATCTGAGTGCAACCGTGAGCTACCCTCGATCCACCGCCGAACAGTTCACCGCCGCCGCCGAAGACGCCGCCCGTGCCGCCAAAGAACTGGGGCCACCCTCCGCCGCCGCAGACCCAGCCAACGGATGGGGATTTTACAAGAGAACCCAACCCGACCGCCGCCGAGCCCGATCCCATCGCCGATCGACCCAAATTTGATACCAATTGTGATGTACAGAACCCTCTGCTCATGATCTATTGAACGAATTCAAGGATACATAGTGCTTTCGTAGAGATTGGAATGGGGATTGGGAGAAGAGAGGTACAGCTTGGTGAAGAAGGAAGAAGGGAGAGTCTGAGAGGGGATCGAGATCCAATTACAATTCGCTCCTTCTCCGGATCAGCTACTGGGTATTTACGCACTCTATTACATGGGTCCTCTTGCCCTATGAGATGGGCCAACGGCCCATACATTTGAGTCAACTTTTGGCCTGCCACTTAGTATATGTCCCCTTCTTCTCCTGTCTGCTCCCTGATGCGCCGTTCGTCAGCAACAGAGCTCTAGTGCTGACACTTTGTTGGCTTCTCATCATCTCCGTGTCACTCGAAAATCACCAACATCGGCCATCAAATTCTTGATCTCCTGGATGAGAGATCCAAACCTGAACCGATCAAGCTGTTCCGAACAGAGAGCACCAGCTAACTCTTTGGTTGTCAGTTTCAATCACAGCTCTTATGACGTCAAGTTCAGACGTCATTTGGACTCTCATTGGGCAAACAAGTAACTCCACATGCTCAACAGAAGAGAACGTTATTGAAAGCATGACATGCAGCAGCCCTGAATGTGTTTCTATAGTCTCACAGAACCACTCCTGCCCCACCTCACGACCCATTCTTCTTCAGAGATCCATCTACATTTATTTTTAATCCAATTCTCTCTGGTGGCTCTCACCGGATATCCTTCTGCACTACCAGGGCGGTCCCCTTTGATGCATTGACTTCAAGTCACTCATCCAGGAGTCTAAATACACGCCCGACCAGTTCATAAACATTCTCAAAATTTCTACTTACTCTTGCTGCATTACGGGCCAATCACATGTGATATAGGCTCATTATCATCACCGCACGCTCAGTTTCTTTGTCTTTGCACAACCAATTTAACAACCAACAAGAAAGTTGTTGTTGATTCTCCACGAACACAGGTGGACAGAATACCGAATTGATACCCCTCCTCTCATGCAGTAACTCCCAGTAGTGCTTACCATACAGACATCTCCAAAAGCGATGAAGAATTGTTTCTTCTCGCCCACATGCCAAGCAGAAATTCCCAGTTTAATTTGTCTCCTCTGTAACTCAGCACCGTCAGCCAGTCCACTTTTTAGCAGTCGCCAAACATGGACCTTAGCTTTCCCTGGCACCTCTGTACTCCATAATTCATTCCAGCCGGCATGCATGGCCGACGATGACGAGGCTTCCGGGACTCCTGTTCGTAATTCCCCGAGCTTCATCTCTAAGTGGTGGGCCGAGCGAACAGAGAACTGACCATTTCTTATGAAGTTCCATGCGAGAAAATCCTCCCTTCCCGGTCCTCCAACTACTATTTGACAAATATCCGCCACATTGATCCCATGGAATACTTGCTGAAGTGTGGTCATGTCCCAATTTCTCCCTGTGTAATCTAGAAGCTCATTAACATGGGTAATATTTTGTGCATCTCCAACTCCCACAGGTTTCATCATTCCTTCCCTGGGAATCCAATTTTCTGTCCACACCTTGGTCTTAGACCCATCTCCTACTCGCCACACTAGGCCTTCCCATAGAAGATGACATCCATGAATGATACCCTTGTCGCGGAAGCACTGTTAGGATATGACGCTTCCATAAAAGCACAACGAGGAAAATATTTGGCCTTTAAAACTTGAGCACACAACGAGTTTGGAACAGTGAGAATCCTCCATGCTTGTTTTGCAAGTAGGGCTTTATTGAAAGCTTCATAATCCCTAAAGCCCATCCCTCCCACTTGTTTACTTCTACACATCTTCTCCCATGCAATCCAATGTACCTTACACTTGCCTTTTCTGCTCCCCGCCAAAATTTTGAAGAAATAGATTTTAGATTTCGGCACAATTTCTTGGTGAATTGGGAACAACTCGTGGCAAAAGTAGGAGTAGCTTGGAGAACAAATTTGACATAAACATCTCTCCCTTTCTTGGATAGCCCATAACCTTTACAACCGGACACTTTTGCACTTGATCTCTCTCTGATGTATTTGAAACATCCCTCTTTAGGTCGGCCCACCATTGTTGGCAGTCCAAGATACCTCTCACTAAGGCCCCATTCGAATGTTGTCCAACTTCTCCAAATAGCCAGCTTCCGCTCCTCCTACCAAATCCTACTTCTCGTACAAAACCTGGCTCACGAGAAACCGTTCGGGAGGCCAGCTTCCACTTCCAGTTGGTTAGTTTGGCTGATAGCCCAATAAACTTGCTTTAGGCCCGTTCAAAGGAAAGGCAGGTCAGGTTTCGATGGAATATCAACGTATCAAGGAGAAAGAACAAGTCGAGCGAACCGGTACATTGCCCTTGGTCACTTGGCGGTGGCATATTGTGTAATAATCCCCAACTCCAGCTCCTTCGATTTTTTAGAGCGGGGCTCGACCAGCTTCTCTTTTTTGCACTATGAGGGGACTTCGCTCCACGAAGCAGTCTTCTCGAAGCCGTGGCGTTCGGGCAGGCTCCAGCGCGGAGCCGAGGAAGCTAGGAGCAGGAGAAGATCTGAACGGGGCCTAAGAGCTTCCGAATCAATATTTGTATTTTGCTTCATTGAATCCTTAGTACAATCCTCACAACCCCTACTAAAGAATATAAAAGTTTTCTATAGATTCACTTTTTGGCCAGATGCTTCCTCATAATCATGCAAAATTTGGATCAGCTCCAACAAACTATTTTCTTCCACCTCCAAGAAAACGATGTTATCATCCGCAAAGAAATGAGTAACATGAGGGTCATCCCTCCCGAACTCAACTCCTCGAAGTCGCATGTCTCTCTGGGCCCTGTTGAGAAGATCAGAGAATCCCTCAACACAAAATAGAAAATGATAAGGCGAGAGAGGATCACCTTGTTGGAGACCACGTGATGGAGAAAAAACATCCAAGACACCATTATTCAACTGAACTGAAAACTTAACAGAGGTAACACAAATTCATGATCATGGCAATCCACCTCCTCGAGAAACCCACCGTAGCCATCATTGCTTCAAGAAAACCCCACTCGACTTAGTCATATGCCTTCATCATATCAAGTTTAATCACACATAAACTGTTCTTTCTTTTCATCTTTCTGATTGAATGAATACACTCATATGAAATAAGAATATTGTCACTGATTAGTCTCCCCCGAACAAAATGCACTTTGCTCTTCCAAGATTAGAAATGGCAGGACAACCTTGAGCCGGTTTGCTAACACCTTTGCAACTATCATATACAACACATTACATAAACTGATTCGTCGAAACTGCGACAATAAATCAGGGGCATTTACTTTTGGAATGAGAATAAGCATAGTATTATTAAAATCTTCTGGCATCTCCTTTCCATCCAGAAAATCATGAACAACCTTGCATACAACATCCTTTAGCAAAGTCAAGTGTTTTTGATAAAAAAAAGCGCAAGCAAACCATCCGCCCACGACGCCTTGGTAGGACCCATTTGAAATAAAGCTCGCTCAATCTCTTTATCTGATAAAAACAACCTCTAACATTGAGTTCATTTCAGTTGAAATTCCCCTAGGAATATGCTCAAGAATTTGGTTCATGTTGCCCGTTCCTCCCGAAGAATGTAAGTTTTCACAGAATTTTTTTGCCATTGACCTCATTTCATCATCCGATGTGCAGAAAGTCCCATCATTCTTCTTTAATCTTACAATGGTATTCTTCCTTCTCCAATGAGTAGCTCTGCCCTGAAAAAATTTAGTGTTACGATCCCCAGCAGGAAGCCAATCAACTCTTGAACATTGTCGTTGCATGATCTCCTCCCTTGCTTACGATTCATGTAGTTGAGCTTCAATATTACAGACCTCCAGGCTCCAGTGAGGATCCAGAATTTTTGTCCTTCTCTTTAGCAAGCCCTAACTGCTCTCGATCTTTTAATCTCCTTTGTACGGAACCAAATTCTAAACATGCCCACCTCTGCATATCCTTTGTAGCATATTTCAAACAACTCCAAGTACCACCAATAGTGCGCATAGAAGGTTATCATACCCCTCATGACGGCCCCACATTTCCTCATAACGAAAATGTTTAACAACTTGCCCCATCCTATCTGGCACCTCCTTGGCCACCCTAATAATCAATGCCATATGGTCAGACTCCTCAGTAGCAATATTTTCAACAGTAGTTGATGGAAATAAAAAGAGCAAATCATCATTACATGGAGCTCTATCCAATCTGACTTGTACATTTTGAAGGAAATATGCCCTAGAGGCAATAATAAAGTTATTATTTATTTCCTCATATCATGATAAATGTTTATTATTCATGCTAGAATTGTATTAACCGGAAACATGATACATGTGTGAATACATAGACAAACATATAGTCACTAGTATGCCTCTACTTGACTAGCTCATTAATCAAAGATGGTTATGTTTCCTAACCATAGACATGTGTTGTCATTTGATTAATGGGATCACATCATTAGGAGAATTATGTGATTGACATGACCCATTCCGTTAGCCTAGCACTTGATCGTTTAGTATATTGCTATTGCTTTCTTCATGACTTATACATGTTCCTGTAACTATGAGATGATGCAACTCCCGTTTATCGGAGGAACACTTTGGGTACTACCAAACGTCACAACGTAACTGGGTGATTATAAAGGAGTACTACAGGTGTCTCCGAAGGTACACGTTGAGTTGGCGTATTTCGAGATTAGGTTTTGTCACTCTGATTGTCGGAGAGGTATCTCTGGGCCCTCTCGGTAATGCACATCACTATAAGCCTTGCAAGCAATGTGACCAATGAGTTAGTTACGGGATGATGTATTACGTAACGAGTAAAGAGACTTGCCGGTAACGAGATTGAACTAGGTATTGGATACCGACGATCAAATCTCGGGCAAGTAACATACCGATGACAAAGGGAACAACGTATGTTGTTATGCGGTTTGACCGATAAAGATCTTCGTGGAATATGTAGGAACCAATATGGGCATCCAGGTTCCGCTATTGGTTATTGACCAAGAATAGTTCTAGGTCATGTCTACATAGTGCTCGAACCCGTAGGGTCCGCACGCTTAACGTTACGATGACAGTTTTATTATGAGTTTATAAGTTTTGATGTACCGAAGTTTGTTCGGAGTCCCGGATGTGATCACGGACATGACGAGGAGTCTCGAAATGGTCGAGACATAAAGATTGATATATTGGACGACTATATTCGGACACCGGAAGTGTTCCGGGTGATTTCGGAGAAAACCGGAGTGCCGGAGGGTTACCAGAACCCCCCCGGGAGAGTTAATGGGCCACATGGGCCTTGGTGAGAAGAGATAGGGGCGGCCAGGGTGGGCCACGCGCCCCCTCTCCCTCTGGTCCGAATTGGACTAGGAGGGGGGGCGGCGCCCCCCTTTTCCTTCCCCCTCTCCCCCTCCTAGTAGGAGTAGGAAAAGGGGAGTCCTACTCCTACTAGGAGGATGACTCCTCCTCCTTGGCGCGCCCCAAGGGTCCGGCCGGCCTCCCCCCTTGCTCCTTTATATACGGGGGCAGGGGGCACCCTAGGACACACAAGTTGATCTACGGATCGTTCCTTAGCTGTGTGCGGTGCCCCCCTCCACCATATTCCACCTCAGTCATATCGTCACGGAGTTTAGGCGAAGCCCTGCGCCGGTAGAGCATCATCATCGTCACCACGCCATCGTGCTGACGGAACTCATCCCCAAAGCTTTGCTGGATCGGAGCCCGAGGATCGTCATTGAGCTGAACGTGTGCTGAACTCGAAGGTGCCGTACGTTCGGTACTTGGATCGGTCGGATCGTGAAGACGTACGACTACATCAACCGCGTTGTCATAACGCTTCCGCTTACAATCTACGAGGGTACATGGACAACACTCTCCCCTCTCGTTGCTATGCCATCACCATGATCTTGCGTGTACGTAGGAATTTTTTTGAAATTACTACGTTCCCCAACAGTGGCATCCGAGCCAGGTTTTATGCGTAGATGTCATATGCACGAGTAGAACACAAGTGAGTTGTGGGCGATACAAGTCATACTGCTTACCAGCATGTCATACTTTGGTTCGGCGGTATTGTGAGATGAAACGGCCCGGACCGACATTACGCGTACGCTTACGCGAGACTGGTTTCATCGTCACGAGCACTCATGCTTAAAGGTGGCTGGCGGGTGTCTGTCTCTCTCACTTTAGCTGAATCGAGTGTGGCTACGCCCGGTCCTTGCGAAGGTTAAAACAGCACTAACTTGACGAACTATCGTTGTGGTTTTGATGCGTAGGTAAGAACGGTTCTTGCTAAGCCCGTAGCACCCACGTAAAATTTGCAACAAGTAGAGGACGTCTAACTTGTGTTTTGCAGGGCATGTTGTGATGTGATATGGTCAAAACGTGATGCTATATTTTATTGTATGAGATGATCATGTTTTGTAACCGAAGTTATCGGCAACTAGCAGGAGCCATATGGTTGTCGCTTTATTGTATGAAATGAAAACACCCTGTAATTGCTTTACTTTATCACTAAGCGGTAGCGATAGTCGTAGAAGCAATAGATGGCGTAACGACAATGATGCTATGATGGAGATCAAGGTGTCGCGCCGGTGACAATGGTGATCATGATGGTGCTTCGAAGATGGAGATCACAAGCACAAGATGATGATGGCCATATCATATCACTTATATTGATTGCATGTGATGTTTATCCTTTATGCATCTTATCTTGCTTTGATTGACGGTAGCATTTTAAGATGATCTCTCACTAATTATCAAGAAGTGTTCTCCCTGAGTATGCACCGTTGTGAAAGTTCTTCGTGCTGAGACACCACGTGATGATCGGGTGTGATAGGCTCTACGTTCAAATACAACAAGTGCAAAACAGTTGCACACGCGGAATACTCGGGTTAAACTTGACGAGCCTAGCATATACAGATATGGCCTCGGAACACGGAGACCGAAAGGTCGAGCGTGAATCATATAGTAGATATGATCGACTTAATGATGTTCACCATTGAAACTACTCCATCTCACGTGATGATCGGACATGGTTTAGTTGATTTGGATCACGTGATCACTTAGATGACTAGAGAGATGTCTGTCTAAGTGGGAGTTCTTAAGTAATATGATTAATTGAACTTAAATTTATCATGAACTTAGTACCTGATAGTATTTTGCTTGTCTATGTTTGTTGTAGATAGATGGCTCGTGCTGTTGTTCCGTTGAATTTTAATGCGTTCCTTGAGAAAGCAAAGTTGAAAGATGATGGTAGCAATTACACGGACTGGGTCCATAACTTGAGGATTATCCTCATTGCTGCACAGAAGAATTACGTCCTGGAAGCACCGCTGGGTGCCAGCCCTACTGCTGATGCAACTGACGATGTTAAGAACGCCTGGCAGAGCAAAGCTGATGACTACTCGATAGTTCAGTGTGCCATGCTTTACGGCTTAGAACCGGGTCTTCAACGACGTTTTGAACGTCATGGGGCATATGAGATGTTCCAGGAGTTGAAGTTAATATTTCAAGCAAATGCCCAGATTGAGAGATATGAAGTCTCCAATAAGTTCTATAGCTGCAAGATGGAAGAGAATAGTTCTGTCAGTGAACACATACTCAAAATTTCTGGGTATAATAATCACTTGATTCAACTGGGAGTTAATCTTCCTGATGATAATGTCATTGACAGAATTCTCCAATCACTGCCACCAAGCTACAAGAGCTTCGTGATGAACTATAATATGCAAGGGATGGACAAGACTATTCCTGAGCTCTTCGCAATGCTAAAAGCCGCGGAGGTAGAAATCAAACAGGAGCATCAAGTGTTGATGGTTAACAAGACCACCAGTTTCAAGAAAAAGGGCAAAGGGAAGAAGAAGGGGAACTTCAAGAAGAACAACAAACAAGTTGCTGCTCAAGAGAAGAAACCCAAGTCTGGACCAAAGCCTGAAACTGAGTGCTTCTACTGCAAGCAGACTGGGCACTGGAAGCGGAACTGCCCCAAGTATTTGGCAGATAAGAAGGATGGCAAAGTGAACAAAGGTATATTTGATATACATGTTATTGATGTGTACCTTACTAATGCTCGCAGTAGTACCTGGGTATTTGATACTGGTCTATTGCTAATATTTGCAACTCGAAACAGGGACTACGGATTAAGCGAAGATTGGCTAAGGACGAGGTGACGATGCGCGTGGGAAATGGTTCCAAAGTCGATGTGATCACGGTCGGCACGCTACCTCTACATCTACCATCGGGATTAGTTTTAGACCTAAATAATTGTTATTTGGTGCCAGCGTTAAGCATGAACATTACATCTGGATCTTGTTTGATGCGAGACGATTATTCATTTAAATCAGAGAATAATGGTTGTTCTATTTATATGAGTAATATCTTTTATGGTCATGCACCCTTGAAGAGTGGTCTATTTTTATTGAATCTCGATAGTAGTGATACACATATTCATAGTGTTGAAACCAAAAAATGCAGAGTTGATAATGATAGTGCAACTTATTTATGGCACTGCCGTTTAGGTCATATCGGTGTAAAGCACATGAAGAAACTCCATACTGATGGGCTTTTGGAATCACTTGATTATGAATCACTTGGTACTTGCGAACCGTGCCTTATGAGCAAGATGACTAAAACGCCGTTCTCCGGAACTACGGAGCGAGCAACTGATTTGTTGGAAATCATACATACTGATGTTTGTGGGCCAATGAATGTTGAAGCTCGCGGCGGGTATCGTTATTTTCTCACCTTCACAGATGAATTGAGCAGATATGGGTATATCTACTTGATGAAACACAAGTCTGAAACATTTGAAAAGTTCAAAGAATTTCAGAGTGAAGTGGAAAATCATCGTAACAAGAAAATAAAGTTTCTACGATCTGATCGTGGAGGAGAATATTTGAGTTACGAGTTTGATTTACATTTGAAACAATGCGGAATAGTTTCGCAACTCACGCCACCCGAAACACCACAACGAAATGGTGTGTCCGAACATCGTAATCGTACTTTACTAGATATGGTGCGATCTATGATGTCTCTTACTGATTTACCGCTATCGTTTTGGGGTTATGCTTTAGAGACGGCCGCATTCACGTTAAATAGGGCACCATCAAAATCCGTTGAGACGACGCCTTATGAACTGTGGTTTGGCAAGAAACCAAAGTTGTCATTTCTTAAAGTTTGGGGCTGCGATGCTTATGTGAAGAAACTTCAACCAGATAAGCTCGAACCTAAATCGGAGAAATGTGTCTTCATAGGATACCCAAAAGAGACCATTGGGTACACCTTCTATCACAGATCTGAGGGCAAGATTTTTATTGCTAAAATCGGATCCTTTCTAGAGAAGGAGTTTCTCTCGAAAGAAGTGAGTGGGAGGAAAGTAGAACTTGACGTGATAACTGTATCTACTCCCTTGTTGGAAAGTAGTTCATCACAAGAACCGGTTCCTATGACAACTACACCAATTAGTGAGGAAACTAATGATATTGATCATGAAACTTCAGATCAAGTTTCTACTGAACCTCGTAGGTCTACCAGAGTAAGATCCGCACCAGAGTGGTACGGTAATCCTATTCTGGAAGTCATGTTACTTGACCATGATGAACCTACGAACTATGAGGAAGCGATGATGAGCCCAGATTCCGCAAAATGGCTAGAGGCCATGAAATCTGAGATGGGATCCATGTACGAGAACAAAGTATGGACTTTGGTTGACTTGCCCGATGATCGGCAAGCCATTGAGAATAAATGGATCTTTAAGAAGAAGACTAACGCTGATGGTAATGTAACTGTCTATAAAGCTCGACTTGTTGCGAATGGTTTTCGACAAGTTCAAGGGGTTGACTACGATGAGACTTTCTCACCCGTAGCGATGCTTAAGTCTGTCCGAATCATGTTAGCTGTTGTTGCATTTCATGATTATGAAATCTGGAAAATGGATGCCAAAACTGCATTCTTGAATGGATTTCTGGAAGAAGAGTTGTATATGATGCAGCCAGAAGGTTTTGTTGATCCAAAAGGTGCTAACAAAGTGTGCAAGCTCCAGCGATCCATTTATGGACTGGTGCAAGCATCTCGGAGTTGGAATAAACGCTTTGATAGTGTGATCAAAGCATATGGTTTTATACAGACTTTTGGAGAAGCCTGTATTTACAAGAAAGTGAGTGGGAGCTCTGTAGCATTTCTGATATTATATGTAGATGACATATTATTAATTGGAAATGATATAGAATTTCTGGATAGCATAAAGGGATACTTGAATAAAAGTTTTTCAATGAAAGATCTAGGTGAAGCTGCTTACATATTGGGCATCAAGATCTATAGAGATAGATCAAGACGCTTAATAGGACTTTCACAAAGCACATACCTTGATAAAATTTTGAAAAAGTTCAAAATGGATCAGGCAAAGAAAGGGTTCTTGCCCGTGCTTCAAGGTGTGAAGTTGAGTCAAACTCAATGCCCGACCACAGCAGAAGATAGAGAGAAAATGAAAGATATTCCCTATGCTTCAGCCATAGGCTCTATCATGTATGCAATGCTGTGTACCAGACCTGACGTATGCTTAGCAATAAGTTTGGCAGGGAGGTACCAAAGTAATCCAGTAGTGGATCACTGGACAGCGGTCAAGAACATCCTGAAATACCTGAAAAGGACTAAGGATATGTTTCTCGTATATGGAGGTAACAAAGAGCTAGTCGTAAATGGTTACGTCGATGCAAGCTTTGACACTGATCCGGACGATTCTAAATTGCAAACCGGATACGTGTTTTTATTAAATGGTGGAGCTGTAAGTTGGTGCAGTTCTAAACAAACGTCGTGGCAGGATCTACATGTGAAGCTGAGTACATAGCTGCTTCGGAAGCAGCAAATGAAGGAGTCTAGATGAAAGAGTTCATTTCCGGTCTAGGTGTCATACCTAGTGCATCGGAACCAATGAAGATCTTCTGTGACAATACTGGTGCAATTGCTTTGGCAAAGGAATCCAGATTTCACAAGAGGACCAAGCACATCAAGAGACGCTTCAATTCCATCCGGGACCAAGTCCAAGTGGGAGACATAGAAATTTGCAAGATACATACGGATCTGAATGTTGCAAACCCATTGACTAAGCCTCTCTCACGAGCAAAACATGATCAGCACCAAGACTCCATGGGTGTTAGAATCATTACTATGTAATCTAGATTATTGAATCTAGTGCAAGTGGGAGACTGAAGGAAATATGCCCTAGAGGCAATAATAAAGCTATTATTTATTTCCTCATATCATGATAAATGTTTATTATTCATACTAGAATTGTATTAACTGGAAACATGATACATGTGTGAATACATAGACAAACATATAGTCACTAGTATGCCTCTACTTGACTAGCTCATTAATCAAAGATGGTTATGTTTCCTAACCATAGACATGTGTTGTCATTTGATTAATGGGATCACATCATTAGGAGAATGATGTGATTGACATGACCCATTCCGTTAGCCTAGCACTTGATCGTTTAGTATATTGCTATTGCTTTCTTCATGACTTATACATGTTCATGTAACTATGAGATGATGCAACTCCCGTTTACCAGAGGAACACTTTGGGTACTACCAAACGTCACAACGTAACTGGGTGACTATAAAGGAGTACTACAGGTGTCTCCGAAGGTACATGTTGAGTTGGCGTATTTCAAGATTAGGTTTTGTCACTCCGATTGTCGGAGAGGTATCTCTGGGCCCTCTCGGTAATGCACATCACTATAAGCCTTGCAAGCAATGTGACCAATGAGTTGGTTACGGGATGATGCATTACGTAACGAGTAAAGAGACTTGCCGGTAACGAGATTGAACTAGGTATTGGATACCGACGATCAAATCTCGGGCAAGTAACATACCGATGACAAAGGGAACAACGTATGTTGTTATGCAGTTTGACCGATAAAGATCTTCGTAGAATATGTAGGAACCAATATGAGCATCCAGGTTCTGCTATTGGTTATTGACCGAGAATAGTTCTAGGTCATGTCTACATAGTTCTCGAACCCGTAGGGTCCGCACGCTTAACGTTACGATGACAGTTTTATTATGAGTTTATAAGTTTTGATGTACTGAAGTTTGTTCGGAGTCCCGGATGTGATCACGGACATGACGAGGAGTCTCGAAATGGTCGAGACATAAAGATTGATATATTGGATGACTATATTCGGACACCGGAAGTGTTCCGGGTGATTTCGGAGAAAACCGGAGTGCCGGAGGGTTACCGGAACCCCCCCGGGAGAGTTAATGGGCCACATGGGCCTTGGTGGGAAGAGAGAGGGGCGGCCAGGATGGTCCGCGCGCCCCCTCTCCCTCTGGTCCGAATTGGACTAGGAGGGCCCCCCCTTTTCCTTCCCCCTCTCCCCCTCCTAGTAGGAGTAGGAAAAGGGGAGTCCTACTCCTACTAGGAGGAGGACTCCTCCTCCTTGGCGCGCCCCAAGGGCCTGGCCGGCCTCCCCCCTTGCTCCTTTATATACGGGGGCAGGGGGGCACCCTAGGACACACAAGTTGATCTACGGATCATTCCTTACCCTTGTGCGGTGCCCCCCTCTACCATATTCCACCTCGGTCATATCATCGCGGAGTTTAGGCGAAGCCCTGCGCCGGTAGAGCATCATCATCGTCACCACACCGTCGTGCTGACGGAACTCATCCCTGAAGCTTTGCTGGATCGGAACCCGGGGATCGTCATCGAGCTGAACGTGTACTGAACTCGGAGGTGCCGTACGTTCGGTACTTGGATCGGTCGGATCGTGAAGACGTACGACTACATCAACCGCGTTGTCATAACGCTTCCTCTTACGGTCTACGAGGGTACGTGGACAACACTCTCCCCTCTCGTTGCTATGCCATCACCATGATCTTGCGTGTACGTAGGAATTCTTTTGAAATTACTACGTTCCCCAACACATTTTTCTTCTCCATCTCTCTTATTGTCCCACGTGAAAGCATAGTCCGAATAACCCAAATGAAGGAGTCCACACTTTGTCAGACATTCTCTGAATTATTCCATCTGATTCCAGCCTCTTTCATTCTTTCCCTCGTGCTCTTCCTACCAGCAAGCTTCATAAAAATCCCCGCGCTCAATCGAGTATGGGTACCGGGTCCCCTTTGGTGGAATTCATGTCTTCATTAGCAAGATTGGTGAGTCGGGAGCTGAGCCAGACACCTGCACCGACATCGTCGAGATGGCTCAGCGTGCGTGACCCGCCAAGGTTCAAGCTGTCCTGAAGCATGTCTTTGTTGGCTTTACTCAAGGATTGGGTCTGGAAGTAGGATCTGAGTCCGGTGGTGAGATGGCCATCTATTTAGGCGATGAGTCGTCAACTGGCGAGACCAATTCCATCTATCAAGTTCAGGAAGGTGGGCTTGGGGGCTGTTTCGATGGTGACAATATTCCGGACCCCTACGAGCCGCCAAACCGGGTTGCGATCTTCATGGCCGGTACAAAGCCAGGGCAGAATTCTTCAACTGCAGCAGCAATGATCTCCGGGTCAGAAACGACAACAACAGCCGGGGCAGGAGGCCCTGTGCGCCCGCCGGCTCAAGTCTTATCTGATATGTTGGATGCTCTGGCAACATTGTTAACGGCGGAGGTAACCCCGCGAACCAAACTCGGCATAACACGGACATTGCAAAGTTACGTGACGAGATAGCCCAAGCTAGAGAGGATCTAAACGCTGAGAACACCCGAATGGCGACGGAGCAAGCCGCCTTGGAGAGAGAGGCAAAACGGCTTCAGGCAGAGAACTTTCGCTTGAGCTTGGACCGGGACGCATCAAACATTGTCTTCAATAGAAGGCATGTGAGTCGGTTACCCCGGTTTATGATGCGAGGAACCTTTTCAACACGCCTGGGGTACGAACCAGTAACCTTCCCGGTGTGGATCGGGTTGTTGAGGCGCCGGCGGCTGGAGCACCGGTTCAACCTCGAGCTGCAGACCCCCACGTTTGAATTTGACCCCTCCTCAGCATGTTCCGATGCCCCCGGGTCATTTTTCTAATCCTTTGGATAACATGATAGCTGCTGCTACTTGATTGGTGTCTCTCCCGGTTCAGGATGAGTCGCCAGCGGCCATGGAAATATGGAGAGCCGGAGAACTTCTTCAGACCGATGTGGCTCAACGGGCGGCTTATTCATATAGTCATGATCGGATACATTCAACACCACATCCAAGCCGGAGTTATAGCAGACATATTGATGAATCATATGTGTCAAGCAGTGAGCGGACCGCAATCAGCCTCGTAGGCCTGACCTGCCGCGTGCTAGTAATGATGCTCAGGCTTTGGTGGACTAGGGCAGAGCGCGACATGAGGCGGAGCTGGCGGCTCAACAACAATCTCCGATTTATCCGTCAGCGTTTGTGGAGGCTGGAGTGACCTCTAGAACCTTGGGTTTGCCGTGTTTAGTGTCGTCTCTACGCAACGAGCGCTTGCCTAAGGATTTCAAGGGCACCCGCAAGGTGCCTAACTATACGGCGGATCAGCCCCCAGAGGCTTGGATTGAAAGCTATGAGATGGCTATGGAGATGCTGGATGTTAGTGATGCTGCATGTGCTAAGTATTTCACCATGATGTTGGATGGGCCGGCTCGTACTTAATTGAAAGGGCTGCCTGCTAACTCCATTAGATCATGGGCGGAGTTGAAAAGGCGATTTATTCAAAATTTTAAAGACACATGCAAGTAGCCTATGTCAATTCTTGATTTGGACTCTTGTGTCCAGGGTGAAGGCGAGTCAAAAACCAATTGGGTGCATCGGATGTCATATGTTATACACTCGTCAGACAGTATCAATGCCGGTTCAGCAGCCCTAATGTTAGAGAAGAACTGTCGTTTTCTTCCCCTTAAGCAGAAATTGGGGCGGCTTAAGCGTAATTGCAATGACATGGGGGAGCTTATGGCGGCTCTCGTCAAGTATGCCGACTCTGATACTACTAAAGACCCTGAGTATAATGAGGAGAAGACTGGGAAGGGGAAGAAGAGTGGCAACACAAAGGGACAACATAACACGGTGTGTCAAGCTGGTAATGGTAAATGTAAGGCGGACGGCGGTTTAGACTTCATGGCTAATACCAACAGGCAGAGTAATAACCAGCGTCGTAAGGGGAAAACACAAGCGCCCCGGTTTGGGGGGCCAAAATTCAACCTTGAGGCCCTGATGAATCAGCCTTGTTCGAAGCACGGAACCCAGGATAAGCCGGCCAGACACCTATGGAAGGATTGCTTCATCATGAGAGAGTATAGAAACTCTAATTTATTCCAGAACAATCATGGCCCGCATGGCGGTTCAGGTTCCGGCTCTCACGGGCCTGGTTTTGGAGGTAGTGGATCAAGCTCTGGCTTTCAGGGCCAAGGTAATCAAGGTGGTTTTAATCAGCAATCTATCCAAGGGAATCAGCAACATCAGTCTGGTTATTAGAGCAATCCAAAGCAGTTGAATAGTGGTCAATATCATGTATTCACCACAAGTCTGTGCAAGCGAGATCAGAAAATCCATAAGCGGGCGGTGAACTCCGTTGAGCCGGCACTGCCTCATTATTTGAGATGGTCTGAGCATCCTATTGTATGGAGCCGTGAGGATCACCCGCCCCGGGTTGACAATCCAGGTCAGTTGGCATTGGTGGTTGCTCCATAGGAAGGAGTGTATAAGCTTACAAAGGTGCTCATGGATGGGGGCAGCAGTATCAATGTCCTATATTATGAGACTTTTCGTCGTATTAATTTGACTGACAAAGATCTTAAGACGTCTTCTACTGTTTTACATGGGGTGGTGCCTGGTAAGTCGGTGTATCCAGTTGGTAAGATAACACTGGAGGTGGCTTTTGGAGATGACCATGATTCTAGAGCCGAGAAATTGACCTTTGAGGTGGTTAAGATCAAAAGCCCATACCATGCTTTGTTTGGGCGGTCGGCTTACGCCAAGTTTATGACACAGTCGTGTTATGTTTATTTGCAGCTTAAAATGCCAGGTCATAAAGGCACCATCACGGTGCATGGTGATAGGAAGATTGCTTTGGACTGTGAAGAAGGTGATGCTGCTTATGCTGAGTCGGCCTGTGCCACTGAGGAGTTAAAGTTTTATAAAGACAATGTTGACCCGGCGGATATGACACCTTTGAAGATGCCAACTTCAAAGAGACCCCCTGTTGAAGTTTAAATCAGCAGATGACACTAAGATGGTTGATTTTGTTCCTGGCGACTCATCCAAGCAGTTCAGCATCAATGCTAATATGGATCCGAAATAGGAAAGCGTGCTCATCGAGTTCATCCGTTGGGACATCTTTGCATGGAAACCTTCTGACATGCCATGTATACCGAAGGAACTCGCTGAGCACACTCTTAATGTGGATCCAAAGTTTAAACCGGTCAAGCAATTCCTTCGTTGTTTTAATGAAGAGAGGCGCAAGGCAATTGGTGAAGAGGTGGCCCGTCTCTTGGCGGCAGGGTTCATCATTGAAGTTTTTCATCCTAAGTGGTTGGCTAACCCGGTGCTGGTACTTAAGAAAAACGGCACTTGGCATATGTGTGTGGATTATACAGACGTTAATAAGGCATGTCCAACTGACCCTTTTGCTCTCCCTCGTATTGATCAGATTATTGATGCTATGGTGGGTTGTGAGCGTTTGAGTTTTTTGGATGCTTATTCTGGTTATCATTGATGACCCACAAGTATATGGGGTCAATCGTAGCCCTTTTCAATAAGTAAGAGTGTCGAACCCAACGAGGAGCAGAAGGAAATGACAAGTGGTTTTCAGCAAGGTACTGTCTGCAAGTGCTAAAATTGTGAGTAGCGGGGTAGTTTGATAGCAGGATAATTTGTAACAAGCAAGTAGCAATATTAGTAACAAAAGTGCAGCAAGGTAGCCCAATCCTTTTTAGGCAAAGGGCAGGCCAAAACAGTTTCTTATGATAAGCAAAGTGTTCTTGAGGGTACACAGGAAATTCATCTAGTCACTTTCATCATGTTAGCTTAATTCGTGTTCGGTACTTTGATAATTTGATATGTGGGTGGACCGGTGCTTAGGTGTTGTTCTTACTTGAACAAACCTCCTACATATGATTAACCCTCTCGCAAGCATCCACAACTATGAGAAAAGTTTTAAGAATAAATTCTAACCATAGCATTAAACTTTTGGATCCAATTGATCCCTTACAGAATAGCACATAAATGGGGTTTAAGCTTCTATCACTCTCGCAACCCACCATCTAATAACTAATCCACAATGCATTCCCTTAGGCCCAAATATGGCGAAGTGTCATGTAGTCGATGTTCACATGACACCACTAATAGAATGGCAACATACATACCATCAAAATATTGAACACATATCAAGTTCACATGATTACTTGCAACATGATTTCTCCCGTGACCTCAAGAATGAAAGTGACTACTCACAAATGATAAACATGCTCAAGATTAGAGGGGTATTAAATAGCATAATGGATCTGAACATATAATCTTCCACCAAATAAACCATATAGTAATCAACTACAGGGTGTAATCAACACTACTAGTCACCCACATGCACCAATCTATAGTTTGGATACAAAGACTGAACACAAGAGATGAACTAGGGTTTGAGAGGAGTTGGTGCTGTGAAGATGTTGATGAAGATAGCCCTCCCCAATATGGGAGAGTTGTTGGTGATGATGATGATGATGATTTCCCCCTCCGGGAGGGAAGTTCCCCCGACGGAATCGCTTCGCCGGAGGGCAAAAGTGCTCCTGCCCAAGTTCCATCTCGAGGCGGCGACGCTTCGTCCCGAAAGTCCTCCCCCTATTTTTTCTAGGTTAAAATGACTTATATACTAGAAGATGGGCACCGGAGGTGGGCCGAAGAGGGCAGCACCCACCAGGGCGCACCTGAGCCTCCTGGGGCGCCCAGGTGGGTTGTGCCCACATGGTGGCCCTCCTGTGGCACTTATTTGCTCCAATATTCATTAAATATTCCATAAAATTCCTCAGGGAGTTTCGGCTCATTTGGAGTTGAGCGGAATAGGTAGCTTGATGTAGCTTTTTCAGGTCCATATTTCCAGCTGCCAAAATTCTCCCCCTTGGTGCATACCTTGCATATTATGAGAGAAAAGGCATTGGAATTACTCCAAAAAGCATTATTATACCATAAAACAACATAAATAACAGTAGGAAAATATGATGCAAAATGGACGTATCAACTCCCCCAAGCTTAGACCTTGCTTGTCCTCAAGCGAAAACCGAAATCGAAAAACATGTCCACATGCTTAGAGAGAGAGAGCTGTCGGTAAAAACAAAAATACGGACATAGCAGCATCATGTGACTTATTATAACAGCAATACACTTTAATATAGAACTTTTATCATAAGCTTCTCATGAACAAGTGACAATTCATCACAACATCGAAGTATAAAGCATAAACTCTATTGGAAACCAACAAACTATGTTCTCAGTCAACTTTGAAACTACAATTCATCATCTTTTCAGGAAGGGTCACGTATCGGAGCCTTTAGGCAAGTCCACATACTCAACTATCATTTAGTCTTCTATGATTGCTAACACTCACCTCGCACACATGAGCAAAACGTTTCAATCGGACACATAGAAAGATAGGTGCTTATAGTTTCGGCTCCCAACGCACTCACCTCAAGGGTGATGTCAACAATAATAACTCATGCTACCCATATTTAGTTGGACATATTTGCCTAGATCTTTCCTCACGACATGATGCTTGCCAAAGGATAAAAATAAAAGGAATAGAGAGAAAACTTTGACTCTTGCATACAAGTAAATACATGTAAGTAAAAGATAGGCCCTTCGCAGAGGGAAACAGAGGTTGCCATGCGCTTTTTTTTGTATGCTCAACCCCTTAGGGCAAGAGAATGTCACGTTATATTGCCCCTTGTGACGGCAACCTTTATTATGCAGTCTGTCGCTTTTATTCTTCACCATCACAAGTTCGTACAACGCTCAATTTTCCCTTACACTAAATGATCTCACATTTTATAAGTAATTTTTATTGCCCTTTTTGCACCGATGACAACTTATTTGATGGATCTTACTCAATCCTTAGGTAGGTATGGTGGACTCTCAAACAAGATAGGGTTTAAGGGTTTTGGATGAACAAGTAGTATCTCTACTTAGTGCGGAATTTTTTGGCTAGCAAAGATAGGGGCAAGCACCACATGTTGAAGGATCTATGACAATATGACTTCTATGTGAATATGAACAAACATAAATCATTAAGTTGTCTTCCTTGTCCAACGTCAACAATTTTGGCATATAATATTTTGATGGGTGCTCACAATCATAAAATATTTCCATGATAGTATATTTATATGTGAATCTTCTCTTCCCTTATTAATCCTTTCATGAGTTGCATCATTGACCAATGCTATGTTTGTCAATCTACAATAATTTTTCTACTTATACTTTTCCTTGTGTAATGTCATCACCTACCATGAGATTAGCATATGATCTTTTTTTCTTTCTATTTCCTTTCTTTTATTGCAACAAGAAAGTAAATAAGGCAAAACTCAAACTAAACTTTATTATATATCTCGCACACGATTACAAGGATTGATCACTAAGCAAACTCACAAAAAGAAAGGATCAAACTAAACTTTTATTCATCTAATAGCAAAAGATAACCATAGATCAAACTAAGAAAATAAATGCAAAATATAGTGGGGATGATACGATACCGGAGCACCTCCCCCAAGCTTGGCGAAAGCCAAGGGGAGTGCCCGTACCCAATACTCTGTTTTCTTTTGCTGGTGATGAAGTAGAAGGTTTCTTGTCATCGGGTTTCCATGGTAGAGGCTCACCATCATAAGAGGAGGAGTGAGTCTCCCGGATCCTGCAACTGGCAGCCAAACTCATACCTTTAAACCTGGCCTCATATTCAAAGACTTGGCTTTGAAGATCGTGGATCTAGCTATGGAGGAAGTTGATTTGCTCACTGAGGGAGAAGATGATGTCCTTTATGGGCTTACCATCCACCTTGAGATCACAGGTATAGTCCGCGATCATGAGGTGATTGGCATTGAGTCCATGCTCCACCACTCCCTTGCACTTGAAGATGTCCTGCTCCATCGCTCCAAGCCTGGCCTCCACAGATCCAGTTCCCTTGGGTCCTTGCACATCGCGGATGTGCAGCACCACATCGCGCATTTGGATAGCTTGAGGGTGTGCTGCATCACCTCCCGCAGATATGGGTTGATGACGTTGTCGAAGAACTTGTCCCGGGAGGAGCTTGAAGCGGCCATGGTGGATTGGATCTGACAGAAAACAACAAGAAAATAAAATAGGAGATTTCTGCGCGGTATGGAGGTTAACAGGTTTGGGAGGAATATATAGATTTTTTATCTTGGGGAACAAGTAGAACGGAAGAAAAACGAAGGCCGGAAAGTACCCAAGGTGGGTGTGGGAGTCCTGGACTAGAGGGTCCTCGGGCGTCCGGTCTACTGATGTGAGACGGACTAATGGTCCGTCAAGATACAAGACACAAGCTTACCTCTCGTGTCCGGTGGGGACCCTCACATGCGTGGATGCAAGTATAGGTGTCCGGATATATTATTCCTTTCTATAAAACCGACTTTGTACGACCCTAAGCCCCTCCGGTGTCTATATAAACCGAAGTTTAGATCGGAGGCAGGAGGACAACATTGCTAGGCTAGCTATCTAGGGTTAGCCGAATTGATCTCGAGGTAGATCAACTCTTGTAATCCCTATACCCTCGAATATAATCAAGCAGGAGTAGGGTTTTACCTCCATTAAGAGGGGCCGAACCCGGGTAAACACTGTGTCCATTCTCCATAGTTACCATTGATCCTCAGACGCACAGCTTGGGCCCCCTACCCGAGATCTGTCGATTTTGACACCGACATTGGTGCTTTCATTCAGAGCTCCGCTGTATCGTCGACAGAAGGATCGATGGCTCACCTTTTCATCAACAATGATGCTGCATCCAAGGAAAATTTTCTCCGTGGGCAAGTCTTCATGTTCGGTGGCTTTGTGCTTCGTGCAGGTCGATAGTTACGCCCCCGACACCAGATCAGTTTTGGAAACCTGAACTACGTTGCTGGCATCTGAGGAGATCTATTCTTCGACGAGTTCGCGGCCTTGGCCGCCACTCTGTGTCCCCGCCAAGAAGACTCTTCAGATCCCTTGTCAGATCCCGTCGAGGGGTCTACATCTACACCCGTCTTGGCCTTAGATCCGGGGCAGATCTTATTGTTTGAAGATGGGAGAATGAGCCCCACCGGACCTCTTCCCCTTGTGGAACTCCCCACCGAAGACCCAGATACGATCCTAGATTCGGCTCTTGGCAGTCATCTCGAACTGCCGAGGTCCGCACTCAGCGGGTCCGATCAGGCGTCCCACACTGAACTCAGCCCAGGAGATCCGCAGTTTCCGGCCCCACTTCCGCTCCTAGATGAAGCATTGGGTTTGATGCAGTCTCTCACCATTGCGGAGGCTTTACCTCTAAATTGTACCCAACGTAGACTGGGGGCTGAGAGTGGGGAATTTTACACCCCACCCACCACCCTCTTGATAGCCACCGTCGAGGACTTAACCGACATGCTAGACTATGCATCCGAAGACATCGACGGCATGAACGACGATGCCGACGCCGAACCAAGCCAAGTCCTAGCCGTCACGAGGCGTTGGACGACCACCTCAACCTACGATGTGTACATGGTGGACACTCTGAAGAACAGATGAGGACAAACCCATTGATAAACCACCAAAGGGCCAACATCAGCGGCGCCGCTCATGATCGCATCGGGCAAAGGATAGCAATACCGGCACCGGAGATAATGAGACTCCGGACGATGTCGAAGATCCCAAATACCCCGTCGAGCCCACGTCCGAACAGGACGAAAGGGAAGAGGGTGAATATAGCCCTAGACACGCTCACAATGAAGATGCGGAGGACAACAACTATATGCTAGAATCCAAAGAGGAGGTCAGCCTCGGTGATGAGGACTTCATTGTCCTAGAGGAACCCCTCGACCAAGAACGCTTCAAGCGATAGCTCATTGCTACAACCCGAAGCCTGAAGAAGAAGCAACAGCAGCTCAAAGCCGAGCAAGATACGCTGAATGAAAGGTGGACTAAGGTCCTGGCCACTGAGGAATACGGCCACGGATGACCTGTTAAAAGTTACCCTAGGCGCAAGCTGCTGCCAAAATTCGACGATGAAGCCCTTGAGCCAATTCCATCAAAGTATAATCAGGCAGACCAACCAGACCGACCACCACATGGACGGGATAAAACGACATATCAAGCCGAACACCAACCCGCACCTCCTCGCCGAAGAGGCGGGGAGACAGCAGCCGCGGGATACACGTACGACTTGCAACATGACCTAGCCAATAAACCTGGTCAGACTAGATCAATCTATGGATCAAGGGGCCGTGCCCCGACGCGAGACAATGGCTATGAAGCCTGGCGTGACGAGCATTAATATGTTCAGGTCAGAATCGAACTCAGAAGTCAGTCGATCTCCATCGTGACATTGCGCGATATAGAGGGGCCGCACACCCCCTATGCTTCACCGATGAGGTCATGGAGCATCAATTTCCGGAAGAGTTTAAACCCGTAAACATCGAACAATACGATGGAACGATGGATCCGGTCGTCTGGATTGAAGATTTCCTTCTCCACATTCATATGGCTCGAGGAGATGATCTCCACGCCATTAAATATCTTCCTCTAAAGCTGAAAGGACCAGCACGGCGCTGGCTAAACAGCCTCCCAGAAAACTCCATTAGAACCTGGGAAGACTTGGAAGATGCTTTTAGGGCTAACTTTCATGGCACTTATGTCTGACCACCGGATGCTGACGACTTGAGTCACATAATTCAACAGCCAGGCGAATCAACTCGAAAGCTTTGGAATCGATTCTTAACTAAAAAATAACCAGATTGTAGATTGTCTGGACACCGAGGCCTTAGCGGCCTTTAAGCACAGCGTCTGCGATGAATGGCTCGCCCGACACCTTGGGCAGGAAAAGCTGAAGACCATGGCAGCCTTAACGACACTCATGACCCGCTTCTGTGCGGGCGAAGACAAATGGTTGGCTCGTAGAAGCAACAACTCAGGCGACCCCGACACCTCCGAAGTGCGGGACAGCAATGGTAAACCTCGCCGAAATAAAAACAAATGTCGGAACAACAACAATGACGACACGGACGATACGACAGTCAATGCCGGATTCAACGGACCTAAGTCCGGTCAGCGGAAGAAACCTTTCAAAGGCAACAAAGACGGGCCATCCAGCTTAGATAAATCCTTGAGAGGCCCTGTCAGATTCATGGCACACCCGATAAGCTTGCAAACCATACCAACAGGAATTGTTGGGTTCTCAAACAGGCCGGCAAAATAAATACCGAACATAAGGGAAAAGGGCCTCCAAGTGAAGACGATGATGAACCCCGTCAGCCGAGCACCGGGGGTCAGAAGCAATTTACCCCCGAGGTGAAGATAGTGAACATGATATATGTCACTCATATCCCCAAAAGGGAGCGCAAACGTGCATTACGGGACGTCTATGCCGTAGTGCATGTTGCTCCCAAGTTTAACCGGTCAGCCTGTCCGATCACTTTTGATCACACGGACCACCCAACCAGCATCCGTCACGGGGGCTCGGCCGCCCTGGTTCTTGATCCAATCATTGACGGATACCACCTCACTAGAGTCCTTATGGAAGGAGGAAGCAGTCTCAACTTGATCTATCAAGATACTGTCCATAAGATGGGGATCGACCCATCACGAATCAAGCCTAGTAACACTACCTTCAAAGGTGTGATACTGATGACCCGCAAGTATACGGGATAGTTGTAGCCTCTTTCGATAAGTAAGGGTGTCGAACCCAATGAGGAGCTAAAGGTAGAACAAATACTCTCTCAAGTCCTATCGGCCACTGATACGACTCAACGCACGCTTGATGTTCGCTTTACCTAGAACAAGTATGAAACTATAAGTACTTTGTAGGTGTTGTTGGATAGGTTTGCAAGATAATAAAGAACACGTAAATAAAAAGTAGGGGCTGTTTAGATAAATATGCAATAAAGTGCTGGGCAACATAGCAGAAAATAAAAAAATTCTACGCATCACCAAGATCAATCTATGGAGTCATCTAGCAACAAGAGAGAGGAGTGCATCTACATACCCTTGTAGATCGCGAGCGGAAGCATTCAAGAGAACGGGGTTGATGGAGTCGTACTCGTCGTGATCCAAATCACCGATGATCCTAGCGCCGAACGGACGACACCTCCGCGTTCAACACACGTATGGTTGGGGAAGACGTCTCCTCCTTCTTGATCCAGCAAGGGTAAGGAGGGGTTGATGGCGATCCAACAGCACGACGACGTGGTGGTGGAAGCAGCGGTGATCTCGGCAGGACTTCGCCAAGCTCAGCGAGAGGGAGAGGTGTTACAGGGGGAGAGGGAGGCGCCAGGGGTTAGGGTGCGTAGCCCTCCCCCCCTCTTTATATAGGGGCCCTGGGGGGGGCGCTGGCCCCCTAGAGATCCAATCTCAAGGGGGGGGGGACTTGCCCCCCAAGTCATGTGGGGCGCCCCCCACCCCTAGGGTTTCCAACCCTAGGCACAGGGGGAGGCCCAAGGGGGGCGCACCAGCCCACCAGGGGCTGGTTCCCTTCCCACTTCAGCCCATGGGGCCCTCCGGGATAGGTGGCCCCACCCGGTGGATCCCCCGGACCCTTCCGGTGGTCCCGGTACAATACCGGTGACCCCCGAAACTTTCCCGATGGCTGAAACTGGACTTCCTATATACAAATCTTCACCTCCAGACCATTCCGGAACTCCTCGTGACGTCCGGGATCTCATCCGGGACTTCGAAAAACTTTCGGGTTACCGCATACTAATATCTCTACAACCCTAGCGTCACCGAACCTTAAGTGTGTAGACCCTACGGGTTCGGGAATCACGCAGACATGACCGAGACAGCTCTGCGGCCAATAACCAACAGTGGGATCTGGATACCCATGTTGGCTCCCACATGTTCCACGATGATCTCATTGAATGAACCACGATGTCGAGGATTCAAGTAATCCCGTATACAATTCCCTTTGTCAATCGGTATGTTCCTTGCCCGAGATTCGATCGTCGGTATCCCAATACCTCGTCCAATCTCGTTACCGTCAAGTCACTTTACTCGTACTGCAATGCATGATCCTGTGACCAACCATTTGGTCACATTGAGCTCATTTTGATGATGCATTACCGAGTGGGCCCAGAGATACCTCTCCGTCATACGGAGTGACAAATCCCAGTCTCGATTCGAGTCAACCCAACAGACACTTTTGGAGATACCTGTAGTATACCTTTATAGCCACCCAGTTATGTTGTGATGTTTGGTACACCCAAAGCACTCTTACGGTATCCGGGAGTTGCACGATCTCATGGTCTAAGGAAATGATACTTGACATTAGAAAAGCTCTAGCAAACAAACTACACGATCTTGTGCTATGCTTAGGATTGGGTCTTGTCCATCACATCATTCTCCAAATGATGAGATCGTGTTATCAATGACATCCAATGTCCATGGTCAGGAAACCGTAACCATCCATTGATAAACGAGCTAGTCAACTAGAGGCTCACCAGGGACATGTTGTGGTCTATGTATTCGCACATGTATTACAATTTATGGATAACACAATTATAGCATGAACAATAGACAATTATCATGAACAAGGAAATATAATAATAACCATTTTATTATTGCTTCTAGGGCATATTTCCAACAGTCTCCCACTTGCACTAGAGTCAATAATCTAGTTACATTGTGATGAATCGAACACCCATAGAGTTCTGGTGTTGATCATGTTTTGCTCGCGGAAGAGGTTTAGTCAATGGATCTGCGACATTCAGATCTGTGTGCAGTTTACAAATATCTATGTCTCCATCTTGAACATTTTCACGAATGGAGTTGAAGCGACGCTTGATGTGTCTGGTCTTCTTGTGAAACCTGGGCTCCTTGGCAAGGGCAATGGCTCCAGTGTTGTCACAGAAGAGAGTCATCGGCCCCGACGCATTGGGAATAACTCCTAGGTCGGTAATGAACTCCTTCATCCAGATTGCTTCATATGCGGCCTCCGAGGCTGCCATGTACTCCGCTTCATATGTAGATCCCGCCACGACACTTTGCTTGCAACTGCACCAGCTTACTGCCCCACCATTCAAAATATACACGTATCCGGTTTGTGACTTAGAGTCATCCAGATCTGTGTCGAAGCTAGCGTCGACGTAACCCTTTACGACGAGCTCTTCGTCACCTCCATATACGTGAAACATATCCTTAGTCCTTTTCAGGTACTTCAGGATATTCTTGACCGCTGTCCAGTGTTCCATGCCAGGATTACTTTGGTACCTTCCTACCAAACTTACGAGAAGGTTTACATCAGGTCTGGTACACAGCATGGCATACATGATAGACCCTATGGCCGAGGCATAGGGGACGACACTCATCTTTTCTCTCTCTTCTGCCATGGTCGGACATTGAGCCGTGCTCAATTTCACACCTTGCAACACAGGCAAGAATCCCTTCTTGGACTGATCCATATTGAACTTCTTCAATATCTTATCAAGGTATGTGCTTTGTGAAAGACCTATGAGGCGTCTCGATCTATCTCTATAGATCTTGATGCCTAATATGTAAGTAGCTTCTCTAAGGTCCTTCATTGAAAAACACTTATGCAAGTAGGCCTTAATGTTGTCCAAAAGTTCTATATCATTTCCCATCAAAAGTATGTCATCCACATATAATATGAGAAATGCTACACAACTCCCACTCACTTTCTTGTAAACGCAGGCTTCTCCATAAGTCTGCATAAACCCAAACGCTTTGATCATTTCATTAAAGCGAATGTTCCAACTCCGAGATGCTTGCACCAGCCCATAGATGGAGCGCTGGAGCTTGCATACCTTGTTAGCATTCTTAGGATCGACAAAACCTTCCGGCTGCATCATATACAATTCTTCCTTAAGAAAACCGTTAAGGAATGCCGTTTTGACGTCCATTTGCCATATCTCATAATCATAGTATGCGGCAATTGCTAACATGATTCAGACGGACTTAAGCTTCGCTACTGGTGATAAGGTCTCATCGTAGTCAACCCCTTGAACTTGTCGATAACCCTTAGCGACAAGTCGAGCTTTATAGATGGTAACATTACCATCCGCGTCCATCTTCTTCTTAAAGATCCATTTATTATCTATCGCTCGCCGATCATCGGGCAAGTCTGTCGAAGTCCAAACTTTGTTTTCATACATGGATCCTATCTCGGATTGCATGGCTTCAAGCCATTTGTTGGAATCTGGGCCCGCCATCGCTTCTTCATAGTTCGAAGGTTCACCATTGTCTAACAACATGATTTTCGGGATAGGGTTGCCATACCATTCTGGTGTGGAACGTGTCCTTGTGGACCTTCGAAGTTCAGTAGCGAATTGATCCGAAGTACCTTGATCATCATCATTAACTTCCTCTCTAGTCGGTGCAGGCACCACAGGAACATCTTCCTGAGCTGCGTTACTTTCCGGTTCAAGAGGCAATACTTCATCAAGTTCTACTTTCCTCCCACTTACTTCTCTCGAGAGAAACTCTTTATCCAGAAAGGACCTGTTCTTAGCAACAAAGATCTTGCCTTCGGATCTGAGGTAGAAGGTATACCCAATGGTTTCCTTAGGGTATCCTATGAAGACGCATTTTTCCGACTTGGGTTCGAGCTTTTCAGGTTGAAGTTTCTTGACATAAGCATCGCATCCCCAAACTTTTAGAAATGATAGCTTAGGTTTATTCCCAAACCATAATTCATGCGGTGTCGTCTCAACGGATTTAGACGGTGCCCTATTTAAAGTGAATGTAGCCGTCTCTAGGGCGTATCCCCAAAATGATAGCGGTAAATCGGTGAGCGACATCATAGATCGCACCATATCCAATAGAGTGCGATTACGATGTTCGGACACACCGTTACGCTGAGGTGTTCCAGGCGGCGTGAGTTGTGAAACGATTCCATATTTCCTTAAGTGCGTACCAAATTCGTGACTTAAATATTCTCCCCCATGATCTGATCATAAGAACTTTATCTTTCGGTCACGTTGATTCTCTACCTCACTCTTAAATTTCTTGAACTTTTCAAAGGTCTCAGACTTGTGTTTCATCAAGTAGACGTACCCATATCTACTCAAGTCGTCAGTGAGAGTGAGAACATAACGATAGCCTCCGCGAGCCTCAATGCTCATTGGACCGCACACATCAGCATGTATGATTTCCAATAAGTTGGTTGCTCGCTCCATTGTTCCGGAGAATGGAGTCTTGGTCATTTTGCCCATGAGGCATGGTTCACATGTGTCAAATGGTTCGTAATCAAGAGACTCCAAAAGTCCATCAGCATGGAGCTTCTTCATGCGTTTGACACCAATGTGACCAAGGCGGCAGTGCCACAAGTATGTGGGACTATCGTTATCAACCTTACATCTTTTGGTATTCACACTATGAATATGTGTAGCATCACGTTCGAGATTCATTAAGAATAAACCATTGACCAACGGGGCATGACCATAAAACATATCTCTCATATAAATAGAACAACCATTATTCTCGGATTTAAATGAGTAGCCATCTCGTATTAAACGAGATCCAGATACAATGTTCATGCTCAAAGCTGGCACTAAATAACAATTATTGAGGTTTAAAACTAATCCCGTAGGTAAATGTAGAGGTAGCGTGCCGACGGCGATCACATTGACCTTGGAACCATTCCCGACGCGCATTGTCACCTCGTCCTTTACCAGTCTCCGCTTATTCCGCAGCTCCTGTTTTGAGTTACAAATATGAGCAACGACACCGGTATCAAATACCCAGGAGCTACTACGAGTACTGGTAAGGTACACATCAATTACATGTATATCACATATACCTTTGGTGTTGCCGGCCTTCTTGTCCGCTAAGTACTTGGGGCAGTTCCGCTTTCAGTGTCCGCTTCCCTTGCAATAAAAGCACTCAGTCTCAGGTTTGGGTCCATGCTTTGGCTTCTTCCCGGCAACTGGCTTACCAGGCGCGGCAACTCCCTTGCCGTCCTTCTTGAAGTTCTTCTTACCCTTGCCTTTCTTGAAACTAGTGGTTTTATTGACCATCAACACTTGATGTTCCTTTTTGATCTCCACCTCCGCTGATTTCAGCATTGAATATACCTCAGGAATGGTTTTCACCATCCCCTGCATATTGAAGTTCATCACAAAGCTCTTGTAGCTAGGTGGGAGCGACTAGAGGGTTCTGTCGACCACCGCGTCATCCGGGAGATAAACTCCCAGTTGAGATAAGCGGTTGTGCAACCCAGACATTTTGAGTATGTGCTCGCTGACAGAACCATTCTCCTCCATCTTACAACTATAGAACTTGTCGGAGACTTCATATCTCTCGACCTGGGCGTGATCTTGGAAAACTATTTTCAGCTCTTGGAACATCTCATATGCTCCGTGCTGCTCAAAACGCTTTTGGAGCCCCGGTTCTAAGCTGTAAAGCATGCCGCACTGAACCAGGGAGTAATCATCACTACACGACTGCCGGGCGTTCATAACGTCTTGAGTTGCTGGGAAAACGGGTGCTTCACCTAGCGGTGCATCTAGGACATATGCTTTCTTGGCAGCTATGAGGATGATCCTCAAGTTCCGGACCCAGTCCGTATAGTTGGTGCCATCGTCTTTCAGCTTGGTTTTCTCTACGAACGCATTGAAGTTGAGGGCAACATTAGCGTGGGCCATTTGATCTACAAGACATATTGCAAAGATTTTAGACTAAGTTCATGATAATTAAGTTCATCTAATCAAATTATGTAATGAACTCCCACTCAGATAGACATCCCTCTAGTCATCTAAGTGATCCATGATCCGAGTCAACTAGGTCGTGTCTGATCATCACGTGAGACGGACTAGTCATCATCGGTGAACATCTTCATGTTGATCGTATCTTCTATACGACTCATGTTCGACCTTTCGGTCTCTTGTGTTCCGAGGCCATGTGTGTACATGCTAGGCTCGTCAAGTCAACCTAAGTGTTTTGCATGTGTAAATCTGGCTTACACCCGTTGTATGTGAATGTTAGAATCTATCGCACCCGATCATCACGTGGTGCTTCAAGACAACGAACTTTCGCAATGGCGCACAGTTAGGGGGAACACTTTCTTGAAATTATTATGAGGGTTCATCTTATTTACTACCGTCGTTCTAAGCATATAAGATGCAAAAACATGATAAACATCACATGCAATCAAATAGTAACATGATATGGCCAATATCATTTTGCTCCTTTTGATCTCCATCTTCAGGGCGCCATGATCATCATCGTCACCAGCATGACACCATGGTCTCCATCATCGTGTATTCATGAAGTTGTCACGCCAACAATTACTTCTACTTCTATGGCTAACGGTTTAGCAATAAAGTAAAGTAATTACATGACGTTATTCAATGACACGCAAGTCATACAAAAAATAAAGACAACTCCTATGGCTCCTACCGGTTGTCATACTCATCGACATGCAAGTCGTGATTCCTATTACAAGAACATGATCAATCTCATACATCACATATATTTCATTCATCACATCCTTTTGGCCATATCACATCACAAGGCATATGCTGCAAAAACAAGTTAGACGTCCTCTAATTGTTGTTGCATGTTTTTACGTGGCTGCTATAGGTTTCTAGCAAGAACGTTTCTTACCTACGCCAAAACCACAACGTGATATGCCAATTTCTATTTACCCTTCATAAGGACCCTTTTCATCGAATCCGATCCGACTAAAGTGGGAGAGACAGACACTCACTAGCCACCTTATGCAACTAGTGCATGTCAGTCGATGGAACCTGTGTCATGTAAGCGTACGTGTAAGGTCGGTCCGGGCCGCTTCATCCCACAATGCCGCCGAAACAAGATAAGACTAGTAGTGGCAAGTAAATTGACAAAATCGACGCCCACAACAATCTCGTGTTCTACTCGTGCATAGAAACTACGCATAGACCTAGCTCATGATGCCACTGTTGGGGAACGTAGCAGAAAATAAAAAATTTCTATGCATCACCAAGATCAATCTATGGAGTCATCTAGCAACGAGAGAGAGGAGTGCATCTACATACCCTTGTAGATCACGAGCGGAAGCGTTCAAGAGAACGGGGTTGATGGAGTCGTACTCGTCGTGATCCAAATCACCGATGATCCTAGCGCCGAACGGATGGCACCTCCGCGTTCAACACACGTACGGTTGGGGTAGACGTCTCCTCCTTCTTGATCCAGCAAGAGGAAGGAGAGATTGATGGAGATCCAGCAACACGACGGCGTGGTGGTGGAAGCAGCGGTGATCTCGGCAGGGCTTCGCCAAGCTCAGCGAGAGGGAGAGGTGTTACGGGGGGAGAGGGAGGCGCCAGGGGCTAGGGTGCGCAGCCCTCCCTCCCCCCTCTTTATATAGGGGCCCCGGGGGGAGGGGGCGGCCCCCTAGAGATCCAATCTCAAGGGGGGCGGCGGCCAAGGGGGGGACTTGCCCCCCAAGTCAGGTGGGGCGCCCCACCCATAGGGTTTCCAACCCTAGGTGCAGGGCGAGGCCCAAAGGGGCGCACCAGACCACCAGGGGCTGGTTCCCTTCCCACTTCAGCCCATGGGGCCCTCCGGGATAGGTGGCCCCACCCGGTGGACCCCCGGGACCCTTTCGGTGGTCTCGGTACAATACCGGTGACCCCCGAAACTTTCCCGATGGCGGAAACTGGACTTCGTATATACAAATCTTCACCTCCGGACCATTCTGGAACTCCTAGTGACGTCCAGGATCTCATCCGGGACTCCGAACAACTTTCGGGTTAACACATACTAATATCTCTACAACCCTAGCGTCATCGAACCTTAAGTGTGTAGACCCTACGGGTTTGGGAATCAGGCAGACATGACCGAGACAGCTCTCCGGCCAATAACCAACAGCGGGATCTGGATACCCATGTTGGCTCCCACATGTTCCAAGATGATCTCATCGAATGAACCACGATGTCGAGGATTCAAGTAATCTCGTATACAATTCACTTTGTCAATCGGTACGTTACTTGCCCGAGATTCGATCGTTGGTATCCCAATACCTCGTTCAATCTCGTTACCGGCAAGTCACTTTATCATACTGCAATGCATGATCCCGTGACCAACCATTTGGTCACATTGAGCTCATTTTGATGATGCATTACCGAGTGGGCCCAGAGATACCTCTCTGTCATACGGAGTGACAAATCCCAGTCTCGATTCGAGTCAACCCAACAAACACTTTCGGAGATACCTGTAGTATACCTTTATAGCCACCCAGTTACGTTGTGACGTTTGGTACACCCAACACACTCTTATGGTATACGGGAGTTACACGATCTCATGGTCTAAGGAAATGATACTTGACATTAGAAAAGCTCTAGCAAACGAACTGCACGATCTTGTGCTATGCTTAGGATTGGGTCTTGTCCATCACATCATTCTCCCAATGATGAGATCCTGTTATCAATGACATCCAATGTCCATGGTCAGGAAACCGTAACCATCCATTGATAAACGAGCTAGTCAACTAGAGGCTCACTAGGGACATGTTGTGGTCTATGTATTCACACATGTATTACGATTTCTGGATAACACAATTATAGCATGAACAATAGACAATTATCATGAACAAGGAAATATAATAATAACCATTTTATTATTGCCTCTAGGGCATACTTTCAACATAAAGTAAAAATAGCGAGTGTGGAAAATTGGTGGTAGGAGTTGTGAAATTGTCCCTAAGCAATTGACTATGTTACTAGATCGGTAATCACTATTGCAATTCTATTTGAGGGAGAGGCATAAGCTAACATACTTTCTCTTCTTGGATCATATGCACTTATGATTAAAACTCTAGCAAGCATCCGCAACTACTAAAGATCATTAAGGTAAAACCCAACCATAGCATTAAAGTATCAAGTCCCCTTTATCCCATGCGCAACAATCCCCTTACTCGGGTTTGTGTTTCAGTCACTCACGGAACCCACTATAAGCGAATCATGAACGCATTGCAACACCCTACAGCGGGAATCCCTCACGCTTGCGTGACACGGAGGGCACCATAGGACAACACCAATAATAAATCATGCAACTCAAACCAATCATAGCATCATCAATCACCGATAGGACAACGAAAATCTACTCAGACATCATAGGATGGCAACACATCATTGGATAATAATATGAAGCATAAAGCACCATGTTCAAGTAGAGGGTACAACGGGTTGCAGGAAAGTGGACTGCTGGATATAGATGGGGGAAGGTGATGGAGATGTTGGTGAAGATGGCGGAGGTGTTGGTGAAGATCGCGGTGATGATGATGGCCCCCGGCAGCGCTCCGGCGCCACCGGAAGCAAGGGGGAGAGAGAGCCCCCTTCTTCTTCTTCTTCCTTGACCTTCTCCCTAGATGGGAGAAGGGTTTCCCCTCTGGTCCTTGGCTCCCATGGCTTGGGAGGGGCGAGAGCCCCTCCGAGATTGGATATATCTCTCTGTTTGTGCGTTCCCCTGGTCTGCCTTTTCACCGTTTCGTATATATATGGAGATCCGTAACTCTGATTGGATTGAAACCTTCGCCCAGATCTTTTTCCAAAAATTAGCTTTCTTGCAGCAAAAGAAGAGCGTCAACCGCCTTATGGGTGGCCCAGGAGAGTGCCAGGCGCGCCCAGGGGGAGGGCGCGCCCCCTATCTCCTGGCCACCTCGGGCACCATTTCGCGTTGATTCTTCCTCCGGAAAATCCCAAATATTCCAAAATAATTCTCCGTCCGTTTTTATCCCGTTTGGATTCCGTTTGATATTGGGTTTCTGCGAAACATAAAACATGCAACAAACAGGAACTAGCACTGGGCACTGGATCAATATGTTAGTCCCAAAAATAGTATAAAAAGTTGCCAAAAGTATATGAAAGTTGAAGAATATTGGCATGGAACAATCAAAAATTATAGATACGACGGAGACGTATCAGCATCCCCAAGCTTAATTCCTGCTCGTCCTCGAGTAGGTAAATGATAAAAAAGATAATTTTTGATGTGGAATGCTACCTAGCATAATCTTGATCATATGTCTAATCATGGCATGAATATTAAGACACGAGTTATTCAATGCAATTGTCTACCATTTGACATAAAAAACAATAATACTTCGAGCGTACTAATAAAGCAATCATGTCTTTTCAAAACAACAAGGCCAAAGCAAGCTTATCCCTACAAAATCATATAGTTTGGCCATGCTTCATTTTCGTCACACAAAATGCCCCCATCATGCACAACCCCGATGACAAGCCGATCAATTGGTTCATACTTTTTAACGCGCTTCAACTTTTCAATCCTCACGCAATACATGAGCGCAAGCCATGGATATAACACTATAGGTGGAATAGAATATGATGGTGGAGGTTTATATGGAGAAGACAAAAAAGGGAGAAAGTCTCACATTGACGCGGCTAATCAACGGGTATGGAGATGCCCATCAATTGATGTCAATGCAAGGAGTAGGGACTGCCATGCAACAGATGCACTAGAGCTATAAATGTATGAAAGCTCAACAAAAGAAACTAGTGGGTGTGCATCCAACTTGCTTGCTCATGAAGACCTAGGGCATTTGAGGAAGCCCATCGTTGGAATATACAAGCCAAGTTCTATAATGAAAATTCCCACTAGTATATGAAAGTGACAACATAGGATATTCTCTATATGAAGAACATGGTGCTACTTTGAAGCACAAGTGTGGAAAAAGGATAGTAACATTGCCCCTTTTTTCTTTTTTTCCTCTTTTTCTTTGTTTTTGGGTGGGCTTCTTTGGCCCCTTTTTTATTTAGGCTTCTTTGGCCTTTCCTTTTTTTCATGGGGCAATGCTCTATAATGATGATCATCACATTTTGAGGTGAGAAAGGTCAATGCACGGTACTGAAGAGGCTAGCAATGATGGAAAGGTAAAAGTGCATATAATCCATGGACTCACATTAGTCATAAAGAACTCATATACTTATTGAAAAAGTTTATTGGCCCTCGAAGCAAAGTACTACTACGCATGCCCCTAGGGGGATAGATTGGTAGGAAAAGACCATCGCTCGTCCCCGACCGCCACTCATAAGGAAGACAATAAAAAAACACCGCATGCTTAAAATTCGTCACACAACGGTTACCATACGTGCATGCTACGGGACTTGCAAACCTCAACACAAGTGTCTCTACAATCCACAACCACCCACTAGCATGACTATAATATCACCGCCTTTATATCGCATTGCAAGGAATCAAACATATCATATTCAGCGATCTACAAGTTTATGTAGGATTTTATGACTAACCATGTGAATGACCAATTCCTGTCATCTCTCTAAATAGATATAAGTGAAGCAAGAGAGTTTAATTCTTTCTACAAAAGATATGCCCATGCTCTAACAAATATAAGTGAAGCAAAAGAGCATTCTACAAATGGCGGTTTTCTATGTGAAGAGAAACAGGCAATCCAAACTTCAAATGATGTAAGTGAAGCACATGAAGCATTCTATAAAGCCATACTCAAAAGATTTAAGTGAAGTGCAGTGAGCATTCTATAAATCAACCAAGGACTATCTCATACCAGCATGGTGCATAAAAAAATGAAAACTAAATGCAAAAGACGCTCCAAGACTTGCACATATCGCATGAACAAAACGAATCCGAAAACATACCTATACTTGTTGAAGAAAGAGGGGATGCCTTCCGGGGCATCCCCAGCTTAGACGCTTGAGTCTCCTTGAATATTTACTTGGGGTGCCTCGGGAATCCCCAAGCTTGAGCTCTTGCCTCTCTTCCTTTTCCTCATATCGAGACCTCCTCGATTAGACACTTCATCCACACAAAACTTCAACAGAAAACTCGGTAAGATCCCTTAGTATAATAAAGCAAATCACAACTCTAAGTACTGTAGCAAACCAATTCAAATTTTGTTTTTTCAGTGTGTCTACTGCAATATAGCTTTTCCATGGCTTAATCCACTGATAAAAATTGATAGATTCATCAAAACAAGCAAACTATGCATCAAAAACAGAATCTGTCAAAAACAGAATAGTCGGTAGCAATCTAAACATCCACCATACTTATGTTACCCCAAAAATTATACCAAAATTAAGAAAAATAAAAAAGTTGTATAGCAAGACAGTGCAAAAGGAATCAGAACCAATTGACGTTCTAGTTAAAAATTTAAAATCGCGCATTACAACCAAAGTTTCTGTCCTGCGCCGTACAAACCAACAAGCATTGTAAACATGCTAAAGGCAAACCTTGGTACATTATTTTTATAATACAATGGAATTATACAAGGGTATAATTATTTGTGATGAAAAGTTTCTGTAATCAAGATTCACAAAGTTTCCGTGAGCATGAACAAAGTTCAAGGCTAGCTCCCACTTCAACAATGCTTGTCTTTCTCACTTTCACTTTCCTTTTTGAAAAGTTTCTAGGTTCCCCTCTTTATATTTTTTTTGTTTTTAGGATATATGAAAGCACTCAACAGAAATAAATGACTCTCTAAAACTTCCGGGCTGTCTCCCTGGCAGCGCTTTCTTTAAAGCCATTAAGCTAGGCATATAGTGCTCGAGTAATGAATCCACCCGGATCCCAAGGTATATCAAAGCCAATTTTAATCAACAATGATTTGAATTTAGTAGTGAGCACAAAGTAACATATATCATGCAACAACGAAGTCTAACTCTCTTCCTATGCATCGGCATGTCATAAAAGAACAATTCATGCACACATAGTAAAGGCCAATGCATAGTGTAAGCAGTTTCTTGCAATTTTATCATATTAGAAACATAAAGATGCGGAGATGTAGTTCCTCTCTCATAATAATTGCAAGTAGGAGCAGCAAGCACATGCATATTATATCTATCAAAATCATCATGTGCAATGGTAAAAGGCAACCCATCAATATAATCCTTAATAAGCACAAACTTCTCGATATAGTGTAGTCGGGAGAATTCAAATAGATAATAGGACTATCATGCATGGGTGCAATAGCAACAATTTCATGTTTAACATAAGGAACTATAGAAATTTCATCTCCATAAGCATAATTCATATTGGCATCTTGGCCACAAGCATAGCAAGCATCATCAAAAAGGGATATTTCAAGAGAATCAACGGGATCATAGCAATCATCATAGCAGTCATCCTTCGGTAAGCATGAAGGGGAATTAAACAATGTATGAGTTGAAGAGTTACTCTCATTAGAAGGTGGGCACAGGTGATCAATCAGCTCTTCCTCCTTTTGTTCTTCGCTCTCCTCATCATCTTTTTCATCCAATGATCTCACAGTTTCATCAATTTCTTCTTCCATAGCTTCCTGCAAAATATTAGTCTCTTCTTGGACAGCGGAGACTTTCTCAATAAATGCATTAATATTGTAATTGTATTCATAATTTTCATAGCAATATCTAAGTATAGCAAGATTTTCTGGTCTATAAACATCATCATCTAAAGATTCATACTTTTCAAACAAAGATTCAATTTCATAAGCAGCCTTAAAAGCAACAAATTCTTCAATTCGTTCAACATCATAGTAATCATATATACCAGTAGCATAAGAAGCTAAGGTTACATTATCATTAAATTTGCATGAAAAGGGAAGGTGTGGAGCCTTCATCCTAGAGCAACAAGTAATATCATATCTCAAGCATAGATCCCAAGCATACCACTTCAACATTTGAATTTGATCCCATAATAGTTTTCCTTTTGTGTCAAGCGATAATCCCTAAAGTATTCACGTTGATCCAATGTTACTCCCATTATAAAGTTGAGTTGGGTTTTCTCAGGATTATCAAAGTAGTACATAATATTTCAAACATAATGAGCATCAAGGGTTTTAGGAGGTTCCCCATCTCCATGAGTAGCATCTACACCTAATTTTTTTGGTATTTCGTGTTCCATATCCATAACTAAAGATAGAGAACAACTCAGAACATCAAATAAAAATTACTTAGTGATAAAGCAAACAAGCACACACGAGAATATTCACCCCACGCTATGACTCCCCGGCAACGGCGCCAAAAAAAGGTCTTGATGACCCGCAAGTATACGGGTAGTTGTAGCCTCTTTCGATAAGTAAGAGTGTCGAACCCAATGAGGAGCTAAAGGTAGAACAAATACTCTCTCAAGTCCTATCGGCCACTAATACGACTCAACGCACGCTTGACGTTCGCTTTACCTAGAACAAGTATGAAACTAGAAGTACTTTGTAGGTGTTGTTGGATAGGTTTGCAAGATAATAAAGAACACGTAAATAAAAAGTAGGGGCTGTTTAGATAAAGATGCAGTAAAGTAAATATAGCGAGTGTGGAAAAGTGGTGGTAGGAGTTGTGAAATTGTCCCTAAGCAATTGACTATGTTACTAGACTGGTAATCACTATTGCAATTCTATTTGAGGGAGAGGCATAAGATAACATACTTTCTATTCTTTGATCATATGCACTTATGATTGGAACTCTAGCAAGCATCCACAACTACTAAAGATCATTAAGGTAAAACCCAACCATAGCATTAAAGTATCAAGTCCCCTTTATCCCATACGCAACAATCCCCTTACCCGGGTTTGTGTTTCAGTCACTCACGCAACCCACTATAAGCGAATCATGAACGCATTGCAACACCCTACAACGGGAATCCCTCACACTTGCGCGACACGGAGGGCACCATAGGACAGCCCCAATAATAAAACATGCAACTCAAACCAATCATAGAAATTCACCAATCACCGATAGGACAACGAAAATCTACTCAGACATCATAAGATGGCAACACATCATTGGATAATAATATGAAGCATAAAGCACCATGTTCAAGTAGAGGGTACAATGGGTTGCGGGAGAGTGGACTGCTGGATATAGATGGGGGAAGGTGATGGAGATGTTGGTAAGGATGGCAGATGTGTTGGTTAAGATCGCGGTGATGATGATGGCCCCCGGCAGCGCTCCGGCGCCACCGGAAGCAAGGGGGAGAGAGCTCACCTTTTTCTTCTTCTTCCTTGACATTCTCCCTAGATGGGAGAAGGGTTTCCCCTCTGGTCCTTGGCTCCCATGGCTTGGGAGGGGCGAGAGCCCCTCCGAGATTGGATCTATCTCTCTGTTTCTGCGTTCCCCTGGTCTGCCTTTTAACCATTCGTATATATATATATACATATATATATATATATATATATATATATATATATGTTGGGGAACATAGTAATTTCAAAAAATTTCCTACGTACACGCAAGATCATGGTGATGGCATAGCAACGAGAGGGGAGAGTGTTGTCCACATACCCTCGTAGACCGTAAGAGGAAGTGTTATGACAACGAGGTTGATGTAGTCGTACGTCTTCACGATCCGACCGATCCAAGTACCGAACGTACGACACCTCCGAGTTCAGCACACGTTCAGCTCGATGACGATCCCCATACTCCGATCCAGCAAAGTGTCGGGGATGAGTTCCGTCAGCATGACGGCATGGTGACGATGATGACGCTCTACCGGCGCAGGGCTTCGCCTAAACTCCGCGACGATATGACCGAGGTGGAATATGGTGGAGGGGGCACCGCACACGGCTAAGGAACAATCCGTAGATCAACTTCTGTGTTCTAGGGTGCCCCCTGCCCCTGTATATAAAGGAGCAAGGGGGGAGGCCGGCCGACCCTTGTGGGCGCGCCAAGGAGGAGGAGTCCTCCCCCTAGTAGGAGTAGGACTCCCCCTTTCCTACTCGTACTAGGAGGGGGAAGGAAGGGGGAGAGGGGGAAGGAAAGAGGGGGGGCGTCGCCCCCCCTCCTAGTCCAATTCGGACCAGAGGGAGAGGGGGCGCGCGGCCCACCCTGGCCGCCCCTCTCTCTTTCCACCAAGGCCCATGTGGCCCATTATCTCTCCCCGGGGGGTTCCGGTAACCCTCTAGCACTCCAGTTTTCTCTGAAAACGTCCGGAACACTTCCGGTGTCCGAATATAGTCGTCCAATATATCAATCTTTATGTCTCGACCATTTCGAGACTCCTCATCATGTCCGTGATCACATCCGGGACTCCGAACAAACTTCAGTACATCAAAACTTATAAACTCATAATAAAATTGCCATCGTAACGTTAAGCGTGCGGACCCTACGGGTTCGAGAACTATGTAGACATGACCTAGAACTATTCTCGGTCAATAACCAATAGCGGAACCTGGATGCTCATATTGGTTCCTACATATTCTATGAAGATCTTTATCGGTCAAACCGCATAACAACATACGTTGTTCCCTTTGTCATCGGTATGTTACTTGCCCGAGATTTGATCGTCGGTATCCAATACCTAGTTCAATCTCATTACCGGCAAGTCTCTTTACTCGTTACGTAATGCATCATCCCATAACCAACTCATTGGTCACATTGCTTGCAGGGCTTATAGTGATGTGCATTACCGAGAGGGCCTAGAGATACCTCTCCGACAATCAGAGTGACAAAACCTAATCTCGAAATACGCCAACTCAACATGTACCTTCGGAGACACCTGTAGTACTCCTTTATAATCACCCAGTTACGTTGTGACGTTTGGTAGTACCCAAAGTGTTCCTTCAGTAAACGGGAGTTGCATAATCTCATAGTTACAGGAACATGTATAAGTCATGAAGAAAGCAATAGCAATATACTAAACGATCAAGTGCTAGGCTAACGGAATGGGTCATGTCAATCACATCATTCTCCTAATGATGTGATCCCGTTAATCAAATGACAACACATGTCTATGGTTAGGGAACATAACCATCTTTGATTAATGAGCTAGTCAAGTAGAGGCATACTAGTGACTATATGTTTGTCTATGTATTCACACATGTATCATGTTTCCAGTTAATACAATTCTAGTATGAATAATAAACATTTATCACGATATGATGAAATAAATAATAACTTTATTATTGCCTCTAGGGCATATTTCCTTCGGTCTCCCACTTGCACTAGAGTCAATAATCTAGATTACATAGTAATGATTCTAACACCCATGGAGTCTTGGTGCTGATCATCTTTTGCTCGTGAGAGAGGCTTAGTCAATGGGTCTGCAACATTCAGATCCATATGTATCTTGCAAATTTCTATGTATCCCACTTGGACTTGGTCCCGGATGGAATTGAAGCGTCTCTTGATGTGCTTGGTCCTTTTGTGAAATCTGGATTCCTTTGCCAAAGCAATTGCACCAGTATTGTCACAGAAGATCTTCATTGGTCCCGATGCACTAGGTATGACACCTAGATCGGAAATGAACTACTTCATCCAGACTCCTTCATTTGCTGCTTCCGAAGCAGCTATGTACTCCGCTTCACATGTAGATCCCGCCACGACGCTTTGTTTAGAACTGCACCAACTTACAGCTCCACCGTTTAATAAAAACATGTATCCGGTTTGCGATTTAGAATCGTCCGGATCAGTGTCAAAGCTTGCATCAACGTAACCATTTACGACTAGCTCTTTGTCACCTCCATATACGAGAAACATATCCTTAGTCCTTTTCAGGTATTTCAGGATGTTCTTGACCGCTGTCCAGTGATCCACTCCTGGATTACTTTGGTACCTCCCTGCCAAACTTATTGCTAAGCATACGTCAGGTCTGGTACACAACATTGCATACATGATAGAGCCTATGGCTGAAGCATAGGGAATATCTTTCATTTTCTCTCTATCTTCTGTTGTGGTCGGGCATTGAGTTTGACTCAACTTCACACCTTGAAGCACGGGCAAGAACCCTTTCTTTGCCTGATCCATTTTGAACTTTTTCAAAATTTTATCAAGGTATGTGCTTTGTGAAAGTCCTATTAAGCGTCTTGATCTATCTCTATAGATCTTGATGCCCAATATGTAAGCAGCTTCACCTAGATCTTTCATTGAAAAACTTTTATTCAAGTATCCCTTTATGCTATCCAGAAATTCTATATCATTTCCAATTAATAATATGTCATCTACATATAATATCAGAAATGCTACAGAGCTCCCACTCACTTTCTTGTAAATACAGGCTTCTCCAAAAGTCTGTATAAAACCATATGCTTTGATCACACTATCAAAGCGTTTATTCCAACTCCGAGATGCTTGCACCAGTCCATAAATGGATCGCTGGAGCTTGCACCCTTTGTTAGCACCTTTTGGATCAACAAAACCTTCTGGCTGCATCATATACAACTCTTCTTCCAGAAATCCATGCAAGAATGTAGTTTTGACATCCATTTGCCAGATTTAATAATCATGAAATGCAGCAATAGCTAACATGATTCGGACAGACTTAAGCATCGCTACTGGTGAGAAAGTCTCATCGTAGTCAACCCCTTGAACTTGTCAAAAACCTTTTGCAACAAGTCGAGCTTTATAGACAGTTACATTACCATCAGCGTCAGTCTTCTTCTTAAAGATCCATTTATTCTCAATGGCTTGCCGATCATTGGCCAAGTCAACCAAAGTCCATACTTTGTTTTCATACATGGATCCCATCTCAGATTTCATGGCCTCTAGCCATTTTGCGGAATCTGGGCTCATCATCGCTTCCTCATAGTTCGTAGGTTCATCATGGTCAAGTAACATGACTTCCAGAATAGGATTACCGTACCACTCTGGTGCGGATCTTACTCTGGTAGACCTACGAGGTTCAGTAGAAACTTGATCTGAAGTTTCATGATCAATATCATTAGCTTCCTCACTAATTGGTGTAGTTGTCATAGGAACCGGTTCTTGTGATGAACTACTTTCCAACAAGGGAGTAGATACAGTTATCTCATCAAGTTCTACTTTCCTCCCACTCACTTCTTTCGAGAGAAACTCCTTCTCTAGAAAGGATCCGATTTTAGCAATAAAAATCTTGCCCTCAGATCTGTGATAGAAGGTGTACCCAATGGTCTCTTTTGGGTATCCTATGAAGACACATTTCTCCGATTTAGGTTCGAGCTTATCTGGTTGAAGTTTCTTCACATAAGCATCGCAGCCCCAAACTTTAAGAAATGACAACTTTGGTTTCGGATTTTGATGGTGCCCTATTTAACGTGAATGCCCGTCTCTAAAGCATAACCCCAAAACGATAGCGGTAAATCATTAAGAGACATCATAGATCGCACCATATCTAGTAAAGTATGATTACGACGTTCGGACACACCATTTCGTTGTGGTGTTCCGGGTGGCGTGAGTTGCGAAACTATTCCGCATTGTTTCAAATGTAAACCAAACTCGTAACTCAAATATTCTCCTCCACGATCAGATCGTAGAAACTTTATTTTCTTGTTACGATGATTTTCCACTTCACTCTGAAATTCTTTGAACTTTTCAAATGTTTCAGACTTGTGTTTCATCAAGTAGATATACCCATATCTGCTCAAGTCATCTGTGAAGGTGAGAAAATAACGATACCCACCGCGAGCCTCAACATTCATTGGACCACAAACATCAGTATGTATGATTTCCAACAAATCAGTTGCTTGCTCCATAGTTCTGGAGAACGACGTTTTAGTCATCTTGCCCATAAGGCACGGTTCGCAAGTACCAAGTGATTCATAATCAAGTGATTCCAAAAGCCCATCAGTATGGAGTTTCTTCATGCGCTTTACACCGATATGACCTAAACGGCAGTGCCATAAATAAGTTGCACTATCATTATCAACTCTGCATCTTTTGGTTTCAACACTATGAATATGTGTATCACTACTATCGAGATTCAATAAAAATAGACCACCCTTCAAGGGTGCATGACCATAAAAGATATTACTCATATAAATAGAACAACCATTATTCTCTGATTTAAATGAATAACCGTCTCGCATCAAACAAGATCCAGATATAATGTTCATGCTTAATGCTGGCACCAAATAATAATTATTTAGGTCTAAGACTAATCCCGATGGTAGATGTAGAGGTAGCGTGCCGACCGCGATCACATCGACTTTGGAACCATTTCCCACACGCATCGTCACCTCGTCCTTAGCCAATCTTCGCTTAATCTGTAGTCCCTGTTTCGAGTTGCAAATATTAGCAACAGAACGAGTATCAAATACCCAGGTACTACTGTGAGTATCAATAACATGTATATCACATATACCTTTGTTCACTTTGCCATCCTTCTTATCCGCCAAATACTTGGGGCAGTTCCGCTTCCAGTGTCCAGTCTGCTTGCAGTAGAAGCACTCAGTTTCAGGCTTTGGTCCATACTTGGGTTTCTTCTCTTGAGCAGCAACTTGTTTGCTGTTCTTCTTGAAGTTCCCCTTCTTCTTCCCTTTGCCCTTTTTCTTGAAACCGGTGGTCTTGTTAACCATCAACACTTGATGCTCCTTCTTGATTTCTACCTCCGTGGCTTTTAGCATTGCGAAGAGCTCGGGAATAGTCTTGTCCATCCCTTGCATATTATAGTTCATCACGAAGCTCTTGTAGCTTGGTGGCAGTGATTGGAGAATTCTGTCAATGACACTATCATCAGGAAGATTAACTCCCAGTTGAATCAAGTGATTATTATACCCAGACATTTTGAGTATGTGTTCACTGACAGAACTATTCTCCTCCATCTTGCAACTATAGAACTTATTGGAGACTTCATATCTCTCAATCCGGGCATTTGCTTGAAATATTAACTTCAACTCCTGGAACATCTCATATGCCCCATGACGTTCAAAACGTCGTTGAAGACCCGGTTCTAAGCCGTAAAGCATGGCACACTGAACTATCGAGTAGTCATCAGCTTTGCTCTGCCAGACGTTCTTAACATCGTCAGTTGCATCAGCAGCAGGCCTGGCACCCAGCGGTGCTTCCAGGACGTAATTCTTCTGTGCAGCAATGAGGATAATCCTCAGGTTACGGACCCAGTCCGTGTAATTGCTACCATCATCTTTCAACTTTGCTTTCTCAAGGAACGCACTAAAATTCAACGGAACAACAGCACGAGCCATCTATCTACAACAAACATAGACAAGCAAAATACTATCAGGTACCAAGTTCATGATAAATTTAAGTTCAATTAATCATATTACTTAAGAACTCCCACTTAGACAGACATCTCTCTAGTCATCTAAGTGATCACATGATCCAAATCAACTAAACCATGTCCGATCATCACGTGAGATGGAGTAGTTTCAATGGTGAGCATCATTATGTTGATCATATCTACTATATGATTCACGCTCTACCTTTCGGTCTCCGTGTTCCGAGGCCATATCTGTATATGCTAGGCTCGTCAAGTTTAACCCGAGTATTCCGCGTGTGCAACTGTTTTGCACCCGTTGTATTTGAACGTAGAGCCTATCACACCCGATCATCACGTGGTGTCTCAGCACGAAGAACTTTCGCAATGGTGCATACTCAGGGAGAACACTTCTTGATAATTAGTGAGAGATCATCTTAAAATGCTACCGTCAATCAAAGCAAGATAAGATGCATAAAGGATAAACATCACATGCAATCAATATAAGTGATATGATATGGCCATCATCATCTTGTGCTTGTGATCTCCATCTTCGAAGCACTGTCGTGATCACCATCGTCACCGGCGCGACACCTTGATCTCCATCGTAGCATCGTTGTCGTTACGCCATTTATTGCTTCTACGACTATCGCTACCGCTTAGTGATAAAGTAAAGCAATTACAGGGCATTTGCATTTCATACAATAAAGCGACAACCATATGGCTCCTGCCAGTTGCCGATAACTTCGGTTACAAAACATGATCATCTCATACAATAAAATATAGCATCACGTCTTGACCATATCACATCACAACATGCCCTGCAAAAACAAGTTAGACGTCCTCTACTTTGTTGTTGCAAATTTTACGTGGCTGCTATGGGCTTAGCAAGAACCATTCTTACCTACGCATCAAGACCACAACGATAGTTCGTCAAGTTAGTGTTGTTTTAACCTTCACAAGGACCGGGCGTAGCCACACTCGATTCAGCTAAAGTGAGAGAGACAGACACCCGCCAACCACCTTTAAGCACAAGTGCTCGTAACGGTGAAACCAGTCTCGCGTAAGCGTACGCGTAATGTCGGTCCGGGCCGCTTCATCTCACAATACCGCCGAACCAAAGTATGACATGCTGGTAAGCAGTATGACTTGTATCGCCCACAACTCACTTGTGTTCTACTCGTGCATATAACATCAACGCATAAAACCTAGGCTCGGATGCCACTGTTGGGGAACGTAGTAATTTCAAAAAAATTCCTACGTACACGCAAGATCATGGTGATGGCATAGCAACGAGAGGGGAGAGTGTTGTCCACGTACCCTCGTAGACCGTAAGCGGAAGCGTTATGACAACGCGGTTGATGTAGTCGTACGTCTTCACGATCCGATCGATCCAAGTACCGAACGTACGGCACCTCCGAGTTCAGCACACGTTCAGCTCGATGACGATCCCCGGACTCCGATCCAGCAAAGTGTCGGGGATGAGTTCCGTCAGCACGACGACGTCGTGACGATGATGATGCTCTACCGGTGCAGGGCTTCGCCTAAACTCCGCGATGATATGACCGAGGTGGAATATGGTGGAGGGGGGCACCGCACATGGCTAAGGAACGATCCGTAGATCAACTTCTGTGTTCTAGGGTGCCCCCCTGCCCCTGTATATAAAGGAGGAAGGGGGGAGGCCGGCCGGCCCTTGTGGGCGCGCCAAGGAGGAGGAGTCCTCCTCCTAGTAGGAGTAGGACTCCCCCTTTCCTACTCCTACTAGGAGGGGGAAGGAAAGAGGGGGGCGCCGCCCCTCCTCCTAGTCGAATTTGGACCAGAGGGAGAGGGGGCGCGCGGCCCACCCTGGCCGCCCCTCTCTCTTTCCACCAAGGCCCATGTGGCCCATTATCTCTCCCCGGGGGGTTCCGGTAACCCTCCGGCACTCCGGTTTTCTCCGAAAACGTCCGGAACACTTTCGGTGTCCGAATATAGTCGTCCAATATATCAATCTTTATGTCTCGACCATTTCGAGACTCCTCGTCATGTCCGTGATCACATCCGGGACTCCGAACAAACTTCGGTACATCAAAACTTATAAACTCATAATAAAATTGTCATCATAACGTTAAGCGTGCGGACCCTACGGGTTCGAGAACTATGTAGAGATGACCTAGAACTATTCTCGGTCAATAACCAATAGCGGAACCTGGATGCTCATATTGGTTCCTACATATTCTATGAAGATCTTTATCGGTCAAACCGCATAACAACGTACGTTGTTCCCTTTGTCATCGGTATGTTACTTGCCCGAGATTTGATCGTCGGTATCCAATACCTAGTTCAATCTCGTTACCGGCAAGTCTCTTTACTCGTTACGTAATGCATCATCCCATAACCAACTCATTGGTCACATTGCTTGCAAGGCTTATAGTGATGTGCATTACTGAGAGGGCCCAGAGATACCTCTCCGACAATTGGAGTGACAAAACCTAATCTCGAAATACGCCAACTCAACATGTACCTTCGGAGACACCTGTAGTACTCCTTTATAATCACCCAGTTACGTTGTGACATTTGGTAGTACCCAAAGTGTTCCTCCGGTAAACGGGAGTTGCATAATCTCATAGTTACAGGAACATGTATAAGTCATGAAGAAAGCAATAGCAATATACTAAACGATCAAGTGCTAGGGTAACGGAATGGGTCATGTCAATCACATCATTCTCCTAATGATGTGATCCCGTTAATCAAATGACAACACATGTCTATGGTTAGGAAACATAACCATCTTTGATTAATGAGCTAGTCAAGTAGAGGCATACTAGTGACTATATGTTTGTCTATGTATTCACACATGTATCATGTTTCCGGTTAATACAATTCTAGCATGAATAATAAACATTTATCATGATATGAGGAAATAAATAATAACTTTATTATTGCCTCTAGGGCATATTTCCTTCTCTCTCTCTCTCTCTATATATATATATATGTATGTATATATATATGGAGATCCATAACTCCGATTGGATTGAAACCTTCGCCCAGATCTTTTTTCCAAAAAATAGCTTTCTTGCGGCAAAATAAGAGCGTCAACCGCCTTACGGGTGGCCCAAGAGAGTGCCAGGCGTGCCTAGAGGGGGAGGGCACGCCCCTATCTCCCGGCCACCTCGGGCACCGTTTGGCACTGATTCTTTCTTCGGAAAATCCCAAATATTCCAAAATAATTCTCCGTCCGTTTTTATCCCGTTTGGATTCCGTTTGATATTGGGTTTCTGCAAAACATAAAACATGCAACAAACAGGAACTGGCACTAGGCACTAGATCGATATGTTAGTCCCAAAAATAGTATAAAAATTTGCCAAAAGTATATGAAAGTTGAAGAATATTGGCATGGAACAATCAAACATTATAGATACGATGGAGACGTATCAACATCCCCAAGCTTAATTCCTGCTCGTCCTCGAGTAGGTAAATGATAAAAAAGATAATTTTTGATGCGGAATGCTACCTAGCATAATCTTGATCATATGTCTAATCATGGCATGAATATTAAGACACGAGTGATTCAAAGCAATAGTCTATCATTTGACATAAAAAACAATAATACTTCGAGCGTACTAATGAAGCAATCATGTCTTTTCAAAACAACAAGGCCAAAGCAAGCTTATCCCTACAAAATCATATAGTTTGGCCATGCTTCATTTTTGTCACACAAAATGCCCCCATCATGCACAACCCCGATGACAAGCCGAGCAATTGGTTCATACTTTTTAACGCGCTTCAGCTTTTTCAATCCTCACGCAATACATGAGCGTAAGCCATGGATATAACACTATAGGTGGAATAGAATATGATGGTGGAGGTTTATATGGAGAAGACAAAAAAGGGAGAAAGTCTCACATTGACGCGGCTAATCAACGGGCTATGGAGATGCCCATCAATTGATGTCAATGCGAGGAGTAGGGATTGCCATGCAACGGATGCGCTAGAGCTATAAATGTATGAAAGCTCAACAAAAGAAACTAGTGGGTGTGCATCCAACTTGCTTGATCATGAAGACCTAGGGCATTTGAGGAAGCCCATCATTGGAATATACAAGCCAAGTTCTATAATAAAAATTCCCACTAGTATATGAAAGTGACAACATAGGAGACTCTCTATATGAAGAACATGGTGCTACTTTGAAGCACAAGTGTGGAAAAAGGATAGTAACATTGCCCCTTTTTTTCTTTTTTTTCTCTTTTTCTTTGTTTTTGGGTGGGCTTCTTTGGCCCCTTTTTTATTTAGGCTTCTTTGGCCTTTCCTTTTTTTTCTTTTTTTTTCATGGGGCAATGCTCTATAATGATGATCATCACACTTTTATTTACTTGCAACTCGATATTACAACTCGATACTAGAACAAAGATATGACTCTATATGAATGCTTCCGGCGGTGTACCGGGATGTGCAACGATCTAGCATAGAAATGACATCAAAAAACGGACAAGCCATGAAAACATCATGCTAGCTATCTTAAGATCATGCAAGGAAATATGACAGTGAATGCTCAAGTCATGTATATGATGATGATGGAAGTTGCATGGCAATATATCTCGGAATGGCTATGGAAATGCCATGATAGGTAGGTATGGTGGCTATTTTGAGGAAGATATAATGAGGCTTATGTGTGATAGAGCGTATCGTATCGCGGGGTTTGGATGCACCAGTGAAGTTTGCAACAACTCTCGAGGTGAGAAAGGGCAATGCACGGTACCGAAGAGGCTAGCAATGATGGAAAGGTAAAAGTGCGTATAATCCATGGACTCACATTAGTCATAAAGAACTCATATACGTATTGCAAAAGTTTATTAGCCCTCGAAGCAAAGTACTACTACGCATGCCCCTAGGGGGATAGATTGGTAGGAAAAGACCATCCCTCGTCCCTGACCGCCACTCATAAGGAAGACAATCAAAGAAACACCCCATGCTTCAAATTTGTCACACAACGGTTACCATACGTGGATGCTATGGGACTTGCAAACCTCAACACAAGTGTCTCTACAATCCACAACCACCCACTAGCATGACTCTAATATCACTGCCTTTATATCGCAAAACTATTGCAAGGAATCAAACATATCATATTCAGCGATCTACAAGTTTATGTAGGATTTTATGACTAACCATGTGAATGACCAATTCCTGTCATCTCTCTAAATAGATATAAGTGAAGCAAGAGAGTTTAATTCTTTATACAAAAGATATGCCCACGCTCTAACAAATATAAGTGAAGCAAAAGAGCATTCTACAAATGGCGGTTTTCTATGTGAAGAGAAACAGGCAATCCAAACTTCAAATGATGTAAGTGAAGCACATGAAGCATTCTATAAAGCCATACTCAAAAGATTTAAGTGAAGTGCAGTGAGCATTCTATAAATCAACCAAGTACTATCTCATGCCTGCATGGTGCATAAAAAAAATGAAAACTAAATGCAAAAGACGCTCCAAGACTTGCACATATCGCATGAATGAAACGAATCCGAAAACATACCGATACTTGTTGAAGAAAGAGGGGATGCCTTCCGGGGCATCCCCAAGCTTAGACGCTTGAGTATCCTTGAATATTTACTTGGGGTGCCTCGGGAATCCCCAAGCTTGAGCTCTTGCCTCTCTTCCTTTTCCTCATATCGAGACCTCCTCGATTAGACACTTCATCCACACAAAACTTCAACAGAAAACTCGGTAATATCTGTTAGTATAATAAAGCAAATCACCACTCTAAGTACTATAGCAAACCAATTCAAATTTTGTTTTTGCATTGTGTCTACTGTAATATAGCTTTTCCATGGCTTAATCCACTGATATAAATTGATAGGTTCATCAAAACAAGCAAACTATGCATCAAAAACAGAATCTGTCAAAAACAAAACAGTCGGTAGCAATCTGAACATCCACCATACTTATGGTACCCCAAAAAATCTACCAAAATTAGGAAAAAGAAACAATTTGTATAGAAATACAGTGCAAAAGAAATCAGAACCAATTGACGTTCCAGTTAAAAATTTAAAATCGCGCACTACAGCCAAAGTTTCCGTCCTCCGCCGTACAAACCAACAAGCATTGTAAACATCCTAAAGGCAAACCTTGGTACATTATTTTTATAATACAATGGAATTATAAAAGGGGATAATTATTTTTGATGAATTTTTTTTGTAATCAAGATTCACAAAGTTTCCATGAGCATGAACAAAGTTCAAGGCTAGCTCCCACTTGAACAATGCTTGTCTTTCTCACTTTCACTTTCCTTTTTGAAAAGTTTTTAGGTTCCCCTCTTTATTATTTTTTTGTTTTTAGACTATATGAAAGCACTCAACAGAAGTAAAGGACTCTCTAAAACTTCCGGGTTGTCTCCCTGGCAGCGCTTTCTTTAAAGCCATTAAGCTAGGCATATAGTGCTCGAGTAATGAATCCACCCGGATCCCAAGGTATATCAAAGCCAATTTTAACAATGATTTGTAATTTAGTAGTGAGCACAAAGTAACATATATCATGCAACAACGAAGTCTAACTCTCTTCCTATGCATCGGCATGTCAAGAACAATTCATGCACACATAGTAAAGGCCAATGCATAGTATAAACAATTTCTTGCAATTTTATCATATTAGAAACATAAAGAGGCGGAGATGTAGTTCCTCTCTCATAATAGTTGCAAGTAGGAGCAGCAAGCACATGCATATTATATCTATCAAAATCATCATGTGCAATGGTAAAAGGCAACCCATCAATATAATCCTTAATAAGCACAAACTTCTCCGATATAGTGTAGTCGGGAGAATTCAAATAGATAATAGGACTATCATGCGTGGGTGCAATAGCAAAAATTTCATGTTTAACATAAGGAACTATAGCAATTTCATCTCCATAAGCATAATTCATATTGGCATCTTGGCCACAAGCATAGCAAGCATCATCAAAAAGGGATATTTCAAGAGAATCAACGAGATCATAGCAATCATCATAGCAGTCATCCTTCGGTAAGCACGAAGGGGAATTAAACAATGTATGAGTTGAAGAGTTACTCTCATTAGAAGGTGGGCACGGGTGATCAATCCGCTCTTCCTCCTTTTGTTCTTCACTCTCCTCATCATCTTTTTCATCCAATGATCTCACAGTTTCATCAATATCTTCTTCCATAGCTTCCTGCAAAATATTAGTCTCTTCTTGGACAACGGAGACTTTCTCAATAAATGCATTAATATTGTAATTGTATTCATAATTTTCATAGCAATATCTAAGTATAGCAAGATTTTCTGGTCTATAAACATCATCAGCTAAAGCTTCATACTTTTCAAACAAAGATTCAATTTCATAAGCAGCCTTAAAAGCAACAAATTCTTCAATTCGTTCAACATCATAGTAATCATATATACCATTAGCATAAGAAGCTAAGGTTTCATTATCATTAAATTTGCATAAAAAGGGAAGGTGTGGAGCCTTCATCCTAGAGCAACAAGTAATATCATATCTCAAGCGTAGATCCCTAACATACCACTTCAACATTTGAATTTGATCCCATAATAGTTTCCCTTTTTGTGTCAAGCGATAATCCCTAAAGTATTCACGTTGATCCAATGTCACTCCCATTATAAAGTTGAGTTGGGTTTTCTCAGGATTATCAAAGTAGTACATAATATTTCTAACATTACGAGCATCGAGGGTTTTAGGAGGTTCCCCATCTCCATGAGTAGCATCTACACCTATTTTTTTGGTATTTTGTGTTCCATATCCATAACTAAAGATAGAGAACAACTTAGAACAACAAATAAAAATTACTTAGTGATAAAGCAAACAAGCACACACGAGAATATTCACCCCACGCTATGACTCCCCGGCAACGGCGCCAGAAAAAGGTCTTGATGACCCGCAAGTATACGGGATAGTTGTAGCCTCTTTCGATAAGTAAGAGTGTCGAACCCAACGAGGAGCTAAAGGTAGAACAAATACTCTCTCAAGTCCTATCGGCCACTGCTACGACTCAACGCACGCTTGACGTTCGCTTTACCTAGAACAAGTATGAAACTAGAAGTACTTTGTAGGTGTTGTTGGATAGGTTTGCAAGATAATAAAGAACACGTAAATAAAAAGTAGGGGATGTTTAGATAAAGATGCAATAAAGTAAATATAGCGAGTGTGTAAAAGTGGTGGTAGGAGGTGTGAAATTGTTCCTAAGCAATTGACTATGTTACTAGACCGGTAATCACTATTGCAATTCTATTCGAGGGAGAGGCATAAGCTAACATACTTTCTCTTCTTGGATCATATGCACTTATGATTGGAACTCTAGCAAGAATCCGCAACTACTAAAGATCATTATGGTAAATCCCAACCATAGCATTAAAGTATCAAGTCCCCTTTATCCCATACGCAACAATCCCCTTACTCGGGTTTGTGTTTCAGTCACTCACGCAACTCACTGTAAGCGAATCATGAACGCATTGCAACACCCTACAGCGGGAATCCCTCACGCTTGCGCGACATGGAGGGCACCATAGGACAGCACCAATAATAAAACATGCAACTCAAACCAATCATAGCAATTCATCAATCATCGATAGGACAACGAAAATCTACTCAGACATCATAGGATGGCAACACATCATTGCATAATAATATGAAGCATAAAGCACCATGTTCAAGTAGAGGGTACAACGGGTTGCGGGAGAGTGGACCGCTGGATATAGATGGGGCAAGGTGATGGAGATGTTGGTGAAGATGGCGGAGGTGTTGGTGAAGATCGCGGTGATGGTGATGGCCCCCGGCAGCGCTCCGGCGCCACCGGAAGCAAGGGGAGAGAGTCCCCCTTCTTGTTCTTCTTCTTCCTTGACCTTCTCCCTAGATGGGAGAAGGGTTTCCCCTCTGGTCCTTGGCTCCCATGGCTTGGGAGTGGCGAGAGCCCCTCCGAGATTGGATCTATCTCTCTGTTTTATAATACAGATAGGAAAAGTAAAGATGCAAATAAAATTAGATTGAAAGCTTATATGATAAAAGATAGACCCGGGGGCCATTGGTTTCACTAGTGGCTTCTCTCAAGATAGCATATGTATTACGGTGGGTGAAAATATTACTGTCGAGCAATTGATAGAAAAGCGGATAATTATGAGATTATCTAGGTATGATCATGTATATAGGCATCACGTCCGTGACAAGTAGACCGACTCCTTCCTGCATCTACTACTATTACTCCACACATCGACCGCTATCCAACATGCATCTAGAGTATTAAGTTCATAAAGAACAGAGTAACACATTAAGAAAGATGACATGATGTAGAGGGATAAAGTCATGCAATATGATATAAACCCCATCTTTTTATCCTCGATGGCAACAATACAATACGTGCCTTGCTGCCCCTGCTGTCACTGTGAAAGGACACCGCAAGATTGAACCCAAAGCTAAGCACTTCTCCCATTACAAGAAAGATCAATGTAGTAGGCCAAACAAACTGATAATTCGAAGAGACTTGCAAAGATAACTTAACCACACATAAAAGAATCCAGAGGAGATTCAAATATTTCTCATAGATAAACTTGATCATAAACCCACAATTCATCAGATCTCGACAAACACACCGCAAAAAGAGTTACATCGAATAGATCTCCAAGAAGATCAAGGAGAACATGGTATTGAGATTCAAAGAGAGATAAGAAGCCATCTAGCTAATAACTATGGACCCGAAGGTCTGTGGTAAACTACTCACAACTCATCGGAGAGGCTATGGTGTTGATGTAGAAGCCCTCCGTGGTTGATTTCCCCTCCGGCGGAGTGCCGGCGAAGGCTCCAAGATGGGATCTCACGAATACAGAAGGTTACGGCAGTGGAAATAGTTTTTCGTGGTCTCTTCTGATGTTCTCGGGGTTCGTGGGTATATATAGGAGGAAGAAGTAGGTCGGTGGACACCCGAGGGGCCCACGAGATAGGGGGGCGCGCCCAGTAGGGGGGGGGGCGCCCTCCACCCTCGTGGCTTCCTCGATTGTTTCTTGACTTCCACTCCAAGTCCTCTGGATCACATTTGTTCCAAAAAGATCGCTCCCGAAGGTTTCATTCCGTTTGGACTCCGTTTGATATTCCTTTTCTTCGAAACACTGAAATAGGCAAAAAAACAGCGATACGGGCTAGGCCTCCGGTTAGTAGGTTAGTCCCAAAAATGATATAGAAGTGTAAAGTAAAGCCCATAAACATCCAAAACTGGTAATATAATAGCATGGAACAATCAAAAATTATAGATACGTTGGAGACGTATCAAGCATCCCCAAGCTTAATTCCTGCTCGTCCTCAAGTAGGTAAATGATAAAAACAGAATTTTTGATGTGGAATGCTACCTAGCATAACTCTCAATGTAATTTTCTTTATTGTGGCATGATTGTTGAGATCCAAATGATTCAAGATAAAAGCTTATAAAACATAAAAATAATAATACTCAAAGCATACTAACAAATAATCATGTCTTATCAAAATAGCATAGCCAAAGAAAGTGTATCCCTACAAAATCATATAGTTAGGCCATGCTTCATTTTCATTACACAAAATACTCCCATCATGCACAACCCCGATGACGAGCCGAGCAATATGTTCATACTTTTTAATGCGCTTCAGCTTTTTCAACTCTTACGCAATACATGAGCGCAAGCCATGGACATAGCACTATGGTGGTATATGGTGGTGGTTATGAGGACAAAAAGGGAGAAGATAGTCTCACATCAACTAGGCGTATCAATGGGCTATGGATATGCCCATCAATAGATATCAATGTGAGTGAGTAGGGATTGCCATGCAACGGATGCACTAGAGCTAAAAATATATGAAAGCTCAACAAAATAAACTAAGTGGGTGTGCATCCAACTCGCTTGCTCATGAAGACCTAGGGCATTTTGAGGAAGCCCATCATTGGAATATACAAGCCAAGTTCTATAATGAAAAATTCCCACTAGTATATGAAAGTGACAACACAAGAGACTCTCTATCATGAAGATCATAGTGCTATTTTGAAGCACAAGTGTGGAAAAGAGATAGTAGTATTGTCCCTTCTCTCTTTTTCTCTCATTTTTTATGTGGCCTTTTTTTTATTTGGTGGGATCTTTGGCCTTTTGTTAAGTCCGAAGTCTCATCCCGACTTGTGGGGGAATCATAGTCTTCATCGTCCTTTCCTCACTTGGGACAATACTCTAATAATGAAGATCATCACACTTCTATTAATTTACAACTCGAGAATTACAACTCAACACTTAGAACAAAATATGACTCTATATGAATGCCTCCGGCGGTGTACCGGGATATGCAATGAATCAAGAGTGACATGTATGAAAATATATGAAGGTGGCCTTGCCACAAATACAATGTCAACTACATGATCATGCAAAGAGCAATATGACAATGATGGAGCGTGTCATAATAACGGAATGGTGGAAAGTTGCATGGCAATATATCTCGGAATGGCTATGGAAATGCCATAATAGGTAGGTATGGTGGTGTTTTGAGGAAGGTAAATAATAGGTGCATGATACCGGCGAAAGTTGCGCGACACAATAGAGGCTAGCAAAGTGGAAGGGTGAGTGTGCGTATATCCATGGACTCACATTAGTCATAAAGAACTCATATACTTATTGCAAAAGTCTACTTAGCCCTTGAAGCAAAGTACTACTACACATGCCCCTAGAGGGATATATTGGTAGGAAAAGACCATCGCTCGTCCCCGACTATCACTCATAAGGAAGACAATCAAAAGAGCACCCCATGCAACAAATTTGTCACACAACTTTTACCATATTTGCATGCTACGGGACTTGCCAACTTCAACACAAGTATTTATCAATTTCATAATTATCCACTAGCATGACTCTAATATTACCACCTTTATATCTCAAAACAATTATCAAGCATCAAATTGATCCTAGTGTTTAATGCACTTTCTATGATAGTTTTTATTATACCCAACTTGGATGCTCACCATTCTAGGGCCAAATTTATAACCATAGCAAATACCATGCTGTTCTAAAAGACTCTCAAAATAATATAAGTGAAGCATGAGAGATCAACAATTTCTTCAAAACTAAACCACCACCGTGCTCTAAAAGATATAAGTGAAGCACTAGAGCAAAAACTATCTAGCTCAAAAGATATAAGTGAAGCACATAGAGTATTCTAATAAATTCCAATCAAGTGGGTTTCTCCCAAAAGGTGTGTACAACAAGGATGATTGTGGTAAACTAAAAAGCAAAGACTAATATCATACAAGACGCTCCAAGCAAAACACATATCATGTGGCGAAAAAAATATAGCTCCAAGTAAAGTTACCAATGAACAAAGACGAAAGAGGGGATGCCTTCCGGGGCATCCCCAAGCTTAGGCTTTTGGCTATTCTTGAAAATCTTGGGGTGCCATGGGAATCCCCAAGCTTAGGCTCTTGCCACTCCTTATTCCATAGTCCATCAAATCTTTACCCAAAACTCGAAAACTTCACAACACAAAACTCAACAGGAAATCTCATAAGCTCCGTTAGTGGAAGAAAGAAAAACCACCACATAAGGTACTGTAATGAACTCATTCTTTATTTATATTGGTGTTAAACCTACTGTATTTCAACTTTTCTATGGTTCATACCCTTACATACAAGCCATAGATGCATCAAAATAAGCAAACAACACTCAAAAAACAGAATCTATCAAAAATAGAACAGTCGGTAGCAATCTGTAACTCTCGAATACTTCTGGAACTCTAGCAATCCTACCAAAATAGGAAGTACTGGGAAATTTGTCTATTGATATACATAAAAAAAACAACGCAAAAGCACGTTTCTGTGAATTACTAAAATTATTTTCATGCGCGCAAAGTTTCTGTTTTTCAACAGAATCAAATTAACTATCACCATAGGTTATCCTATAGGTTCTAATTGGCACAAACACTAATTAAAACATAAAAACACATCTAAACAGAGGGTAGATGAAAAATTTATTACTAAACAAAAACAAAAAAAACACAAAATAAAATTGGGTTGCCTCCCAACTAGCGCTATCGTTTAACGCCCATAGCTAGGCATAAAAGCGAGGATAGATCTAAGTAGTGCCATCTTTGGCACTCAAATCTTCAATAGAGCACTTATAATCCCTAGGAGTTTCTTTATTTTAGTAATTATTAAGCTCCTAGGTAAGAAATCAAGAAATTCATTTGCAGCAAACGGTTCCTTAATGATAGCAAGAAAATTGGGGTGAACACTAATTGATTTGGGATCAGCACTTTCTTTACTAGAAGATTCACCCTTATTTTTAGGAACATACATGCCCTTGGCAAATTTCGTAGGAGGAGTTGGGGTATTTTTCACAGATGAAAAGGCAGACCCTAAGTTGGTGATAATGTCCTCTAGTTTACCAATTCTTGTAGAATCTAGATCTATTCTTTCATTAACTATAGGTTCTTTTTCTTTAAAAAAATTCAAGGTAACACCAACCCTAGATCCATATTGGGTAACTTGATTGTGGACCTTTTTATCCAAATTTTCAATTAACTCAACAGTGGCAACTTTATTTTCAATAACTTCAAGCCTTTGCATCACATGTTCCAAGGTTAAAACAGTTCCATTAACCAAAAGATGGGGTGGACCAAACAAATCTAACATAGCATTGTAAGCATCAAAAGTATGACTACCCAAGAAATTCCCTCCGGTAATGGTATCAAGGATATATCTATTCCAAGGAGTAATGCCCACATAAAAATTGCGAAGAAGAACGGAAGTGGATAGCTTCCTAGTAGATCTATTTTGAGCATTGCAAATTCTATGCCAAGCATCTTTCAAATTTTCTCCCTCCCTTTGTTTAAAATTGAGAACTTCATGATCGGGAGTATTGATGATAATAGGAGGACTAGCCATAGTGACGAGCACACAAAAAGTCAAGGAAAAGAGAGAGGAGATTGGGAAAGAGAGGGCGAATAAAATGGCAAGGGTGAAGTGGGGGAGAGGAAAACGAGAGGCAAATGGCAAATAATGTAAATGCGAGGGAGATGCGTTTGTGATGGGTACTTGGTACGCTTGACTTGAGTGAAGACCTCCTCGGCAATGGCGCCAGAAATCCTTCTTGCTACGTCTTGAGCTTGCGTTGGTTTTCCTTGAAGAGGGAAGGGTGATGCAGCAATAGTAGCATAAGTATTTCCCTCAGTTTATGAGAACCAAGGTATCCATCCAGTAGGAGGCTCCTCAAAAGTCCCATGCACCTACACAAACAAACAAGAACTCGCAACCAACGCGATAAAGGGGTTGTCAATCCCTTCACAGCCACTTGCGAAAGTGAGATCTGATAGAGATAATATGATAAGATAAATATATTTTTGGTATTTTATAATATAGATAGGAAAAGTAAAGATGCAAATAAAAGTAGATTGAAAGCTTATATGATAAAAGATAGACCCGGGGGCCATAGGTTTCACTAGTGGCTTCTCTCAAGATAGCATAAGTATTACGGTGGGTGAACAAATTACTTTCGAGCAATTGATAGAAAAGCGGATAATTATGAGATTATCTAGGCAAGATCATGTATATAGGCATCACGTCCGTGACAAGTAGACCGACTCCTGCCTGCATCTACTACTATTACTCCACACATCGACCGCTATCCAGCATGCATCTAGAGTATTAAGTTAATAAAGAACAGTGTAACACATTAAGAAAGATGACATGATGTAGAGGGATAAACTCATGTAATATGATATAAACCCCATCTTTTTATCCTCGATGGCAACAATACAATACGTGCCTTGCTGCCCCTGCTATCACTGGGAAAGGACACCGCAAGATTGAACCCAAAGCTAAGCACTTCTCCCATTACAAGAAAGATCAATCTAGTAGGCCAAACCAAACTGATAATTCAAAGAGACTTGCAAAGATAACTTAATCACACATAAAAGAATCCAGAGGAGATTCAAATATTTCTCATAGATAAACTTGATCATAAACCCACAATTCATCAGATCTCGACAAACACACCGCAAAAAGAGTTACATCGAATAGATCTCCAAGAAGATCCAGGAGAACATGGTATTGAGATTCAAAGAGAGAGGAGAAGCCATCTGGCTAATAATTATGGACCCGAAGGTCTGTGGTAAACAATTCACAACTCATCGGAGAGGCTATGGTGTTGATATAGAAGCCCTTCAGGGTTGATTCCCCCTCCAACAGAGCGCCGACGAAGGCTCCAAGATGGGATCTCATAGATACAGAAGGTTACGGCGGTGGAAATAGTTTTTCATGGTCTCTTCTGATGTTCTCAGGGTACGTGGGTATATATAGGAGGAAGAAGTAGGTTGGTGGATGCCCGAGGGGCCCACGAGATAGGGGGGCGCGCCTAGTAGGGGGGCACGCCCTCCACCCTCGTGGCTTCCTCGATTGTTTCTTGACTTCCACTCCAAGTCCTCTGGATCACGTTTGTTCCAAAAAGATCGCTCCCGAAGGTTTCATTCCATTTGGACTCTGTTTGATATTCCTTTTCTTCGAAACACTAAAATAGGAAGAAAAAACCAGCAATACGGGCTGGGCCTCCGGTTAGTAGGTTAGTCCCAAAAATGATATAAAAGTGTAAAGTAAAGCCCATAAACATCCAAAATGGGTAATATAATAGGATGGAACAATCAAAAAATATAGATACGTTGGAGACGTATCAAGCATCCCCAAGCTTAATTCCTTCTCGTCCTCGAGTAGGTAAATAATAAAAACAGAATTTTTGATGTGGAATGCTACCTAGCATAATTCTCAATGTAATTTTCTTTATTGTGGCCTGATTGTTCAGATCCAAATAATTCAAGATAAAAGCTTATAAAACATAATAATAATAATAATAATACTCAAAGCATACTAACAAATAATCATGTCTTATCAAAATAGCATAGCCGAAGAAAGCTTAACCTTACAAAATCATATAGTTAGGCCATGCTTCATTTTCATTACACAAAATACTCCCATCATGCACAACCCCGATGACGAGCCGAGCAATTAGTTCATACTTTTTAACGCGCTTCAGCTTTTTCAACTCTTATGCAATACATGAGCGCAAGCCATGGACATAGCACTATGGTGGTATATGGTGGTGGTTGTGAGGACAAAAAGGGAGAAGATAGTCTCACATTAACTAGGCGTATCAACAGGCTATGGAGATGCCCATCAATAGATATCAATGTGAGTGAGTAGGGATTGCCACGCAATGGATGCACTAGAGCTAAAAATATATGAAAGCTCAACAAAATAAACTAAGCGGGTGTGCATCCAACTCGCTTGCTCACGAAGACCTAGGGCATTTTGAGGAAGCCCATCATTGGAATATACAAGCCAAGTTCTATAATGAAAAATTCCCACTAGTATATGAAAGTGACAACACAAGAGACTCTCTATCATGAAGATCATAGTGCTATTTTGAAGCACAAGTGTGGAAAAGAGATAGTAGTATTGTCCCTTCTCTCTATTTGGCCTTCTCTTTTTTTATGTGGCCTTTTTTTTATTTGGTGGGATCTTTGGCCTTTTGTTAAGTCCGAAGTCTCATCCCGACTTGTGGGGGAATCATAGTCTTCATCGTCCTTTCCTCACTTGGGACAATACTCTAATAATGAAGATCATCACACTTCTATTAATTTACAACTCGAGAATTACAACTCAACACTTAGAACAAAATATGACTCTATATGAATGCCTCCGGCGGTGTACCGGGATATGCAATGAATCAAGAGTGACATGTATGAAAATATATGAAGGTGGCCTTGCCACAAATACAATGTCAACTACATGATCATGCAAAGAGCAATATGACAATGATGGAGCGTGTCATAATAACGGAATGGTGGAAAGTTGCATGGCAATATATCTCGGAATGGCTATGGAAATGCCATAATAGGTAGGTATGGTGGTGTTTTGAGGAAGGTAAATAATAGGTGCATGATACCGGCGAAAGTTGCGCGACACAATAGAGGCTAGCAAAGTGGAAGGATGAGTGTGCGTATATCCATGGACTCACATTAGTCATAAAGAACTCATATACTTATTGCAAAAGTCTACTTAGCCCTTGAAGCAAAGTACTACTACACATGCCCCTAGAGGGATATATTGGTAGGAAAAGACCATCGCTCGTCCCCGACTATCACTCATAAGGAAGACAATCAAAAGAGCACCCCATGCAACAAATTTGTCACACAACTTTTACCATATTTGCATGCTACGGGACTTGCCAACTTCAACACAAGTATTTATCAATTTCATAATTATCCACTAGCATGACTCTAATATTACCACCTTTATATCTCAAAACAATTATCAAGCATCAAATTGATCCTAGTGTTTAATGCACTTTCTATGATAGTTTTTATTATACCCAACTTGGATGCTCATCATTCTAGGACCAAATTTATAACCATAGAAAATACCATGCTGTTCTAAAAGAATCTCAAAATAACATAAGTGAAGCATGAGAGATCAACAATTTCTTCAAAATTAAGCCACCGCCGTGCTCTAAAAGATATAAGTGAAGCACTAGAGCAAAAACTATCTAGCTCAAAAGATATAAGTGAAGCACCTAGAGTATTCTAATAAATTCCAATCAAGTGGGTTTCTCCCAAAAGGTGTGTACAGCAAGGATGATTGTGGTAAACTAAAAAGCAAATACTAATATCATACAAGACGCTCCAAGCAAAACACATATCATGTGATGAATAATAATATAGCTCCAAGTAAAGTTACCAATGAATGAAGACGAAAGAGGGGATGCCTTCCGGTGCATCCCCAAGCTTAGGCTTTTGGCTATTCTTGAATATATTGGGGTGCCATGGGCATCCCCAAGCTTAGGCTCTTGTCACTGCTTATTCCATAGTCCATCAAATCTTTACGCAAAACTTGAAAACTTCACAACACAAAACTCAACATGAAATGCTCCGTTAGTGAAAGAAAGAAAAACCAACACATAAGGTACTGTAATGAACTCATTATTTATTTATATTGGTGTTAAACCTACTGTATTTCAACTTTTCTATGGTTCATACCCTTACATACTAGCCATAGATGCATCAAAAGAAGCAAACAACACTCAAAAAACAGAATCTGTCAAAAATAGAACAGTCGGTAGCAATCTGTAACTCTCGAATACTTCTGGGACTCTAAAAATCCTACCAAAATAGTAAGTCTTGGCCAATTTGTCTATTGATATACAGCAAAAATAATCAAGGAAAAAGCACGTTTCTGTGAGTTACTACAATTATTTTCGTGCGCGCAAAGTTTCTGTTTTTCAGCAGAATCAAATTAACTATCACCATAGGTTATCCTATAGGTTCTACTTGGCACAAACACTAATTAAAACATAAAAACACATCTAAACAGAAGGTAGATGCGAAATTTATTACTAAACTGAAACAAAAACAAAAAACACAAAATAAAATTGGGTTGCCTCCCAACTAGCGCTATCGTTTAACGCCCCTAGCTAGGCATAAAAGCGAGGATAGATCTAAGTAATGCCATCTTTGGCACTCAAATCTTAAATAGAGCACTTATAATCCCTAGGAGTTTCTTTATTTTTAGTAATGATTAAGCTCCTAGGTAAGAAATCAAGATTTTTTTTGTAGCAAACGGTTCCTTAATGATAGCAAGAAAATTGGGATGAACACTAATTGATTTGGAATCGACACTTTCTTTACTAGAAGATTCACCCTTATTTTTAGGAACATACATGACCTTGGCAAATTTGGTAGGAGGAGTTGGGGTATTTTTCACAGATGAAAAGGCAGACTCTAAGTTGGTGATAATGTCCTCTAGTTTACCAATTCTTGTAGAATCTAGATCTATTCTTTCATTAACTATAGGTTATTTTTCTTTAAAAAAATTCAAGGTAACACCAACCCTAGATCCATATTGGGTAATTTGATTGTGGACCTTTTTATCCAAATTTTCAATTAACTCAACAGTGGCAACTTATTTTCAATAATTTCAAACCTTTGCATCACATGTTCCAGGGTTAAAACAGTTCCATTAACCAAAAGAGGGGGTGGACCAAACAAATCTAATATAGCATAATAAGCATCAAAAGTATGGCTACCAAATAAATTCCCTCCGGTAATGGTATCAAGGATATATCTATTCCAAGGAGTAATGCCCACATAAAAATTGCGAAGAAGAACGGAAGTGGATAACTTCCTAGTAGATCTATTTTGAGCATTGCAAATTCTATGCCAAGCATCTTTAAAATTTTCTCCCTCCCTTTGTTTAAAATTGAGAACTTAATGATCGGGAGTATTGATGATAATAGGAGGACTAGCCATAGTGACGAGCACGCAAAAAAGGCAAGCAAAAGAGAGAGGAGATTGGGAAAGAGAGGGCGAATAAAACGGCAAGGGTGAAGTGGGGGAGAGGAAAACAAGAGGCAAATGGAAAATAATGTAAATGCAAGGGAGATGAGTTTGTGATGGGTACTTGGTATGTCTTGACTTGAGTGAAGACCTCCCCGACAACGGCGCCAGAAATCCTTCTTGCTACGTCTTGAGCTTGCGTTGGTTTTCCTTGAAGAGGAAAGGGTGATGCAGCAATAGTAGCGTAAGTATTTCCCACAGTTTTTGAGAACCAAGGTATCCATCCAGTAGGAGGCTCTTCAAAAGTCCCATGCACCTACACAAACAAACAAGAACGTGCAACCAAGGTGATAAAGGGGTTGTCAATCCCTTCACGGCTACTTGCGAAAGTGAGATCTGATAGAGATAATATGATAAGATAAATATATTTTTGGTATTTTATAATATAGATAGGAAAAGTAAAGATGCAAATAAAAGTAGATTGAAAGCTTATATGATAAAAGATAGACCTGGGGGCCATAGGTTTCACTAGTGGCTTCTCTCAAGATAGCATAAGTATTACGGTGGGTGAGCAAATTACTGTCGAGCAATTGATAGAAAGGCGAATAATTATGAGATTATCTAGGCATGATCATGTATATAGGCATCACGTCTGTGACAAGTAGACCGGCTCCTGCCTGCATCTACTACTATTACTCCACACGTCGACCGCTATCTAGCATGCATCTAGAGTATTAAGTTCATAAAGAACAGAGTAACGCATTAAGAAAGATGACATGATGTAGAGGGATAAACTCATGCAATATGATATAAACCCCATCTTTTTATCCTCGATGGCAGCAACACAATACGTGCCTTGCTGCCCCTGCTGTCACTGTGAAAGGACACCGCAAGATTGAACCCAAAGCTAAGCACTTCTCCCATTACAAGAAAGATCAATCTAGTAGGCCAAACCAAACTGATAATTCGAAGAGACTTGCAAAGATAACTTAATCACACATAAAAGAATTCAGAGGAGATTCAAATATTTCTCATAGATAAACTTGATCATAAACCCACAATTCATCTGATCTCGACAAACACACCACAAAAAGAGTCACATCGAATATATCTCCAAGAAGATCAAGGAGAACATGGTATTGAGATTCAAAGAGAGAGAAGAATCCATCTAGCTAATAACTATGGACCTGAAGGTCTGTGGTAAACTACTCACAACTCATCGGAGAGGCTATGGTGTTGATGTATAAGCCCTCTGTGGTTGATTACCCCTCCGACAGAGCGCCGACGAAGGCTCCAAGATGGGATCTCACGGATACAGAAGGTTACGGCGGTGGAAATAGTTTTTCGTGGTCTCTTCTGATGTTCTTGGGGTACGTGGGTATATATAGGAGGAAGAAGTAGGTCGGTGGATGCACGAGGGGCCCACGAGACAGGGGGCACGCCTAGTAGGGGGGGGGGCGCCCTCCACCCTCGTGGCTTCCTCGATTGTTTCTTGACTTCCACTCCAAGTCCTCTGGATCACGTTTGTTCCATAAAGATCGCTCCCGAAGGTTTCATTCCGTTTGGACTCCATTTGATATTCCTTTTCCTCGAAACACTGAAATAGGCAAAAAAACGCAATACGGGCTGGGCCTCCGGTTAGTAGGTTAGTCCCAAAAGTGATATAAAAGTGTAAGGTAAAGCCCACAAACATCCTAAACGGGTAATATAATAGCATGGAACAATCAAAAATTATAGATACGTTGGAGACGTATCAGCTCCCCTTGTGTCGAATCTATAAAGTTGGGTTGAATACTCTACCCTTGAAAACTGTTGCAATCCCCTATACTTGTGGGTTATCAAGACCTTTTTGTGGCGCCGTTGCCGGTGAGCATAGCTATATTTGTTGAGTCACTTGGCATTATTATCATATTATCACTATGAAGAATCTGAAGGATGCTAAGACTATGATTTTCCCCTCAAAGACGAGGGGAGGTAAGGAACTGCCATCCAGTTCTGCTTTAGATTCACCTTCTGTTATAAGTAAACTTGCAACTCCACAACATGCTATAAATTCTGATATGTCGCAAGTATTTGATGATGCTACTTCTGCTATGAATGCTACTCATGATGATAATGCTAGTACCTTGATTGATGATAATGTGCCACTAGGTGAATTTCTTGATGAACAAATTGCTAGAGTAAGACAACATGATATTGTTGAATCTGATGATGAACTTGAAACTGAAACTACTGAAACACCTACTAGAACTAGTCCTCCTAGATATGAATTGCCAAAGGTACCGGAAGGTTATACTATGAGTGAGGAGGCAACCAGAGATATTCTTGCTTGTAAGGATAGAGATGATCTAGAGAAATTACTTTGCAAGTATAAGGAAAGATCTCTGAATGCTAAAATAAAATGTGATCCTGAGTTTGCTACTTCACCTATTGTTATTGCTGATAAGGATTATGAATTCTCTGTCGACCCAGAGTTAATCACTATGGTTGAATCTGATTCTTTCCATGGTTATGAAACTGAAACTGCTGTGGCACATCTTACTAAATCGAATGATATAGCTATCCTTTTTGCTCATGATGAGAAGATTCACAATTACTATATTCTCAAGTTATTTCTGTTCTCATTAAAGGGTGATGCTAAAGCTTGGTACAATACTCTTGCTCCTGGTTGTGTGCGTAGTCCCCAGGATATGATCTATTACTTCTTTGAAAAATATTTCCCTGCTCATAAGAAACAAACTGCCTTGCAGGAAATATTTAACTTTGTGCAAATTGAAGAAGAGAGTCTCCCACAAGCTTGTCAGAGGCTTCTCCAATTGCTTAATGATTTGCCTGATCATCCTCTTAAGAAAAATGAAATACTTGATATCTTGTATAATGGACTAACCGATGCTTTTAGGGACTTCCTAGATAGTTGTACTGGTTGTGTTTTGAGGGAACGAACAATTGAGCAAGCTGAGGAATTATTGAATAACATATTGAAAAATTATGATGATTGGACTCCTACTGAAGCACCTATTAAACCCAGTCCAAAGAAGAGGGGTATCTTATATCTGAGTCCTGAAGATATGCAGGAGGCAAAGAAATCTATGAAGGAAAAAGGTATTAAAGTCGAGGATGTTAAAAATTTACCACCTATCGAAGAAATACATGGGCTTGAAGCACCACCACCACCCAAGGTGGTAGAGGTAAAATCTTTAATGAAATTCAATGATAGTGATGATCCTCATAATAAACATCCTATTCAATGCCTTTATGAGTTTGATAATTACATTAGAAAGCAAGATCACTTCAATGCAAATGTTATGAAACAATTGAAATACAACTCTGGTATGATTGCTCGCTTGAGTGACTTGTTATTTAGAATCTCAAATGATGTTAGAGGTGTAGGAAAACATGCCTCTATGGTTCAAACTCAATTAGAACAAGTTGCTAATCTTAGAGAGAGAGTTACTTGATGAAATGAACAATAATATAAGTGACTTTGCTGTTAGAGTAGCAACAAGAGGAGGTAAAATGACTCAGGAACCACTTTATCCCGAGGGACACCCAAAGAGAATTGAACACGATTCTCAAAGGAACAAAACCACTGCACCTAGTTCTTCTAAAAAGAAAAAGAAGAAGAAAAATGGTAAGACTTTGCATGCCTCTGGTGAACCTGAAGTAGAAAAACCTCCTGATAATGATAATGAAGTTTCTATCTCTGATGCCGAAACTCAATCTGGTAATGAACACTCACCTTCTGATAATGAAAAAGATAATGATGAGGTTCATGAAAACACTTAACCTAATGGTAAAGAACCAGATAATGATGTTGAGATAGAACCAGCTGTTGATCTTGATAACCCACAACCTAAGAATAAAAGATATGGCAAAAGAGACTTTGTTGCTAGAAAACATGGAAAGGAAAGAGAACCATGGGTTCAAAAGCCTATGCCCTTTCCACCTAAGTCAACTAAAAAGAAAGACGATGAAGAATTTGAACGCTTTGCTGAAATGATTAGGCCAGTCTTTTTGCGTACCCGCTTTCCTGATATCTTGAAAATGCCTCCTTATGCAAAGTACATGAAAGACATCATCACTAATAAGAGAAAAATAACGGAAGCTGAAATCTCCACTATGCTTGCTAATTACACTTTCAAAGATGGAGTACCTAAAAAACTTGGAGATCCGGGAATACCAACTATACCTTGCTCCATTAAAAGAAATTATGTGAAAACTGCTTTATGTGATTTGGGTGCTGGTGTTAGTGTTATGCCTTTCTCTTTATATAAAAGACTTGATTTGAATAAACTCACACCTACTGAAATATCATTGCAAATGGCTGACAAATCAACTGCCATACCTATCGGTATTTGTGAGGATGTGCCCGTTGTTGTTGCTAATGTTACTATTTTGGCTGACTTTGTTATACTTGAGATGCCCGAGGATGAAAACATGTCGATTATCCTCGGTAGACCCTTACTGAATACCACAGGGGCAGTTATTGATTGCAATAAAAGCAAGGTCACTTTTCATATCAATTGTAATGAGCATACGGTGCACTTTCCAAAGAAATAATTCCAAGTGAATGGTATCAATGTTATTGAAAAATCTCCGACAATCACTATTGGAAGTTTTCAACTACCTCTACCTACTGTCAAAAAGAAATATGAAATGCTTATTGTTGGGGACATTCATATCCCCATTGAGGTAACTTAGTGAATTACAAAAGTTCTTCGGTTTCATGCTAATAAAAAGTGGTTGTTAACAAGACTTGATCAACCTTATTAATGGATCATTTTTGAGAGGTATGAAGTTGATGAATTTAGTAAGCACTATCTTCTGTCCCTACCTTTTGTTTTCTATTTTTATTAGTTAAATAAAATAAAATGCCATGCTTTGTCTGTTTTCTACTTTTTTCTGTGCAATAAAAAAATGACCCAAAAATAAAAGTTCTCAGAATGCTCTCAAAATCTGACACGATTATTTTTCTGAATATTTATGAATTTCTGGTGCAAATAATACCTGAGGGAGGTACACCAGGTGGGCACAACCCACCTGGGCGCGCCAGCACCCCCAGGCGCTCCCTGGTGGGTGCTGCCCACCTAGTGGGCCCCCTCACTTACTTCTTCCTCCCACACCACTCCATTCACCCAGAAAAAATCACCAACAGACTCTCTCTCGTGTTCTTGCTCCCGAGACCGTGGATTTCGATCTCTTTGCTCGAAGCTCCGTTTCCGAAACTGTTTTGGGGATTTGTTGCTTGGCATGTGACTCCTCCATGTGTCAAATTGGTTTTTGTTTTAGTGGTTTATATTTAGAATAATTACCTACTCTTGGTGCTGCTATAGATGAGCTTGCATGTTGAATTCTTAGAGTTCTAAGTAGTTTGAATGCTTGCTATGGCCTTTATACATCCCTATGAGTAATTACTATCAATTTTGTGAAGTTTTGTTGAGAAAAATTTTGTGGACTAAAAATTTCAGAATTTTGTTCATAGAAAAAAGATGAATATCTTCAAGAAGTTTGCTTCTAAGAAGAACTCCAAGGGGGTTATTGGGAAGTCCTCTGACAATGATCTTCATACCCCGAGGTTGGCGGAACTACGACCGTGTGAGTGGCTGGACAATGATTTCATGGAAGAGGCCGGAATCCTCCAAGAGTTCAACCAATATGCTGGTAATGCCGGCCTCACCGACTTCATCGCAGCTGAATGCGAACAGTATCATCTCCTCACAAATTCCTTTGTGCAAAAATTTCATTTTCATTCTAGAAATAATCCCCCTGAGGTGTCTTTTAATTTATATGTTGAAAACCGCCAGATCCCACTGATACGTCTCCAATGTATCTATAATTATTGATTGCTCCATGCTACTTTATCTACTGTTTTGGACTATATTGGGCTTTATTTTCCACTTTTATATTACTTTTGGGACTAACCTATTAACCGGAGACCCAGCCCAGAATTGCTGTTTTTTTGCCTTTTTCAGTATTTCGAAGAAACAAAATATCAAACGAAGTCCAAATGGAATGAAACCTTCGGGGTCGTGATTTTCCAACTGAACGTGATCCAGGAGACTTGGACCCTACTCCAAGAAGCTTCCGAGGAGGTCACGAGGGTGGAGGGCGCCCCCCTGGGCGCGCCCCCCTACCTCGTGGGCCCCTCGGAGCTCCACCGACGTACTCCTTCCTCCTATATATACCTACGTACCCCCGAACAATCAGAAAAGGAGCCAAAAACCTAATTCCACCGCCGCAACCTTCTATATCCACGCGATCCCAACTTGGGGCCTGTTCCGGAGCTCTGCCGCAGGGGGCATCCACCACGGAGGACTTCCACATCATCACCATAGCCCCTCCGATGAAGTGTGAGTAGTTTACTTCAGACCTTCGGGTCCATAGCCAGTAGCTAGATGGCTTCTTCTCTCTTTTTGGATCTCAATACAATGTTCTCCCCCTCTCTTGTTGAGATCTATTCGATGTAATCTTCTTTTTGCGGTGTGTTTGTTGAGAACGATGAATTGTGGGTTTATGATCCAGTATTATCTATGGAAAATATTTGATTCTTCTCTGAATTCTTTTATGTATGATTGAGTTATCTTTGCAAGTCTCTTCGAATTATCTTTTTGGTTTGGCCAACTATATTGGTAGTTCTTGCAATGGGAGAAGTGCTTAGCTTTGGGTTCAATCTTGCGGTGTCCTTACTCAGTGAAAAAGAGTTGCAAGGCACGTATTGTATTGTTGCCATCGAGGATAACAAGATAGTTTTTTTATCATATTGCATGAATTTATCCCTCTACATCATGCCATCTTGCTTACGGTGTTACTCTGTTTTTACTTACTACTCTAGATGCATGTTGGATAGCAGTCGATGAGTGGAGTAATAGTAGTAGATGCCGAATCGTTTCGATCTACTTGTTTTGGACGTGATGCCTATATACATGATCATTGCCTAGATATACTCATAACTATGCTCAATTCTGTCAATTGCTCAACAGTAATTTGTTCACCCACCGTAGAATACTTATGCTCTTGAGAGAAGCCACTAGTGAAACCTATGGCCCCCGGGTCTATTCTCATCATATCAATCTATATCACTTTATTTACTTGCTTTATTTTTACTTTGCTTTTATTTTTACTTTGCATATATCTATCAAAAATACCAAAAATATTATCTCTATCAGATCTCACTCTCGTAAGTGACCGTGAAGGGATTGACAACCCCTAAGCGTTGGTTGCGAGTTGCTATCTTTTTGTGTAGGTACGAGGGACTTGTGTGTGGTCTCCTACTGGATTGATACCTTGGTTCTCAAAAACTGAGGGAAATACTTACGCTACTTTACTACATCATCCTCTCCTCTTCGGGGAAATCCAACGCAGTGCTCAAGAGGTAGCAAGAAGAATTTCTGGCGCCGTTGCCGGGGAGGCTCATGCAAGCAAGTTAACTATACCAAGTACCCATCGCAGTCCCTATCTCTCGCATTACATTATTTGCCATTTGCCTCTCATTTTCCTCTCCCCCACTTCACCCTTGTCGTTTTATTCGCCCTCTCTTTCCCAATATCCTCCCCCTTTCCCTTTTGTTTGCTTTCTTCCGCCTTGTTTTTTTTCTGCCGCTATGTATGAAATCGGGGAGATTATCATCGATATGGACAACAATGATAATACAGAAAATCCCGAGGCTCCGGCCGATGAACCTCCTATCTTGCATACCAAAAAGTTTCGAATTGGTAGTGGTAACATCATTGGCAAAGGCGTTATTCAAGATTTCTTTACTTGTGCCGGTGCTTTACCTTCCATGGGCTGTTCTATTCTTCATAGAACTAGTAGCCTTGAGGATGCTATAGCTATGCTTGTGGTTGAACTTGAAAGACAATTTATGCATATGCACCCTTGCATACAGAAAATTTTCTTAGAATTCTCTAATATTGAGCACTCTTCTATTAAGCGCGCTGTTACTATCTTTTTGGCTCATGAATTTAGATTTATCATAAGAGAAGCCAAAGAAATCTTTTCGCACTATAGGGTGGACGCCGGTCGTCCACCCATAGAAGCAATCCTCTATGATCAAGAGGAAATTAGACGTTTTCAATCTTCGGACTATGTCGCTTTCAATGAAAACCTTAGAAAAAAGGTCCCTATCAATGTCTTAGTTGATTGCATTAACGGGCTTAATAATGATTTTTCCCTTAGAAATAATGAGCTAGGATACTCTCTCGAATATAAGCTCACAAGATTTTGCCAAAAGAACGCTTTCAGTGATGAAATAGTTGTTCACTATGAAGGGCCAAGGGAGGAACCCGTTCCTCCCGTGATTGATCTTGGGGATTTTTGTCCCGCTAAATTTAGCCCTTTTGATTATTTTTGCTTCCCTCAAAGAAAACTTGCTGCCGAACGTAGGGAATATGAGATGAGCTTTCAAGACCTATCTTATTATTACGGCACGACCTAGATCTATCCTTGCTTTTATGCCTAGCTAACGGCGTTAAACGATAGCGCTTGTTGGGAGGCAACCCAATTTTATTTTGTGTTTTGTGTTTTTGCTTCTGTTTAGTAATAAATAATCCATCTACCTTCTGTTTGGATGTGGTTTTATGTTTTAATTAGTGTTTGTGCCAAGTTGGACCTATAGGATAACCTACGATGATAGTTGATTTGATTCTGCTGAAAAACAGAAACTTTGTGCGTACGAATTTAGTTATGATAAATCACAGGAACGTGCTTTTGCATCAATTATTTTTTCTGCTGATCAATATACAAATTGTACAGGACTTCCTATTTTTGTAGAATTTTTAGAGTTCCAGAAGTTTGCGTTAGTTACAGATTGCTACAAACTGTTCTGTTTTTGACAGATTCTGTTTTTCGTGTGTTGTTTGCTTATTTCAATGCATCTATGGCTAGTAATTCAGTCTATGAACCATAAGGAAGTTGAAATACAGTAGGTTTAACACCAATATAAATAAAGAATGAGTTCATTACAGTACCTTGAAATAGTCTTTTGTTTTCTTTCTCTAACGGAGCTCACGAGATTTCTGTTGAGTTTTGTGTTGTGAAGTTTTCAAGTTTTGGGTGAATTCTTTTGATGGATTATGGAACAAGGAGTGGCAAGAGACTAAGCTTGGGGATGCCGATGGCACCCCCAAGATAATCAAAGGACACCAAAAAGTCAAAGCTTGGGGATGCCCCGGAAGGCATCCCCTCTTTCGTCCACTTCCATCGGTAATTTACTTGGAGCTATATTTTTATTCACTAACATGATATGTGTTTTTCTTGGAGCGTCTTGTATTATTTGTGTCTTTGCTAGTTAGTCTACCACAATAATCCTTGCTGTACACATCTTTTGAGAGAGCCATACATGAATTGGAATTTGTTAGAATACTCTATGTGCTTCACTTATATCTTTTGAGCTTGATAGTTTTGCTCATAGTGCTTCACTTATATCTTTTGAGCGTGATAATTTTTGCTCTAGTAATTCACTTAGATCTTTTAGACCACAGTGGTGGATTTGTTTTAAAGAAACTATTGATATCTCATGCTTCACTTAGATTATTTTGAGAGTCGTTAATAGCATGGTGATTTGCATAATGTTAATATACTTGGTATTCAAGATATGTGAAACTTTCTTTTGAGTGCGTTGAATACTAAGATAAGTTTGATGCTTGATAATTGTTTTGAGATATGAATATGGTGATATTAGAGTCATGCTAGTTAAGTAGTTGTGAATTCAAAGAATACTTGTGTTGAAGTTTGTGATTCCCGTAGCATGCACGTATGGTGAACCGTTATGTGATGAACTCGGAGCATGATTTATTTATTGATTGCCTTCCTTATGAGTGGCGGTCGGGGACGAGCGATGGTATTTTCCTACCGATCTATCACCCTAGGAGCATGCACGTAATACTTTGCTTTGATAACTTCTAGATTTTTGTAATAAGTATATGAGTTCTTTATGACTAATGTTGAGTCCATGGATTATACGCACTTTTTCCCATCCTTCCACCTTTGCTAGCCTCTCTAATACCACACACTTTTCGCCGGTATCATACACCCACCATATACCTTCCTCAAAACAGCCACCATACCTACCTATTATGACATTTCCATAGCCATTCCGAGATATATTGCCATGCAACCTTCCACCGTTCCGTTTATTATGACACGCTCCATCATTGTCATATTGCTAGCATGATCACGTAGTTGACATTGTGGAAGTGCTAGTTATCGACTAGAGGGGGGGGGGGTGAATAGGCGATTTTTAGGAAAGTCTTCAAAACATGGAAGTTTCGAAGACAAACGATAGAAACAACCTAATTGATATGCAGCGGAAGATAAACTACAACAAGCAAGCCATAATCAAGTATGCAATAGCATTAACGTTTGAAGATTAATAGCAGCTAGGTAGTAGGATTAGGATGGAAGATAGTATGAAGCCAATCAATAATAGTAGTCAAGCAATGAAGTCAATCGGATAAAGCAATAAGCAATGACTTCACGAAGACAAACTCAAAGTAAAGGAGGGAAGAGATAGAACCAGTTGCTTGTTGAGGACACATGATTTGTTGGACCAGTTCCAGTTGCTGTGACAACTGTACGTCTGGTTAGGGAGGCTGAGATTTAACTCAGAAGACCGTGTCTTCACCTTATTCCCCTTGAGCTAAGGTCACTTAGTCCTCGCCCAATCACTCTGGTAAGTCTTCAAGGGAGACTTCCAAACCTTCACAGACTTTGTTCACTCGGCAATCCACAATGACTCTTGGATGCTCAGAACGCGACGCCTAACCGGCTGGAGGATACACAGTCCTCAAGTGTAATAAGCCTTCAGGTCACACAGACAGAAAGACTTCAGTGATGCCTAACACTCTTTGGCTCTGGGTGTTTGGGCTTTGTCCTCGCAAGGATTTCTCTCTCTCAAATGCTTCGAGGTGGGTTGCTCTCAAACGACAAAAGCCGTATACAAACTCTGAGCAGCCACCAATTTATGGTGTAGGGGGTGGGCTATTTATAGCCACTAGGCAACCCGACCTGATTTGTCCGAAATGACCCTGGGTCACTAAGGAACTGACACGTGTTCCAACGGTCAGATTTCAAACACACACGGCAACTTTACTTGGGCTACAAGCAAAGCTGACTCATCCAACTCTGGATAAGATTTGCTCTCATTGTCTTCGCTCGAAGACATAGGATTTGGGTTGAGCATCACTTCAGTCACTCTGACTTAGTTCACTTGGACCCCACTTAATAGTATGGTGGTTCCTATGACTCAACAAAGAAGAAAGGAAACGACGAAACCACACAGTCTTCGCGCTCCATTGTCTTCACGTAATGCCTTCTCATGTCATAGTCTTCAATATGAATATCTTCTCATACCACCATTGTCTTCAATGTCTTCATACATTTTTAGGGGTCATCTCCGGTAGGTAGACCGAATCAATGAGGGACACTACCTGCGTTATCCTGCAATTCTCACAAACGCATTAGTCCCTCAACCAACTTTGTCGTCAATACTCCAAAACCAACTAGGGGTGGCACTAGATGCACTTACAATCTCCCCCTTTTTGGTGATTGATGACAAACTGGTTGAAGTTTTCAACGGGGATAAAGTATGTGAAATTGTAAGGATAGGAATTGTCTTCATAAGTAGCAAGGGCTCCCCCTGAAGATGTGCATATTAATAATTTTCTTTTGGATTGCAAATGCACATGGAAGGTTGTACTTATGGAGATCCACTTCAACTTATGAAGATAATTCATCATGCATGAAATGATATAACAAGTAGAATGACATGCATAATGAAAAATGGACGTCTGCAGGATGATCTAAGTGCGGAAGTTATCATCGCATCAGAGTAAAGCAAACACGTAGCAGAAGTAGCAGACAACCATCAAGTTTAGGTGTTACAACTCAAAGAACCAAATGTATCAAAATGCAAGAGTTGTAAGCACGCAGCAAAATATAATGCAACCGCCCATATGAACCTGCTTGAAGACTATCAGCTCATATGCTTCTCCCCCTTTTGTCAGTAATGACCAAAAAGGTTGGAAGATATAGAGCATCTACTCGTCTTCTTGATGAGTAGGTGAAGCAGCAGGGTTGTTGTCGTTGGGTGGCGGTGCAGAGGAACTTGGTGCAGTGTCAATGCGCGCAGTAGTTGGAGGTGGTGAAGTAGCGTCATCTTCATCATCGATCACTCTGGCATTAACTGTTGCCGCGGAGGAGGAATATCCAGAGTCTTCAAGAGATGGAGTTCTTCGTAAGACAACATTCCGTGGAGGAGTGGAGTCAAACTGAAATCTTTCATTGAAGCCATCGTCTTGAAAATCTGCTTCAGCACTAAGCATGGTCAAACTCTTCCATGATCGCCGGCAAGTTTCATGAGCAACAAAGGCATTCTTGGTGGCAAGGTTGCGAATGCGATTGACATCCACCAAGATGCTTTGCATCTGTCTCTTGAGCCAGAAATGATGCTTATCCTATTTCTGATGAAGGGCCACAAGAAGTTCTCGGTCATTGAGAACGCGAGAACGCTTGCGAGGCCTTTGGGCAATGGTGCTTTCAGTGGCTTCAGTGGGCGCTCTGTGAGGCAGATGAGTGTTACCAGCAAATGGATAGATTCCTGTTGCTGCTTGAACACCTTCAATGGGTTGAGTGAAGCTTTGGTGCTCGGCATTCTGAAGACAAAGAGGCTTCTTGGCAGGGTCAGGATATATAGCTTCAACTGACATATCAACCTCAGGTAGAAAAATCACATGATTGCGAGCAGAAGGTTGATAGTTGACAGTAGAGTGTCGCTTTATGAGGCGCATGACCCATGGAGCATAAAACTTCAGACCAAAGAGATCAGAGCCAGAGGCAGCCAGTTGTCTGATGAAGAATCTTGTGCATTGAAGCTGATGCCATTGTAAATGTAGAAGACCAAAGTCTTCATAGCTCCTTCAAGCTTTGCCGCTAATGAATGTCCTTTGATAGGCCATAGAGTCCGCCTGATGATGTGATATATGGTGCGTGGCAGATACTCAAGGTCTTCAACAAAGAACTCTGTTGGATATTCAGCATCACGGGGCAAAGGCTTCATCATGCTCAGCATCTGACTCATATTGGGTTTAGGCCTATGAAAGATGCTTTCCAGGGCATTGCGATGATGTTGACAGCCAGGTTCATAGAGTTCTCCGAGAGTGGACAGGCCTGTAAGCTCGATGATATCCATAGCTTTGGCTTCATGATGAACATTTCCGGTCATCCACTCGAGAACCCAAGTCTTTGTATCTCTGTTGTAGCCTCGAATGTGCAGTGTAGCATAGAATTGAAGCAATAGTTCTTCATTCCAGTGTTCTTTATCTGTGACAAAACTGAGCAGCCCAGCATCACGAAAGCAGTCAAGTGCTTCTTCTAAGCAGGGGAGTCCAGTAATGGCTTCAGTGTCGAGGCGCATATGAGGAAAGATGCGCCCTTGATCATACAGAACACAGGAGTAATAGCTACGCTGCTGATGGCTCCAGAACCGATCTGATGCAATTCTTGGCTTCGTGTAGGGGTTCTTCGAGCTGTCAAATAATGTGTTGTGGCTCTTGAAGCCATTAGCATTGAAGGACCCTGGTGAGTTTTGTCAGGACCCCAACTCAATGTCACATCGATCTAGCCGGTAACACTTCATATCACTTTGCGGCCTCACGCACGGTATTCCCACGGGTGTCGCCTTACCTTTGCCCGAGACCGTTTGCGCCTTTTGGCTCACGTATATGATAGTGTCGCTAGCATCCATATGATAAAGAGCCCGGGCTGACATGACTAGTCGTAAACCCAAAGTGGCACAGACTTACAGGGACAGGCATCCATGACCCAGCTTCGAACGTGTCGGTCATCAGCAAGTGGGTCCGGGCTGTAGCACTGGGCTAGCAGGACTCCGGTAAACCGGGCTGTAGCGGGCTAACAGGACTCCGGTACTCAGAGCGTGACATTTCCCCGAAGGGACAGACACAGGAACGAAGAAGGACACATGCCGGCCAGCCTAAGTGTTCCGGAGCAGTAGCAAGCTACCATGGCTCGGTGGAAACACTAGGAGACATTTCCCGGTAAGAGAGGCTACTAAAGATAAACAACTAGATAGTCAGATCCCACACATACCAAGCATTTCAATCATACACACAATATGCTCGATATGTGCAAGTACAACGAAGCATCACAACATGACTCTATGACACAAGTACTTTATTTAAGGCTCAGGGAGCCATACATATCATACACAAAGGTACGGATCTCACGACCCAACATACAAGTCATACAGTCATACAAGCCAACAGCGGAAGTACTTTGTCTGGGTACAGACAACTAGTAAAATAAAAGAGGCTTGGAAGCCTAACTATACTACGTGGTCCATCACAAGCTCAGGGTCACCACCTGGGTCTTTAGCCTACTCGTTGATGTCAACGTCTACATAGAACCCATCAGAAGGGGTTGCAGCGTCTTCTGTAAAAATGTAGATTATAGCAACATGAGTACAAAGGTACTCAGCAAGACTTACATCAGATCCTACATACATGCATAGTATCAAGAAGGGTTGGTGGAGTTATTGCAGCAAGCCAGCTTTGACTCTTGGCTAGACTATCCTACGATACTCCAACTTGAAGTAGTTTTGCGCACACGAGTCCACTACTCACCACTTCAATACACTACCGAGGATCCACCTCCGTCTTCCTACGGAAGAGCCATCCTCAGCACTCACACTTATCTTGAGGCTTTTAACAGTTTCCATTTGCTTGTCTATGAACTGTATAGGCAACCAAGTAGTCCTTTACCGCGGACGCGGCTATTCGAATAGATCATGATAACCCTGCAGGGGTGTACTTCTTCATACACGCTCTCACCTCTTACCGTCGCTTACACGACATGTACTCGGCAACCTTCAAGTGGAAGCCCAACGTGGGTGTCGGCCACGACCTACCTAATCACCTAAGCCTCCAGTCCAGGTTTATCGCCTATTCAGGTTCCATCCGCAGGGAGTCCGGCCGAGGTTTCCCATACGGCCCCGAACGATGTGAACAGGGTTCCCGAGATACCTAACGGGTATTCGGTACACCGTGCCACGTACCTACCGCATCACAGCCCACCCCTACGGTCAGCGCTGTCCACGGCCTCCAGTAGGCTACAAACACCAGAAACTACTTGCAACTCCTGGACGGAGAACTAGGGTGAATAAGAAGTCGAGAGGGTCCATTGGTTTCGGGCCCAATGCATGGTAGTAGCTGATTCTTAAATCACACATACAGATCTCAGTGCTTAAGGTCGGCTTCAATGAAACAACCCACCATGTACTCCTACATGGCCTCTCATCGATACCTTTACCAAATCGTGTTCACCACACCACTCTCCTTACCGACATAACATTTCACTCCAGTCCATCACCCAGATGAACCAGACCTGACACGACTCTAAGCATAGCAGGCATAGCAAGGTAGGAACAACACATACATAGGGCTCAATCAACTCCTACACATGCTAGTGGGTTTCATCTAGTTACTGTGGCAATGACAGGTCATGCAGAGGAAATGGGTTCAACTACCGTAGCACACAGCAGTTTGAATCGCGTTGTCTTAATGCAGTAAAAGAGAGCAGGAGCGAGAACATGGGATTGTATCGATATGATCAAATGGTTGGTTGCTTGCCTGATGGTTCGACGCTCGGATATGATTCTTCGTTAGGGTAATCACGGTACTCCTCGGAGGCAGAACCTGTCGTAAAGGACACCGATACACAAACATCATCAAACAATGTGCAACAATATGATGCATGCATGAAACATGGCAATATGAGTGTGTTGGGCTAATGCAACTAAAACCAGAGGGGTTTGAACAAATTTGAATCAAAGATTCAAATTTCAAACTCAAACATGGCCTTTTAAAGTGCTTTTCCTTGTTCTGCTTAAAACATCAATTTAACTTGTTTGATCATGCATGAAAATAGTACAGATGGATAGATTGGATTTTTCTGATCATTTTTCATATATAACTTGTCCAATTTGGAGTTACAGAATAAAAGTTATGAATTTTTGAAGTTTAATTAATATTCTGGAATTTCCTGATTTAATTTAAATCCAGAAAATCAATTACTGCGTCAGCCTGACGTCAGTGTGACGTCAGCAGGTCAACTGCGGCTGGCTGAAGTCAAACCTGACGTGTGGGGGCCACACGTCAGTGACAGGGGGGGTTAAACAGGTTTAAATTAATCCTAATTAGGGATTAGTGGCGCTGGGGCCCACTGTCAGTGTCAGGGGGGTTGACTAACAGTAGTTAGCGCTAACCTAACCACCTGGCCGACAGGGCCCACGCGTCAGTGACCCTGGGGGGTCAAACCCCAGGTCGGACAAGTCAAACCCCACCGGCGACATGACGCCGGCGAGGTCCGAGACGGCGGCGAAAGTGCTTTTTGCCATTCCGGCAACCAAATGGACGGCGGAAGGCATCTACGTGTTGCTGAGGTTGAGCCGCGACTATTGGTGGTGGTGGTTGGGCTCGGGGTGGCCGGAGTTGACGACGGCGAGCTCGGCTGCGGCGGCCGGAGTTCGGGTGCGGTCGGAAACGGCGTTGCAGGGCGTTAGGGGAGGTGTTGGTGCGTGCTACGTGCTCCTAGTGAGGTGTGGAGCACGATGGTGTGCTTGGTTGGGCGCTACGGCGACCGTGGCCACGACGGCGACATAGTCGGCGGCGTGGAGCTCTCGGTCGAGGTGGGGCTAGGGCCTAGAGGTCGGGAGAGACCAGGGAAGAAGGGGGAAACGCTCCGGGGGCTCACCGCGGTTGCAGTGGGCGTCGAAGCGGGCTCGGGGACGCGCCGGAGACGACGAATTTGACGGCGACGGTGGTCGGAGTCCGAAGAGGGGAACGGCGACGTGGCGGCGATGCAGGGCTTCCGGGGAGCTGTGGAGCGGTGGGGAGGAAGAGGGAGTTGTGGCGGAGCTTCTGAGCTAGTCGGGGGAGCGAGGGGTGGTCGGAGACGACTGCTACGGCGAACGGTGGCGACGATGGTGTTCGGCCGTGTGAGAGAGAGAGCGAGGGAGAGGAAGGAGAGAGCCGGGGAGAGTGAGAGAGAGCAGGGGGGATTGGGACGGGCTGCGGGCGTCGTCCACGCGGCCAGGAGGGCGTCGGCAAGCAGGAGGTGGCCGCGCGGCCGTGCGCGCGCGAGCACGCAGCAGCTTCGGGGCGAGGGGAGGAAGACGACGGGGAGCTACAGTGCTGGGCTGGGTCGGTTGCTGGCTGGGCCGGCCAGCTGGCTGGGCCGCACAGGTAAGTCTTCCCCTTTCTTTTCTGTTTTCTGTTTTTATTTAATATAACTGCAACTTTGTTGAATTAAATAAAATACCTAGGCAACTTTAAAAATCACCAAACTATTCCTGGTCCATAGTTGGATTATTTCCAACATGAAACATTTTAGTTTGGAGATATTTGAGCATTTAAATATTTTATATTATTTTAAATGCCCAAAATCAAATATTTATGATTTAATTCAAAAACCCTAGGATGGCCTAGGAAAATGTGCACCACTTTTGGCAGAGGTTCTGAACCAAGGCAAAAATGATGGGCAGTTTAGAAGGGCATTTCAGGTTCATTGAAAATTATTTTAGTAAACCCTAGTTAGTTTCAGAGGGGACTGGGGGTTCTGTCATCCCCATTTCAATTTTCTGATGAATGAGTAAACATGATGCAACACTCTAATGCATGACTAGCTAGGGTGTGACAACTCACCCCCACTCAAAAGAATCTCGTCCCGAGATTTGGGTTCCTCCGAGAAGAAGGCGGGATACTCGAGTCGAAGACGATCCTCCCTTTCCCAAGTTGCTTCATCTTCAGAATGGTGCGACCATTGAACCTTGAGAAACTTGATATTATGACGTCGCGTGGTACGTTCGGCTTGATCGAGGATACGAATGGGGTACTCTCGATATGTAAGATCATCTTGGAGATCAAGCGTTTCGTGGTCCACTTCACGGATAGGATCTGAGAAGCAACGCCTGAGTTGAGAAACGTGGAAGACATCGTGAACTCTGGAGAGATGCGGAGGTAGTTCCAACTGGTAGGCAACTTCTCCTCGTTTGGCAAGAATGCGAAAAGGTCCAATGTAACGAGGAGCCAATTTGCCTTTGATACCGAAATGATGGGTTCCCTTCAGAGGGTTGACCCGAAGGTAAGCCTTCTCGTCAACCTCGAAAGTCATAGCCTTATGTTTTCGGTCATATTGACTCTTTTGACGGGATTGGGCTGTTTTCAACTTTTCACGAACGATACGAACTTGTTCTTCTGCTTCCTGAATCATATCCGGGCCAAAGAATTGTCTTTCCCCGGTCTCTGACCAGTTAAGGGGTGTTCGACATCGTCGTCCATAGAGAACTTCAAAAGGGGCTTTACCCAAGCTAGATTGATAGCTGTTGTTGTAAGCGAATTCGGCAAATGGAAGGCACTTCTCCCAGTCCATTCCGAAAGAGATAACGGAGGCTCGAAGCATGTCTTCTAGAATTTGGTTGACGCGTTCCACTTGACCACTCGACTGAGGGTGGAAAGCGGTGCTAAAGAAGAGACGAGTTCCCATAGCATTTTGGAAGCTTTCCCAAAATCGAGAGGTGAAAAGACTTCCTCGATCCGAATTGATTTCTAAAGGGACACCATGGAGGGACACTATCCGGGAGATGTATAAGTCTGCCAGTTGACTAGCGGTTATACTCTCACGAACAGGTAAGAAATGAGCTACTTTGGAAAGACGATCGACCACGACGAAAATAGCATTATTCCCTCTTTTGGTTCTGGGAAAGCCGGTAATGAAATCCATACCAATTTTATCCCATTTCCATTCAGGAATAGCTAAGGGTTGAAGGGTGCCAGCAGGCCGTTGATGCTCTGCTTTTACACGACGACAGACGTCGCAATTAGCAATATACTGAGCGATTTCTCTCTTCATCCTAGTCCACCAGAACCTCTGGCGTAGGTCCTGATACATCTTAGTACTACCAGGATGAATGGTGAGAGGAGATTCATGAGCTTCCTTAAGGATTAATCGCCTTAGGTTGCGCACCTTGGGAACCACTAGTCGATCCCCGAAGTATACGACTCCTTGATCATTAACGGAGAAACAATTCGCAATTCCTTTCTGAATGTTTCTCTTGATGCGGGAGATTCCCGGATCTACCTTCTGTGCTTTGATAATTTGATCCGTAAGGGTAGGTTTTGCCACCAAGGTGGAAAGAAAACCTTGGGGTACAATGTGAAGGTTAAGCTTCCGAAATTCATCATGGAGAAGCGGTTGACTTTGTTGTAACATCAGGTTGTTACAATAGGATTTACGACTTAGCGCATCAGCCATGACGTTGGCTTTCCCTGGGGTATAGGTTATTCCTAAGTCGAAGTCTGTGATCAACTCAACCCAACGTCTCTGCCTGAGATTCAAATCCGGTTGGGTGAAGATGTACTTCAGACTTTGGTGATCAGTGAATATTTCGCAATGATTACCGAGGAGGTAATGTCGCCAGGTCTTAAGTGCATAGACTACGGCTGCAAGCTCTAGATCATGAGTAGGATAATTCTCCTCATGTGGGTGCAATTGCCGTGAAGCGTAAGCAATTACGTGTCGATCTTGCATGAGAATGCAACCTAGTCCTTGTCGCGAGGCGTCGCAGTAGATAACAAAGTCTTTGGAGAAGTCTGGCGGTACCAGTACAGGAGCAGAGGTCAGGCGTCTTTTCAGTTCCTGAAAGCTGTGCTCACATTGTGGAGTCCATTCGAACTTCTTATCTTTCTTGAGGAGTTCGGTTAGAGGTTTAGCAACTTTGGAGAAGTTCTCGACAAAGCGACGGCAATAGCTCGCTAAGCCTAGAAAACTCCGAACTTGCTTGACCGATTCGGGTGGAGTCCAATCAAGGACGGCTTGAACTCGCTCAGGGTTAACAGCAATACCTTTACCAGATATTACATGACCCAGATAGGTCACTTCTGATAACCAGAATTCACATTTTGAAAATTTGGCATAAAGGCGATGCTCTCGAAGTTTCTTCAACACTAGCCTTAGATGTTCGGCATGTTCTTCCTTGTTCTTGGAGTAGATGAGTATATCATCGAGATAAACTACGACGAATTTATCCAAATACTCCATGAAGATTGAGTTCATTAACCGAGAAAAGGTGGCTGGAGCGTTGGTTAAACCGAAGGACATGACGGTGTACTCGTATTGGCCATAACGAGTAACAAAGGCCGTTTTAGGAATGTCCCCGTTTCTGATTTTGATTTGATGGTAGCCCAACCTCAAATCCATCTTGGAGAAGATTGAGGATCCAGCGAGCTGATCATACAGGTCGTTGATCCTGGGAAGCGGGTATTTGTTCTTAATTGTGACCAAATTGACGGGTCGGTAATCTACAACCATTCGGTCCGTACCATCCTTCTTCTTGACGAATAGGACGGGGCAAGCCCACGGAGATGAACTAGGGCGGATGAAACCCCTTTTCAAGGATTCATCGAGTTGCTTCTTAAGCTCGGCTAGTTCTAAGGGTGCCATCTTATAAGGTCTTCTAGCAACCGGAACGGTTCCTGGAATGAGGTCTATTACGAACTCAACATCCCTGTCAGGTGGAACACCTGGCAATTCCTCTGGAAAGACATCCGGGAAGTCACAGACTACCGGCACGTCCTCAAGGTCTGGCAAGGGGCTGGCGTTAAGAGAATATAATTGTCGCTTGGCTATTCGGGTCAAGACATTGACTATCTTTCCCGAAGGATGGGTGAGTTGAACAGTCCTAGAGAAGCAATCAATTTTGGCTTGATGAGCTGACATCCAGTCCATACCCAAAATGATATTAATATCTGAAGATTTAAGGGCTATCAAAGATGCGAGAAAAACAAGTCTATCGACTTGGATTTCATTTCCATGGCTTACTCTAGAAGTTTGCCATTTGGATCCCGGAGTTTGAATTACCATAGAGGATGGCAAGTCACAGAATGCAACGTTATGCAAACGAGCATAATTTTCAGATATAAAAGAATGAGAGGCTCCTGTATCAAAAAGAACAGATGCCGGGTGGCAATTAACAAGAAGCGTACCGAGAACGACGTTGGGGTCCTCTTGAGCTTCTTCGGCAGAGATACAGTTGACATGGCCACGTGAAGCGGTGACCGGTTTAGCGTGGAATACTTTCCCCGTCGGCTTGCCACGGCCAACAGCTTTAGCAGATTGATTGGGGTTGGTCTGGGGGCATTCACGCATATAGTGACCAGATTCCCCACACTTGAAACAAGTCACGGAACTGGTACGTGGAGGAGCATTGTTAGATGGACCCCCATAGGGCTTGGCCGGTGCAAACTGTTGAACAGGGCGAGGCGCCTGGAAAGATGGCCTCGGTGTGAACCTGGGTGGCAGGGCGGTGTTGGGCACCCACACGCGGCGCTTCTGAGGACCAGCACCGGATGAGGAACCCATGTCACGTCCATGCTTGCGTGTTGCGTCATAGTCAGTCTGACCAGTTTCAGCACTGATGGCTTTGTTGACAAGTTTCGAAAAAGATGTGCACTCATGCAGACGGAGGTCGCGGCGAAGCTCAGGACTAAGGCCCTTACGGAACCTTGCTTGCTTCTTGGCGTCAGTAGACACTTCCTCAGTTGCATATCGGGCGAGATTACCAAACTCTCTGCTATAGGCATCCACAGAAAGTCGTCCTTGGGTGAAACTGCAAAATTCTTCACGTTTACGGTCCATGAGACCCTCAGGAATGTGATGTTCACGGAAAGCCTCGCTGAACTCAGCCCAAGTAGTGACATGGCCCGCTGGGCGCATAGCTCCATAATTCTCCCACCATAGACTGGCGGGGCCTTCAAGATGATATGCGGCAAAGGTGACCTTGTCAGCCTCCTCTACCAGCGCGGAACGCAGCTTATGAGAGATACTGCGAAGCCAGTCATCAGCGTCGAGAGGCTCGACGGAGTGGTGGAACGTGGGTGGATGTAATTTGATAAAATCACTGAGTGACACCACGTTAGCCCTCTGATGGTGTGCTGTATTCTGTTCAATACGCTCCAACAAACGGTTTGTCTCCCGCTTGTTTCTCTCAGCTTCCATCATAACCTCGGCTAGTGAAGGAGGATGAGGCAGATTTTCATTCCTGGCTTCACTGCCTTCGGCCTGCTCTTGGGAAGCAGGGTTGGCGCGCGTGTTGACCATCCTAGGTAAACAAGACAATGATTTAGTCAGAATGATAAAATTCTGACATAGGATACATAAGGTAAGGAATAACTCGGAATGCAAGATGATCATCCGTATGACATGGTAGATACAGAAACTGCTTCTTTATTCCATCGTCATACACACCATACAAGGTTTAGTACAAGACCAAACAAAGTACTATTACGGTGAGAAAAGGATTACATCTCATCGGAGGCATTCCAAGCTCCTATACATTATTTTTCTACATCTCCGGAAGGAGTACAAACTAGGTCATATCCCACGAGTCACGCGGAATGATAGACGACACAGCTAGTGCGAACTAGGGATACTATCACTAACTCAGACCGATCCGTAGTAGTCCTCGTAGAAGTCACCTCCATAGCCTGGAAGCTCAACATGTTCATCCGGAAACAGACGATCTCGCGGAGCTTGTGGACCATAGGGGCTAGGATGAGGCCTTGGACCAACAAACGGTGGCCTGCGGGGACCGCGAGGTGGGGTGATGCCTCCTACATCACGCCAAACCATCACGTCTGGCAGAGCAGATCTCACAGGATAGAGATCGCGCATATCTGAATATCCAGCTTGCACCGCCGGTGCGAACCGAGTCAAAGTGGCCCAGTGGTCAGCACGGGTATTGAAGAGCTCTAACCTTAAGGCCCGATTTTCACGGTCCTTATCCTCGAGCATCTCAGCAGTGGTGCGAGTCCGTGAATCCTCCTGGGTGGAGTCAGCATAGATAGCCTGGAGATACCCTTGTGCTCCCGGAAGTGATCCTGGCATATACCGGAAATCAGAGTCCCGAAATAGACCAGATCTGACTCGCATAATGGTCATCATAGAGTAGGCGGCATCCTGCACAGCCATCTCAATAGTAACCCCGAGTCCATAGGAGCAGTGAAGAGGCTCAGTGGATCCAGGATAAGATGGAAATATCCTGACAGTGCAGAGATACTGGCTTTGATTAAAGTCTCGGAATTGCTCTTCGACCGTGTACTCAGGATACCAGCGGTATCCAGCCTCAGTCATTACCCTGACCAACTTAGCAGTATGGCCGGGTACATCTAGGCATCGAGTCAGGCGAACCACTTGATTGAGGTCGCGAGTGGCCATCTGAAAGCACAATTATAATGCAAAGGCATTAGAATTTCTAGCAAAATTTCGGCAGCATAACAGCTGTAAATGCTCAAAAAGGATATTGAGACATTTGACAAAGGATTTCGTACACACTCAACATCATCACATCAAAGTTCTGGAACCATTCTAACAACATAATGTGGTAGTAGAACTGAACTAGGCTTGTAACCATCAAACTTATAAGGTACTACTGATTAGTAACACGTGATCCTAATGGAGAGAACAGATCCTAATTCCTTAACCCCCGATGGAAGAATGGACTGACTCAGATCAGAAAGTCATAAGGTATAAGGAGTAAAAAGAGCCTTATGTTCCAACCCACAAACAATTCCCCTACGTATAACTAAAGAATGTCTAGACTCAACATCGACCAGTTTGGCTTGGAGAACCTACAGGCAGTCCGGCTCTGATGCCAACGCTGTCAGGACCCCGACTCGATGTCACATCGATCTAGCCGGTAACACTTCATATCACTTTGCGGCCTCACGCACGGTATTCCCACGGGTGTCGCCTTACCTTTGCCCGGGACCGTTTGCGCCTTTTGGCTCACGTATATGATAGTGTCGCTAGCATCCATATGATAAAGAGCCCGGGCTGACATGACTAGTCGTAAACCCAAAGTGGCACAGACTTACAGGGACAGGCATCCATGACCCAGCTTCGAACGTGTCGGTCATCAGCAAGTGGGTCCGGGCTGTAGCACTGGGCTAGCAGGACTCCGGTAAACCGGGCTGTAGCGGGCTAACAGGACTCCGGTACTCAGAGCGTGACATTTCCCCGAAGGGACAGACACAG
>NC_041385.1:418701078-418702124 GCF_002162155.2 Triticum dicoccoides
TCATCCGGAAACAGACGATCTCGCGGAGCTTGTGGACCATAGGGGCTAGGATGAGGCCTTGGACCAACAAACGGTGGCCTGCGGGGACCGCGAGGTGGGGTGATGCCTCCTACATCACGCCAAACCATCACGTCTGGCAGAGCAGATCTCACAGGATAGAGATCGCGCATATCTGAGAATCCAGCTTGCACTGCCGGTGCGAACCGAGTCAAAGTGGCCCAGTGGTCAGCACGGGTATTGAAGAGCTCTAACCTTAAGGCCCGATTTTCACGGTCCTTATCCTCGAGCATCTCAGCAGTGGTGCGAGTCCGTGAATCCTCCTGAGTGGAGTCAGCATAGATAGCCTGGAGATATCCTTGTGCTCCCGGAGGTGATCCTGGCATATACTGGAAATCAGAGTCCCGAAATAAACCAGATCTGACTCGCATAATGGTCATCATAGAGTAGGCGGCGTCCTGCACAGCCATCTCAATAGTAACCCCGAGTCCATAGGAGCAGTGAAGAGGCTCGGTGGATCCAGAATAAGATGGAAATATCCTGACAGTGCAGAGATACTGGCTTTGATTGAAGTCCTGGAATTGCTCTTCGACCGTGTACTCGGGATACCAGCGATATCCAGCCTCAGTCATTACCCTGACCAACTTAGCAGTATGGCCGGGTACATCTAGGCATCGAGTCAGGCGAACCACTTGATTGAGGTCGCGAGTGGCCATCTGAAAGCACAATTATAATGCAAAGGCATTAGAATTTCTAGCAAAATTTCGGCAGCATAACAGCTGTAAATGCTCAAAAAGGATATTGAGACATTTGACAAAGGATTTCGTACACACTCAACATCATCACATCAAAGTTCTGGAACCATTCTAACAACATAATGTGGTAGTAGAACTGAACTAGGCTTGTAACCATCAAACTTATAAGGTACTACTGATTAGTAACACGTGATCCTAATGGAGAGAACAGATCCTAATTCCTTAACCCCCGATGGAAGAATGGACTGACTCAGATCAGAAAGTCATAAGGTATAAGGAGTAAAAAGAGCCTTA
>NC_041385.1:418703199-418710748 GCF_002162155.2 Triticum dicoccoides
GGGCTAACAGGACTCCGGTACTCAGAGCGTGACATTTCCCCGAAGGGACAGACACAGGAACGAAGAAGGACACATGCCGGCCAGCCTAAGTGTTCCGGAGCAGTAGCAAGCTACCATGGCTCGGTGGAAACACTAGGAGACATTTCCCGGTAAGAGAGGCTACTAAAGATAAACAACTAGATAGTCAGATCCCACACATACCAAGCATTTCAATCATACACACAATATGCTCGATATGTGCAAGTACAACGAAGCATCACAACATGACTCTATGACACAAGTACTTTATTTAAGGCTCAGGGAGCCATACATATCATACACAAAGGTACGGATCTCACGACCCAACATACAAGTCATACAGTCATACAAGCCAACAGCGGAAGTACTTTGTCTGGGTACAGACAACTAGTAAAATAAAAGAGGCTTGGAAGCCTAACTATACTACGTGGTCCATCACAAGCTCAGGGTCACCACCTGGGTCTTTAGCCTACTCGTTGATGTCAACGTCTACATAGAACCCATCAGAAGGGGTTGCAGCGTCTTCTGTAAAAATGTAGATTATAGCAACATGAGTACAAAGGTACTCAGCAAGACTTACATCAGATCCTACATACATGCATAGTATCAAGAAGGGTTGGTGGAGTTATTGCAGCAAGCCAGCTTTGACTCTTGGCTAGACTATCATACGATACTCCAACTTGAAGTAGTTTTGCGCACACGAGTCCACTACTCACCACTTCAATACACTACCGAGGATCCACCTCCGTCTTCCTACGGAAGAGCCATCCTCAGCACTCACACTTATCTTGAGGCTTTTAAGAGTTTCCATTTGCTTGTCTATGAACTGTATAGGCAACCAAGTAGTCCTTTACCGCGGACGCGGCTATTCGAATAGATCATGATAACCCTGCAGGGGTGTACTTCTTCATACACGCTCTCACCTCTTACCGTCGCTTACACGACATGTACTCGGCAACCTTCAAGCGGAAGCCCAACGTGGGTGTCGGCCACGACCTACCTAATCACCTAAGCCTCCAGTCCAGGTTTATCGCCTATTCAGGTTCCATCCGCAGGGAGTCCGGCCGAGGTTTCCCATACGGCCCCGAACGATGTGAACAGGGTTCCCGAGATACCTAACGGGTATTCGGTACACCGTGCCACGTACCTACCGCATCACAGCCCACCCCTACGGTCAGCGCTGTCCACGGCCTCCAGTAGGCTACAAACACCAGAAACTACTTACAACTCCTGGACGGAGAACTAGGGTGAATAAGAAGTCGAGAGGGTCCATTGGTTTCGGGCCCAATGCATGGTAGTAGCTGATTCTTAAATCACACATACAGATCTCAGTGCTTAAGGTCGGCTTCAATGAAACAACCCACCATGTACTCCTACATGGCCTCTCATCGATACCTTTACCAAATCGTGTTCACCACATCACTCTCATTACCGACATAATCATTTCACTCTAGCCCATCACCCAGATGAACCAGACCTGACACGACTCTAAGCATAGCAGGCATAGCAAGGTAGGAACAACACATACATATGGCTCAATCAACTCCTACACATGCTAGTGGGTTTCATCTAGTTACTGTGGCAATGACAGGTCATGCAGAGGAAATGGGTTCAACTACCGTAACACACAGCAGTTTGAATCGCGTTGTCTTAATGCAGTAAAAGAGAGCAGGAGCGAGAACATGGGATTGTATCGATATGATCAGATGGTTGGTTGCTTGCCTGATGGTTCGTTGCACGGATACGGTTCTTCGTTAGGGTAATCACGGTACTCCTCGGGGACAGATCCTGTCGCAAAGGATATCGATACACAGACATCACCAAACAATATGCAACAATATGATGCATGCATGAAACATGGCAATATGAGTGTGTTGGGCTAATGCAACTAAAACCAGAAGGGTTTGAACAAATTTGAATCAAGGATTCAAATTTCAAATTCAAATATGGCCTTTTAAAGTGCCTTTTCTTGTTCTGATTAAAACATCAACTTAACTTGTTTGATCATGCATGGAAATGGTACAGATGGATAGATTGGATTTTTTTGATCATTTTTCATATATAATTTGTCCAATTTGGAGTTACAGAATAAAAGTTATGAATTTTTGAAGTTTAATTAATATTCTGGAATTTCCTGATTTAATTTAAATCCAGAAATTCAATTACTGCGTCAGCCTGACGTCACAGTGACATCAGCAGGTCAACAGGGCTGGCTCGGGTCAAACCTGACGTGTGGGGGCCACACGTCAGTGACAGGGGGGGTTAAACAGATTTAAATTAATTCTAATTACTAATTAGTGGCGCTGGGGCCCACTGTCAGTGTCAGGGGGGTTGACTACAGTAGTTAGCGCTAACCTAACCATCTGGCCGACAGGGCCCACGCGTCAGTGACCCTGGGGGGTCAAACCCCAGGTCGGTCAAGTCAAACCCCACCGGCGACATGACGCCGGCGAGATCCGAGACGGCGGCGAGAGTGCTTTTTGCCATTCCGGCGACCAAATGGACGGCGGAAGGCATCTACGTGTTGCTGAGGTTGAGCCGCGTCTATTGGTGGTGGTGGTTGGGCTCGGGGTGGCCGGAGTTGACGGCGGCGAGCTCGGCTGCGGCGGCCGGAGTTCGGGTGCGGTCGGGATCAGTGTTGCAGGGGGTTTGGGGAGGCGTTGGTGCGTTCTACGTGCTCCTGGTGATGTGTGGAGCACGATGGTGTGCTCGGTTGGGCGCTACGGCGACCGTGGCCACGACGGCGACATCGCCGGCGGCGTGGAGCTCTCGGTCAAGGTGGAGCTAGGGCCTAGAGGTCGGGAGAGACCAGGGAAGAAGGGGGAAACGCTCCGGGGGCTCACCGCGGTTGCAGTGGGCGTCGAAGCGGGCTCGGGGACGCGCCGGAGACGACGAATTTGACGGCGACGGTGGTCGGAGTCCGAAGAGGGGAACGGCGACGTGGCGGCGATGCAGGGCTTCCGGGGAGCTGTGGAGCGGTGGGGAGGAAGAGGGAGTTGTGGCGGAGCTTCTGAGCTAGTCGGGGGAGCGAGGGGTGGTCGGAGACGACTGCTACGGCGAACGGTGGCGACGATGGTGTTCGGCCGTGTGAGAGAGAGAGCGAGGGAGAGGAAGGAGAGAGCCGGGGAGAGTGAGAGAGAGCAGGGGGGATTGGGACGGGCTGCGGGCGTCGTCCACGCGGCCAGGAGGGCGTCGGCAAGCAGGAGGTGGCCGCGCGGCCGTGCGCGCGCGAGCACGCAGCAGCTTCGGGGCGAGGGGAGGAAGACGACGGGGAGCTACAGTGCTGGGCTGGGTCGGTTGCTGGCTGGGCCGGCCAGCTGGCTGGGCCGCACAGGTAAGTCTTCCCCTTTCTTTTCTGTTTTCTGTTTTTATTTAATATAACTGCAACTTTGTTGAATTAAATAAAATACCTAGGCAACTTTAAAAATCACCAAACTATTCCTGGTCCATAGTTGGATTATTTCCAACATGAAACATTTTAGTTTGGAGATATTTGAGCATTTAAATATTTTATATTATTTTAAATGCCCAAAATCAAATATTTATGATTTAATTCAAAAACCCTAGGATGGCCTAGGAAAATGTGCACCACTTTTGGCAGAGGTTCTGAACCACGGCAAAAATGATGGGCATTTTAGAAGGGCATTTCAGGTTCATTGAAAATTATTTTAGTAAACCCTAGTTAGTTTCAGAGGGGACTGGGGGTTCTGTCATCCCCATTTCAATTTTCTGATGAATGAGTAAACATGATGCAACACTCTAATGCATGACTAGCTAGGGTGTGACAAGTTTGCAGTACCTGGAAACCGTGGCAGTCTTGGCTTGGGCTTCTGGATTTGAGGCCTATGCTCAACATGATAGTCAAATTGAGGACCAGAGACATTTGGCGGAGGAACCAGAACGGGCCATCTGACTGTTGTTAGCTCTCCTTGGTTATATGCTTGCTCAATTGTGTAGGGCCTTGGGGCTGGAACAGGAGCAGTGACAGCAGCTGAGGCTTCAGGTTGTATAACAGGTGCTTCTGGAGCAGTTGCCTCACCAGCTTCAGGTACAGTGGCCGCATTAGCTTCAGGCACACTGGTTGGTGCAAGCTCCACATTAGCTTCAGCCAAGATAGTGTCATTGGCTTCATTGTCATTGGTGGTGGCAGCTTCAACATTTTCAACCTCCATTTGAGGAGCTGGAGGGTCAGACACAGACACGTTCAAATCATGAACTTCTTCTTCTTGAATGGGGGGAGTAGAGACACGTTCTTCTTGACGCTCTTCATCGGCTGATGCAGCCAGATTGTCTTTAGCAGCATGTGCTTCAGACTCGGAGACATTCATAGTTGGAGCAGGTTCAGAAAGTACTTGCCGCGCAACAGGTGAACGTTGCACTTCTCCTTCTGGAATGCTCGACAGAGGGACTTCAGGCCTTTGTCCTCTTCGAAGCCTGCGAAGAGCTGGCTTCACTTTAGGAGATGGAGTTGGCTGAGCCTGAAAGTCTTCATCCTCTTCTTGCACGTTGGGGGTAGCTTGTTGTTGTTGTAGGGGACTACTGGGGGAGTCTTGTTCTTGTGGGCGATCAGCCCATGAATCATCCTGTGCAATTGGCGTCAGAGGACGACCAATGCTGATGAGTTCGTTGTTCGTACGAACAGGCGATGATACCACATTGTATTCGAGCTGAGGAAGAACTTCATCATCTTCAACATTGTCATGATGACCAATGTCTTCAGCAGCGGTGGGTTCAGCTGCTGGAATATCTTCAGCTTCAGGAGCCTCTGTGGAAGCAGGCTCATGCACAGTCATGTGAAGTTCTTGGGATGCAGATGCAGGATGAATCACTGAGATGGGTTCAACAAAAAGGGGCTCTGTGGGAGCAGCCCGATTCTTCTTGGTCTTGCGCTTCTTCTTGGAGGGAGCGGCATCAGAGGCTTCGGTATTCTTCCTCTTTCTGGCTTCTGCCTCTGCAACCCTCGTCTTCTTCTGTTCTGAATTGGTTGTGGTGACCTTTGGCTTTGAGCCAGTCATGCTAATTGGGAAGATAATACGTGGAGCTTCTTGGCTTGAAGGCGCAGGCTGATCAGCAGGAAACTTCTTCTTTTTCTTTGTAGCCATTCTGGGGTCAATGCCAGGATGGCCAAGTGACTTGCGCTTCTCAGCCTCATTGTAGGAAAGCACACACTTATCAGCCAAACTCTTCATGCGCTCACGAGAGCCTTGAGCTTCTTGGCGCTTCTTCTGAAAAGCTTCTTTAAGCTCATGCAGCATGACCTTGAAGTTTCTGACGTCTTGAACACTTAGCTTGGCCACATGCTTCTTGAATTGAGCCTTCTCATAATCAATCTTGTGCTTGAGCTCAACGATTCTCTGAGCGAGAGCCAGCTCAGAAGCAATGGCGCCATTGAAAGAGACGCTGAGGCCAATTGGAAGCTGTAAATCTTCAAAGCTGACATTTGGGGTGTCGAACCACTCATCAATGAAATTGTGGATGATGGCCACATCAAAGAGAGGCAAATTGCTGAAGATTTCTGCTTCTTCCTTGCTCTTTATCAGCTGCTCAAGAGCATCATCCGCAAGATCTTCATCACTTGATAGATCAATGGGTTCTTCACGCAGAATAGCAGCAGGAGTCAGAGCTTGATCAGCACGCCTGACAAGTTGCTTTTTCTTCTCCGTCCTCTTGGAGATACGGGATTGATCTTCAGACTGCACACTGGCTTCAGGAGGTGCAGTGGCCAATGGCTTCACACGAGAAGCTTTTGGTGGTACGGGTTTAGAAGCCTTTAGCTTCTTTTGCTTCTGTGGTTTTGAAGGAGGAGCTGGGGCTTCATCAGAATCAGCCTCATTGTCAGAATGATCCACTTTGGCACCTTGTACCAAGATGTAGGAGATGAGGCCATCAAGGTTTGCAAAGGGGCCAATTCTATTTTCTTCATCTTCATGAGTGCCATCCTCACGGGGAGCAGAGGGACCAGGATTGAAGTCCAACCCCCATGACTTCTTGTTTTCCTTTGCCGAAGCCACAGCAAACTGGAAGTTGCGCTTGAAGAGATTGTCGGCGCGACACCAGAGTAATGATGATGGGTCGGCTTCTTCAGGCTGTGGTCCACGGACCATGCAAGGATAGAATTCTTGCGCAATGGCTTCAGCTCTGTTCTTGGGTTGAAGGACTCGATAGAGAATATCGCCCCAAGGACTCTTGATAGCATTTTTCTCTGCATATTCCTTGGTGACAAACTTGTACTTGAACCATTCTTCAGCCCAATAGCGTCGAATCCATTGGATTCGTGTCTTGCGCTGATGATAAGTCTCTTCAAGGTCTGTCTTGTACAGTTCTGCTAGGTCATCAGGCAGACCTTTGTATGTTCCTCCTCTGCGCTGTCTGCCACCCTTCCTTGCTGATTTTTCTGCAGCCATGAACTTCAAGCTGAATGGCTTCAATATGTTCAGAGGCTTCAGAGATTTACGCTTGCTGGTCAAGCAGGAACTGGCTTCAGGAGAATTGATATGATGCTGTAAGTATTCTGCAAACGAATGCAGACTATGAGAACCAAGGGATTCTCCCACGGACATGTACCTGTGACAGCATTAGAGATGCGAGGGAAGGGGAAGAGGTCATATGCATTCTCAGAAGATTTTGAAGATAAATCAGTTTGAAGACATTGACCTCATGATGTGAAGACATTCACTTATATGTGGTGAGTTGGTTCCAGATTTGTACCAATCCGTGAATAAGTACAAGTGAGGAATCAAACTAGATAGGAAATCTAAGTGAATAGACTAGCATTATGAGATGCAGATAGAATAGATCTAACATTTAGTAGGCAGAAACCACTTTCGGTAAGTAGGATGAATCTATGAAGATCAAAAAGGTGGTAAAAATAGAGTTATAATTACCGCACGAAGAACTGCTAGATGGGAAGAATGAGAGTCCGAGCAGTTCAACCCATCGTGCCCTAACTTGGCGACGGAGGACACCTACGGCGATGGCAGAGAGAAAGATGTCCGCGGCCGGTGTGAGGACGGCGTCGGAGAAGTCGCGGCAGCTAAGCGCTTCGTCGCCAGCGTCGTCGAGAGCTAGCGGTGGCGCTAGGGTTTTGACGGAGGTGGAGAGGTGGAAGAAGGATTTCTTTACCGCAGGGGACACATATTTATAAGTAGGTGTGCAGCACAGCGCAATTACGCAGGTGCCCCTGTCTGTTCACATTCGTGGGGTACGTGGCAAGCATGCAACATATTTAGAATTGTCCCACGTTCCCACGCCCGCCAAGTATGTCGGATGTTCGTTCCGGCTTCTCCGGATATCGACAATTAAGATGATTCATTAAAATAGAACTTGATGTTTGTCTCTGTGTCTTCTGCTGACAAGGATGCAGAGAAGACATTCGACAGTTTCAATAGAATGCATATGATTTGGACAAATAGAGTTTGAGATAGTAAGCAGTGAGAGATTAGGGTCCGATCACATTCACTTAGTTCAAAAGATTCAACAGTGAAGACATAGCTATAAGTGAATGCTGTAGAGGACAGAACGCTAGTATATA
>NC_041385.1:418711277-418745466 GCF_002162155.2 Triticum dicoccoides
TATATATATATATATATATATATATATATATATATATATATATATATATATATATATATATATATATATGCAATCAAATCACTATAGCACAGAAAAATCACGAAGATAAATTGAAACTGAAGACAAACCAAATGCGAAATCTTTGCAAAATAACGCCATGAGTGAAACACTTCAAACAGAGAAATTTGGTGGTGGCGTTACCCACCGTATAGGAAGCATTAGACCCAGACACGGCGCACAATTATCGTGGCGCTCCGAAGTCAAATTCCATGTTAATGTATTCACACTCAGAGTGTAAATCTTCATTGATTGAAGATATACATTACTTTGTGTGTTGCACATCTAAGTCATCAACATGCATAAGTGTTAGGATGTGTGCCTGATCACAGGACATTCGAGGATTCCAAGATATTTAGCTCACACCGTAACTTGCAAAACCTTTTCTCGTCCAAGGGCTTTGTGAAGATATCTGCCAGTTGCTCTTTAGTGTTGACATGCATGATATCTATATCTTTCTTCATAACATGATCTCTGAGAAAGTGATGACGTATTTCAAAGTGCTTTGTCTTCAAATGCTGGACTGGATTGTTGGCAATCTTGATGGCACTTTCGTTGTCGCAGAAGAGAGGGACTTGCTTCAGATCGATGCCATAGTCCTTGAGAGTTTGCTTCATCCACAGAAGCTGAGCACAACAAGATCCAACAACAATGTATTTAGATTCAGCAGTTGAGAGTGACACACAGTTCTGCTTCTTTGAAGACCAACAGACAAGTGATCGACCGAGAAAATGACATGTGCCTGATGTAGACTTGCGATCCACTTTGTCACCAGCATAATCAGCATCCGAGAATCCAACCAGATCAAATCTTGAGCCCTTTGGATACCATAATCCTAGTGTTGGGGTGTAAGCCAAATATCAAAGAATTCGCTTCACAGCTAAATGATGCGATTCCTTTGGTGCCGCTTGGAATCGAGCACACATGCAAACACTAAGCATAATATCTGGCCTATATGCACATAAATAAAGCAAAGAACCAATCATGGAGTGGTATACCTTTTGATCGAACTCTTTACCATTGTCGTCGGGACCAAGATGGTGCTTGGCTGGCATTGGCGTCGTGTAGCCTTTGCAGTCTTCCATTCCAAACTTCTTCAGACAATCTTTGAGGTATTTTTCTTGAGATATGAAGATGCCATTTCGTTGCTGACGAATTTGAAGACCAAGGAAGAACTTCAGCTCACCCATCATGGACATCTGATATTGCTCTAGCATCATGTACCCAAACTCATCACTATACTTCTGGTTGGTGCAGCCGAAGATTATGTCATCCACATATATTTGGCACACAAATAGTTCACCATCATATGTCTTCGTGAAGAGTGTGGGATCGAGAGATCCAGGTTTGAAGCCTTTGCTCTTCAGGAAGTCTTTGATTGTATCATACCAGGCACGAGGAGCTTGTTTGAGGCCATACAGTGCTTTGTTCAGTTTGTACACCATATCAGGATGTTTTGGATCTTCAAAGCCAGGTGGTTGTGCAACATATACTTCTTCTTCAATCTTGCCATTTAGAAATGCACTCTTTACATCCATTTGATATAGCAAGATGTTGTGATGATTAGCATAGGCTAGCAGTATGCAAATAGCTTCAAGCCTAGCAACAGGAGCAAATGTTTCATCGAAGTCAATTCCTTCAACTTGAGTATATCCTTGAGCCACAAGACGAGCTTTGTTTTTGACAACTTGACCATGCTCATCTTGCTTGTTTCGATATATCCAATTTGTTCCAATAATGTTATGCTTGCGAGGGTCAGGTCGCTTGACAAGTTCCCAAACATTATTCAGCTTGAACTGTTGAAGTTCTTCTTGCATGGCTTGAATCCATTCAGGTTCCAGAAAAGCTTCAGCAACTTTCTTGGGTTCTGATATTGACACAAATGAAAAATGCCCACAGAAATTTGCTAGCTGTGTTGCTCTTGAGCGAGTGAGCGGACCAGGTGCATTGATGCTGTCAATAATCTTCTCTATTTGAACTTCATTTGCAACACGAGGATGAACAGGACGAAGATTCTGCTCTGGCTGATCATTGTCATCATTGGGAGAATTGTCTTTGGTCTAAGCATTGTATTCAGGTTGATTTGGTGCAGAGATGATAAGTTCCTCTTCAGGCTGTGCTTCAGAGGGCATGATCTCACCAGTTCCCATCAACTTGATAGATTCACAGGAAGGAGCTTCATCAAGTGTACTTGGCAGAATTTCTCTTTGTGAACCATTGGTTTCATCAAATCGCACATCCACTGTTTCAACAATTTTGTAGTGGAAGAGGTTGAAGACTCTGTAAGAGTGCGAATCCTTTCCATAGCCAAGCATGAAGCCTTCGTGAGCTTTGGGTTCAAATTTTGACTTGTGATGGGGATCCTTGATCCAACATCTAGCACCAAAGACTCTGAAGTAGCTGACATTTGGCTTCTTTCTAGTGAGGAGCTCATAGGATGTTTTGCCCAAAAGCTTATGGATGTAGACACGGTTGATGATGTGACAAGCTGTATCAATGGCTTCAGGCCAGAACTTTCTTGGTGTCTTGTACTCGTCAAGCATTGTTCGAGCCATCTCGATGAGGGTTCTGTTCTTGCGCTCTACAATGCCATTTTGCTGAGGTGTGTATGGAGCAGAAAATTCATGAGTGATTCCCATTGTATCCAGATAAGGATCAAGCCTGGTGTTCTTGAATTCAGTGCCTTTATCACTTCTGATATGCTTGATCTTGACACCATAGTTGTTCATTGCTCGATTGGCGAATCGTCTGAAGACATCTTGTACTTCAGTCTTGTAGAGAATTATGGGCACCCATGTGTATCTTGAGTAGTCATCAACAATGACGAAGCCATAGAGACACGCCGTTGTTGTGAGGGTGGAGTAGTGGGTAGGTCCAAATAAGTCCATGTGAAGCAACTCGAAGGGTTGAGATGTTGTCATGATTGTCTTCGAGGGATGCTTGGCCCTTGTCATCTTTCCAACTTCGCAGGCACCACATAGATGATCTTTCTTGAACTTGACACCTTCGATGCCTATGACATGCTTATTTTTGACGAGAGTATGCAAGTTCCTCATGCCAGCGTGCCCCAGCCTTCGATGCCAGAGCCAACATTCTGAAGCTTTAGCAAGAAGACATACGGCAAGTTTTGGACCTGTTGAGAAATCTACCATGTATAGATCACCTTTCCTATACCCTTCAAAGACTAGAGATTTGTCAGATTCCATTAGTACAAGGCAACGATATTTTCCAAATATCACAATCATGTTTAAGTCACAAAGCATTGAGACAGACATTAAGTTGAATCCAAGCGATTCAACAAGCATCACTTTATCCATGTGTTGATCCCTTGAGATTGCAACTCTACCTAGACCCAATACTCTGCCTTTACCAATGTCAGCAAATGTGATTTTACTCTTGTCGGATGGACGTAAGGTTGAGTCCATGAGAAGACTTTGATCACCAGTCATATGATTAGTGCATCCACTGTCAATAATCCATTCTAAAGCTTTTGGTGACATGCCCTTGGCACCACGTGCCATGAAGCAGTAGGTGGGAGAAGAATCGTCTTTGTCATTAGCTTCAGCGTTGGTGTGGACGTCATTGTCTTCAGTGTTGAAGATGGACTTGGCGACATAGGCTGTGGCTAGAGCCAGACTTGCAACGCCAGGGTCAGACTCCTCACCAGACTCCACCTCCGCCTCCTCCGAAGCAGACTCCTCCTCTGAATCCATTTCCTTGCCAACAAAAGCACGAGCCTTGCCAAATGAGCTCTTCTTGTATGATGAAGACTTCGAAGAAGATTTTGAGGATTTCTTCTTCTTCTTGTCATCAGAATCATATTCCTTGCTCTTCTTCTTCTTCTTCTTCTCATTGTCCCACTGTGGACACTCAGATATGTAGTGACCAGGTTTCTTGCATTTGTGGCAGGTTCTCTTCTTGTTGTCATGAGTGGAAGCTTCATCATTTCTTGAGCTGGATCGTGAAGACTTTCTGAAGCCCTTCTTCTTGGTGAACCTCTGGAACTTCTTCACAAGCATGGCAACTTCCTTTCCAATGTCTTCAGGATCGTCAAAACCGCAGTCAGATTCTTCTTCTTCAGATGAGGAAACAACATTTGCCTTCAAAGCACGAGTTCGGCCATAGTTTGGGCCATAAATATCTCTTTTCTCAGAAAGCTGGAACTCATGTGTGTTGAGCCTCTCAAGTATATCAGACGGATCGAGTGACTTGAAATCAGGACGTTCTTGTATCATGAGGGCAAGGGTGTCAAAAGAGGTGTCAAGTGATCTCAGCAGTGTCTTGACAATTTCATGCTTGGTGATCTTAGTGGCGCCGAGAGCCTGAAGCTCATTTGTGATGTCGGTGAGGCGATCAAACGTGAGCTGGACATTTTCATTGTCGTTTCTCTTGAAGCGATTGAAGAGATTGTGAAGAACACTGATCCTCTGGTCTCTCTGTGTAGAGACACCTTCATTGACCTTGGACAGCCAGTCCCAGACTAGCTTTGACGTTTCCAGAGCACTCACACGGCCATACTGTCCTTTGGTCAGATGACCACAGATGATGTTCTTTGCAGTCGAGTCCAGTTGAATGAACTTCTTGACATCAGTGGGGGTGACACCTTCACCAGTTTTGGGAACGCCGTTCTTGACGACATACCAGAGGTCGACATCAATGGCTTCAAGATGCATGCGCATCTTATTCTTCCAGTAGGGATATTCAGTTCCATCGAACACGGGGCAAGCAGCGGAGACCTTGATTATCCCTGCAGTCGACATAGCTAAACTCCAGGTGGTTAAACCGAATCACACAGAACAAGGGAGTACCTTGCTCTGATACCAATTGAAAGTGCTAGTTATCGACTAGAGGGGGGTGAATAGGCGATTTTCAGGAAAGTCTTCAAAACATGGAAGTTTCGAAGACAAATGATAGAAACAACCTAATTGATATGCAGCGGAAGATAAACTACAACAAGCAAAGTATGCAATAGCATTAACGTTTGAGGATTAATAGCAGCTAGGTAGTAGGATCAGGATGGAAGATAGTATGAAGCCAATCAATAATAGTAGTCAAGCAATGAAGTCAATCGGATAAAGCAATAAGCAATGACTTCACGAAGACAAACTCAAAGTAAAGGAGGGAAGAGATAGAACCAGTTGCTTGTTGAGGACACAAGATTTGTTGGACCAGTTCCAGTTGCTGTGACAACTGTACGTCTGGTTAGGGAGGCTGAGATTTAACTCAAAAGACCGTGTCTTCACCTTATTCCCCTTGAGCTAAGGTCACTTAGTCCTCGCCCAATCACTCTGGTAAGTCTTCAAGGGAGACTTCCAAACCTTCACAGACTTCGTTCACTCGGCAATCCACAATGACTCTTGGATGCTCAGAACGCGACGCCTAACCGGCTGGAGGATACACAGTCCTCAAGTGTAATAAGTCTTCAGGTCACACAGACAGAAAGACTTTAGTGATGCCTAACACTCTTTGGCTCTGGGTGTTTGGGCTTTGTCCTCGCAAGGATTTCTCTCTCTCAAATGCTCCGAGGTGGGTTGCTCTCAAACGACAAAAGCCGTATACAAACTCTGAGCAGCCACCAATTTATGGTGTAGGGGGTGGGCTATTTATAGCCACTAGGCAACCCGACCTGATTTGTCCGAAATGACCCTGGGTCACTAAGGAACTGACATGTGTTCCAACGGTCAGATCTGAAACACACACGACAACTTTACTTGGGCTACAAGCAAAGCTGACTCATCCAACTCTGGATAAGATTTGCTCTCATTGTCTTCGCTCGAAGACATAGGATTTGGGTTGAGCATGACTTCAGTCACTCTGACTTAGTTCACTTGGACCCCACTTAACAGTACGGTGGTTCCTATGACTCAACAAAGAAGAAAGGAAACGACGAAACCACACAGTCTTCGCGCTCCATTGTCTTCACGTAATGTCTTCTCATGTCATAGTCTTCAATATGAATATCTTCTCATACCACCATTGTCTTCAATGTCTTCATACATTTTTAGGGGTCATCTCCGGTAGGTAAACCGAATCAATGAGGGACACTACCTGCGTTATCCTGCAATTCTCACAAACGCATTAGTCCCTCAACCAACTTTGTCGTCAATACTCCAAAACCAACTAGGGGTGGCACTAGATGCACTTACACATTGTATTTGTGGCAAAGCCACCATTCATAATTCTTTCATACATGTCACTCATGATTCATTGCATATCCTGGTACACCGTCGGAGGCATTCATATAGAGTCATACTTTGTTCTAAGTATCGAGTTGTAATTGTTGAGTTGTAAGAAAAATAAAAGTGTGATGATCATCATTATTAGAGCATTGTCCCAAGTGAGGAAAGAATGATGGAGACTATGATTCCCCCATAAGTCGGGATGAGACTTCGGACTTTACAAAAAAAAGAGGCCATAAAAAAAGAGAAGAGAAAGGCCCAAATAAAAAAAATGAGAGAAAAAGAGAGAAGGGACAATGCTACTATCCTTTTACCACACTTGTGCTTCAAAGTAGCACCAAGATCTTCATGATAGAGAGTCTCTCATTTTGTCACTTTCATATACTAGTGGGAATTTTTCATTATAGAACTTGGCTTGTATATTCCAATGATGGGCTTCCTCAAAATGCCCTAGGTCTTCGTGAGCAAGCAAGTTGATGCACACCCACTTAGTTTCTTTTGTGGAGCTTTCATATACTTATAGCTCTAGTGCATCCGTTGCATGGCAATCCCTACTCACTCACATTGATATCTATTGATGGGCATCTCCATAGCCCGTTGATACGCCTAGTTGATGCGAGACTATCTTCCCTCTTTTTGTCTTCTCCACAACCACCCTTCTATTCCACCTATAGTGCTATATCCATGGCTCACGCTCATGTATTACGTGAAGATTGAAAAAGTTTTGAGAATGTCATAAGTATGAAACAATTGCTTGGCTTGTCATCGGGGTTGTGCATGATTTAAATATTTTGTGTGGGGAAGATGGAGCATAGCCAGACTATATGAATTTGTAGGGATAAATTTCTTTTGCCATGTTACTTTGAGAAGACATGATTGCTTTGATTAGTATGCTTGAAGTATTATTATTTTTGTGTCAATATGAACTTTTGTCTTGAATCTTTCGGATCTGAATATTCATATCACAATTAAGAAGATTTACATTGAAATTATGCCAAAGTATCACTCCGCATCAAAAACTCTTTTTTATCATTTACCTACTCGAGGACGAGCAGGAATTAAGCTTGGGGATGCCTGATACGTCTCCAACGTATCTTGATTGCTCCATGCTACTTTATGTACTGTTTTGGACTATATTGGGCCTTATTTTCCACTTTTATATTACTTTTGGGACTAACCTATTAATCGGAGGCCCAGCCCAGAATTGCTAACTTTTTTTTGCCTTTTTCAGTATTTTGAAGAAACAGAATATCAAACGGAGTCCAAACGGAATGAAACCTCCGGGATCGTGATTTTCCAACCGAACGTGATCCAGGAGACTTGGACCCTACTCCAAGAAGCTTCCGGGGAGGTCACGAGGGTGGAGGGCGCGCCCCCCTGGGCGCGCCCCCTACCTCGTGGGCCCCTCGGAGCTCCACCGACGTACTCCTTCCTCCTATATATACCTACGTACCCCCGAACAATCAGAAAAGGAGCCAAAAACCTAATTCCACTACCGCAACCTTATGTATCCACGAGATCCCATCTTGGGGCCTGTTCCGGAGCTCCGCCGGAGGGGGCATCCACCACGGAGGGCTTCTACATCATCACCATAGCCCCTCCGATGAAGTGTGAGTAGTTTACTTCAGACCTTCGGGTCCATAGCTAGTAGCTAGATGGCTTCTTCTCTCTTTTTTGATCTCAATACAATGTTCTCCCCCTCTCTTGTGGAGATCTATTCGATGTAATCTTCTTTTTGCGGTGTGTTTGTTGAGACCGATGAATTGTGGGTTTATGATCCAGTATTATCTACAGAAAATATTTGATTCTTCTCTGAATTCTTTTATGTATGATTGAGTTATCTTTGCAAGTCTCTTCGAATTATCTTTTTGGTTTGGCCAACTAGATTGGTAGTTCTTGCAATGGAGAAGTGCTTAGCTTTGGGTTCAATCTTGCGGTGTCCTTACTCAGTGACAGAAAGAGTTGCAAGGCACGTATTGTATTTTTGCCATCGAGGATAACAAGATGGGTTTTTTATCATATTGCATGAATTTATCCCTCTACATAATGTCATCTTGCTTACGGTGTTACTCTGTTTTTACTTAATACTCTAGATGCATGCTGGATAGCGGTTGATGAGTGGAGTAATAGTAGTAGATGCAGAATCATTTCGATCTACTTGTTTTGGACATGATGCCTATATACATGACCATTGCCTAGATATACTCATAACTATGATCAATTCTGTCAATTGCTCAACAGTAATTTGTTCACCCACAGTAGAATACTTATGCTCTTGAGAGAAGCCACTAGTGAAACCTATGGCCCCCGGGTCTATTCTCATCATATCAATCTATATCACTTTATTTACTTGCTTTGTTTTTACTTTGCTTTTATTTTTACTTTGCATCTATCTATCAAAAATACCAAAAATATTATCTCTATCAGATCTCACTCTCGTAAGTGACCGTGAAGGGATTGACAACCCCTAAGCGTTGGTTGCGAGTTGTTATCGTTTTGTGTAGGTACGAGGGACATGTGTGTGGTCTCCTACTGGATTGATACCTTGGTTCTTAAAAACTGAGGGAAATACTTACGCTACTTTACTGCATCATCCTCTCCTCTTCGGGGAAATCCAACGCAGTGCTCAAGAGGTAGCACCCACTTACTAAATTTTGTGATATATGCATGCTTCCTTCTGACGGGGGTTTGGTAGAGCCTAGGCCCTCAGAGTTTGATGGTATTTTTACCATACTCTGATAGTGGGGGATGAGAGAGGAGTATCATGCACCACTGCCACTAGCTTGCAGTTTCCTGCCGTGCATTATTTTGCTTTATTTATCGCAAAGTGCTTGCTAGCGAGAGAGAAGGTGGGTTCACTTAGCGCCCTAGACTTTGCTGTTTTGCGTCGTGCACTTTATGGCGACAACACTTTTATCTTGGGAGCTATTCTGGCACGTCACCTTCACCTTAATAGATTCAGGGGTAAAATACATGGGGGCATTTACGCTACTCATTTGGCTACTCACTTCAATGTGCAAATACACCAACTTGATCACCCCTTGCCCAAGGTTTACCTAGACAGAGCAGCTATGAAGGACTATCAGTTTCTTGCTGCTGATTACCCTGATATTGACTTGCCTTATAATTTACTCGTGATGTTTCTAGTGAGACTACTCGTGATGTTATCCCCTTGCCTGCACCTGCTTTGTTTGATTATGTTGCCACGAACGGATATAGAGTTATGCCTAAGGACATTGTCACTTACGGGAACAACCTGGCGGCGGCACAGGCGGAGCCTCAACAGTGGGACCCTATGGTGCCTGCTCCCCAGCACTTTAACATTGGACCCCATGGCTTCTACGACAGGTGATTACCAAGTTAGGCCAAAAGCCTAAGCTTGTGGGAGTACGTATTCCCACCGACATTACATTCATGTTCACACATTTCATTTTAGTTGTCGGTGTCCATACTTTTTCATCGTATCATCCATGTTTAATTTATTTTCTTGCTTTCTTATTGTGTTTTGAAAAAAAACTTTGAGAAAATCCAAAAACATGTTTCTTGCTTCTTTTTGATTTTTGTTCCTAGTTTAAATTGTTGTAGCACTAAAAAGAAAACCCAAAAAGATTTCCTTGTTCTTCTTTTACTTGTTGGGAGCTTTCCCGTGTAAATAGTTTTTCTCATTTTTGCTTTCCCCTTTTTCGTTTGCTTGCGAAAAACTAAAAACTCCAAAAATATTTCATAGTGTTTCTCTGAATTAATTTTTCTTTTCTCGAGTCATACCGAGGAGAAGACCACGATGAAAATGTTGAGTGGCTCTCATTTGCATTATGTTGACCTAATAAAGAGCCCATATTACCTTGTCTTCCTCTTGCATAAATGTTTGCAGATTCCAACTTAGTCTACGACACTCTTGCACTATTATTATTTCAAATTGTTCGGCCGTGCAAGTGAAAGGCAATAATGAAGATATTAGATGAACTGGCCGTGGCAGAGAGAAACAGGTATGAACTCGACTTGTTCTATTTTTGTAAATATGTTTAACCTAGTATCCATGCTTCAGCCTATTATGATCAAACATGTTTGCAATGACAATTAGAGATTATAGTTTCTCATGCCATGCATAAGTAGCTAGAAGTGAATAATGACTTATCTTGGATATCAACATTGCGTTAAAATGATTGTGATGTAGTATGATGATATGGTATCCTTCTTCGAATGTTCAAGTGGCTTGACTTGGCACATGTTCATGCATGTAGTTGAATCAAAACCAACATAGCCTCTATGATATTTATGTTCATGGTGTTCATATCCTACTCATGCTAGTATCCAATGTTACTTATGCATAATGCATGTTCATGACCGTTGTTGCTCTCTAGCTGGCTGCTTTTCAACCTATTTGCTAGCCTTTGCCTGTACTAAGTGGGAACTCTGCTTGTACATCAAAAACCTGAAACCCAAGTTATTCCAGATGAGTCCACCATACCTACCTATATGCAGTATTACCCTGCTGTCCTAAGTAAATTTGCATGTGCCACCTCTAAAAACTTCAAATAAATATCCTTTTTGTGTGCCTGGATCGTTCATGGAACGACAGGAGGTAGTCGGTATCTTCCATGCTAAGCGGGTTATTCTCAGGTCGAATGTTTATTCGCTCGCCATTGCACAAGTAAAAGTGCGGTAATAGGGATGCCCAGTCCCAAACTGCAAAAAGAAAAGAGCTCACAAATAATCAAACAAAAACTCCCAATGGAGTCATAACCTTTACCTTTCCGCTTGGGAACCACCACTAGCGTGCTTAGCATGAAAGATATTGATAACTGATGGTCGTAAAGTGAATGAGAAGGGTGCATGTCTCAAAATATCATTTACCTCTGTTTTGAAAACTTGAGCTCTGGCACCTCTGCAAATCACTGCTTCCCTCTGCGAAGGGACTATCTATTTACTTTTATGTTGTGTCATCACCTTCTCAAATAAGCGTCAGAACCTGAGAGCACTGCTATCATGCTGATGCATTGTGGATAGCTAATGTTGGGTGCATCATGAATGTATCTTTTCTACCATGAATTACAATGTTTAGTTGCTGCTTGAACTTTGGGGGTGCTCTGCATTTATGTTTTGCGGTCTCAGAAAAGGCTAGCAAGATACCACTATTGTCATATTATATCATGGCTATTTTGACAACGTGTTGCTATTTGAGATATCTTATTGTTGCTCTCTAGTTGTTTATTTCATTGATATGAGTTAATATAATTTTCAAGAGTTATTGTCGACATGGTTAGTTATAATCCTTGCTGAAAACCTGGGTGGTGTTTGAGCTTATTTATGAAACAAGAGCAAAAGAGTTCATAAAAGTTTTTCTTTTTCACTTTCAGTTTATCAACTGAATTGCTTGAGTACAAGCAAAGGTTTAAGCTTGGTGGATTTGATACGTCTCCAACGTATCTACTTTTCCTAACGCTTTTCCTCTTGTTTTGGACTCTAATTTGCATGATTTGAATGAAACTAACCCCGGACTGACACTGTTTTCAGCAGAACTACCATGGTGTTATTTCTGTGCAGAAATAAAAGTTCTCAGAATGGAGCAAAACTTTGTGAGGAGTTTTTATATCAAATAAGAGAATTTCTGGAGCCAGGATGGACCTGAGGGGGGCACCTGGGTGGGCACAACCCACCAGGGCAAGCCAGCCCCCCAGGCGCGCCCTGCTGGGTGCTGCCCACCTGGTGGCCCCGCTGACCCTCAAACCGATGCTATAAAAAGCCATATTTCCAGAAAAAATCAGGTAAAAAGAATTATCACGTTTCACGAGATGAAGCCGCCGCCAAGCCCTCTTCTTCCTTGGGAGGGTAGATCCCGAGTCCGTTTGGGGCTCCGGAGAGGGGGATCTTTGATCTTCGTCATCACCAACACATCTCCATCGCCAATTCCATGATGCTCCCCACCGGGAGTGAGTAATTCCTTCGTAGGCTCGCTGGTCGGTGAGGAGTTGGATGAGATTCATCATGTAATCGAGTTAGTTTTGTTAGGGCTTGATCCCTAGTATCCACTATGTTTTGAGATTGATGTTGCTATGACTTTGCCATGTCTAATGCTTGTCACTTTGGGCCCGGGTGCCATGATTTCAAATCTGAACCGTTTATATTATCACCATTAGATCCATGTTCTAGATCCGATCTTGCAAGTTATAGTCACCTACTACATGTTATGATCCTGCAATCCCGGAGTGACAATAGTCGGGACCACTCCCCATGATGACCGTAGTTTGAGGAGTTCATGTATTCACCGTGTGTTAATGCTTTGTTCCGGTTCTCTATTAAAAGGAGGCCTTAATATCCCTTAGTTTCCAATAGGACCCCGCTGCCAGGGGAGGGTGGGACAAAAGATGTCATGCAACTTCTTTCCATAAGCACGTATGACTATTTACGAAATACATGACTACATTATATTATGAACTGGAGCTAGTGCCGTATCGCCCTAGGTTATAACTAGCCGTATCGCCCTAGGTTATAACTATCTCATGATGAATATAATCCAACGAGTCACCGATCCAATGCCTACGAATTTATCTTATATTGTTCTTGCTAAGTTACTACTGTTGCTACTACTATTGTTACTGCTACAATATCACTGCTACCACTGTTACTGTTACTACTACTGCTATCATCAAAACTATCATACTACTGTGCTACTAATCACTTTGCTACAGATAATTAATCTCCATGTGTGGTTGAATTGACAACTCAGCTGCTAATACCTTCAAATATTCTTTGGCTCCCCTTGTGTCGGATCTATAAATTTGGGTTGAATACTCTACCCTTGAAAACTGTTGCGATCCCCTATACTTGTGGGTTATCAACTGCTTGTTGGTACGGTCGAGTTCCTCATCAAATAGCCTGGGCAGTAGCTGCCAGCTTTGAAGCCTGTCAAAAACAAAATATAGTGCATTATATACTTATTGATGATCCTCTGTTTGGATTGTTCTAATCCAGACAGAGTCTCATGTTCTACTGTCTACACATGGGCTTCGCTTCACACATATATACAGAATACTCATGAAGAATATTAAGCCGCTTACCTCGAAGCATGTTAGTAGGTTGTGGAAGGCTTGGGTCAGTCCGCTCTTCGAGGACTGAACCTTCTCCATAGCCGCACCCATAAGGGTGCGGTGTTCCTCTATGATGGAGGCACGTTCCAGTGTCTCCCGCATAGTGTCAGCAGCCTCCAGATTGACAGAGGCTGCTGACGAAGCTCCTAATCCTCCCCCTCTTTTGAAGGGGGATGTTGGTCTGAACCTGTAGCCAAACTAGGCTCCGGGACGGTGTTCGGTGGAGGCCCGGACTGTTGAAGCCCCCCACCCTCGGCGGTCATGGGTGTTGTCGTGCCCCGCTCTACAACGTCCGAGGTGTTGTCCTCGGGCACCTTCTGGATGGTCTCGTCCGCCCCTCCCCGGCCAGGAGATTGTCTTTGGTATGACACCTCGGTGTCCTCCATGGCAGCGGAAGAAAGGGCGCGAGATGGGTCGTCACTGTCTGCCTCCCCAGGGACTGGAGAGTTCCCCGTCAAAGAAGAGGGGATCGGGATCTCCTGCGGAGGGCTAAAAAAGCATAAAAGAAGTTGAAGCATGACAAAGGCAGATCAAAGCGATGATTGAATGAGTAAGTTTCTAATACTTACGTTTCGGCCAGGGGCTTCTTCCTTTGGACCCGCTCTGGGCTGTGTTCGAACTCTGTGTCCGAACTGTCCGAGATGACCACTCGCCATTTCTTCAGCGCCACCCCCTCCAGGTTCTCGGAGGCTGTCCTTTTCCCCTCCTCGTCTTGAGGGGGGAGTCGCTCTCCATTTCCTCATTATCCTCCGCCCCCTCTTCTTCGTCCTCATCTTCCTCGCAGGAGGAGACGGGCTCGGCCTATCCGGACATAGCTTCCGGAGGACCTTTGCAGCGGGGCCCGTTCTTGGGCCCCTTGCTTTTCTTCTTGGCCTTCTTCTCCGGAGGATGATAAGGCATCGGGACCAACATCTCCTTCCGCTGAGGAGTGATTGGGTTTTCTGGAGTGGAGCCAAACACTTGATCCGCTCCGACTTATTGGTCCAGCCCTATTACGAAAATGGGTTGATGAGTTCAGCGTAGATCGAATATATGTATATATATATATATATATATATATATATATATATATATATATATATATATATATATATATATATATATATATCTTCGGAGGTATCAAATACTTACTGGGGAGGCCGGATACGCGATGTTGAGGCTGATGTCTTCAGTCTCCATAAGCCAGCTGCTCTTCTGCGCCTTGAAAAACGGTTTCCACATTCCCTCGTGCGTGGTGCCGAGGAAATGTTGTAGCGTCTGCGGATCCTCCGGCTTGAATTCCCACATGGGGGAAGCTCGGCGCTGGCAGGGGAGAATGCGGCGGAAGAGCATGATCTGAACCACATTGGTTAGACCAACATTCTTCCCCAACATGTTGGTAATGCGCGTTTGCAACACCAACACCTCCGTCTGGGACCCCGAATCAAGGCCCTTCATGTTCCAGGAGGTGAGCCTCATGGGGGTCCGGATCTGAACTCCGGAATGGCCGCCCAATTAGTGCGGCGCGGCTCGATGATATAGAACCACTCCTGTTGTCAGATCTTCACAGTCTCCACAAAGGCCCCCTTTGGCCAAGTGGTGTTCGACAGCTTGCTAATCATAGCTCCGCCGTAGTCCGTGTGTTGCCCGTCGACCACCTTCGGCTTCATGTTGAAGACCTTGAGCCATAGGCCGAAGTGTGGGCGGACGTGGAGGAGAGCTTCAGACACGACTATGAACGTTGATATGTGGAGGAATAAGTTCGGGGCTAGATCATGGAAATCTAGCCCGTAGTAGTACATGAGTGTGCAGACGAATGGGTGGAGTGGAAACCTAACCCTCTAAGGAAGTGGGGAAGGAATACGACCCATTCGTCGGGCTCCGGAGTAGGAATGACTTGACCTTCAGGGGGAAGCCGGTGCTTGATATCAACGGCGAGGTACCCCGCACTCCCGAGATCTGTTATCTCCTTCTCCGTCACGGAGGACGCCTCCCACTTGCCTTTGGAGCCAGCTCCGGCCATGGTCGGAGTAGGTGGTTGATAATCCCCAAGTGCAAGGAATCATCGTAGCAATTTCCAAAGGTGGAAGTGATAAGCATGGAGTGTCGAACCCACAAGGAGCTAAAGGTAAGATCAATATTCTCTCAAGTCCTATCTGCCACTGATACAACTCTACGTACACCGAACGTTTGCTTCCAACTAGAAACGAGAAATAAAACTATGTTGTGGGTATGAAGAGGATAACTTTTTATGAAATCGGAGAGCTAAAATATAAAAGTAGGTACTATTATCATAAAGTTAGAATAAATTACTAAATATCATAAATAGCGAGTGTGGAATAATAATGGATCAGTGTGCGGAATTGTCACACCCTGCATTTTGTGACATTTCATTTGCATTTTGTGACAGCAGGTTCCCCCCTCTCTCTCAGCCTCCTTCTCTCCCCTCAGCTTTCCAAAGCATCCAAGGCTCTCTCCAGCTTTTTCCCATGCCCCCTCCAGCTGCCAGACACAAGTGGATGCGCGCGGACGCGGGAAAACCGCGGATGCCGGCCAAAGTCGCGCTCTGGAGAGCCTGGCAGGGCACCCGACCGTTGACACCGCGTCCCCCGACCACCTCGAGCCTCCCCCGCGCGCTAGTCGATGCCCCTCGACATCCGCTCCATGCCAGCAGGCTGCCCACTTGCTCCTGCACCCTCCTCTCTCTCCTGCAGCTTGCGCCAGAGCGCTGCTCCGCTCGGCCAATGCGCGCGCCGCTCCTGTGGCCCGCCCACAACTCGTCCCTCTCCTCCTCTCTCTCCTTAGCACCCTAGACCAACCCCATGAACACCCCCGAGCCCTCCATTCCCTCTCTAACGGCCACTCGAGCCGATCCTGCGGGCACCCGTAGGCCACGCCTACGGTGGACCTCGGCCAGCCTATATAAGGCGACCCCGAGCCCCTCTCTCACTCCATGTCGCTCCCCCACACTCCTAATCAATCTCCCGCACCCCCCATTCATCTCCAGAGCCGCCCGAGCTCGAGATCGAGCTCGAGCCCCTGCCGCCTCGGCTCGTCGGCGTTCGCGCGGTACAGGCCTCCTCCGCCCCCGTTTTCTCTCGATCTGGAACCGCGCAGCAACGCTGACCCTTTCCCCTCTCTTCCCCACTCTTTTTGCAGCCGGGAACGGCCGGAACCATCGACACCCGAAGCATCTCCGCCGCGTGACCTCGTCGCCGGCGAACCAGGCTGCTCCGGCGACCATCTCCACCACCACCCGAACGACGACATCCCCCCGAGTCCAACGGTACCACCCATGCATCCCCCTGTGCCCTATATCTCCGTCGGCGAGCTCGCCATTGCCTCTAGACGGAGGTAGACGACGACGGCCGTGGGCCCTGTCCGTCAGCCTCACGCCCTGACGGGTGGGACCCACCCGTCAGGTTTAAAAACGCACGCGCACGCCCGGTTCGCCCGTCGGCTGAAGGCGTACTCCGCCTTTACGCCTTCGACGTGGCGGCCTCGCGCGAACCGATTCCCCCCCTGGGCCTGCTGCACTGTGGCCTTTCTGGCCCAGTGGCCCAGTGCCATTTCTCCTTTTTCCTTTCTGTCAAACTTACAAAAATTCCTCTGGACTAAATATAAATCCAAATGAAATAATTCCAGTTCCTAAATTCTTGTAAAAATCCCGCCTATTTAGTGGTGCAACTTTTATTCAAATCCAAGGACTTTTCTTTCACTGTAAATATTTAAATGTGATTTTTAGCATTTAAATATACCTTTGTAAATCCATTCCTCGTGTTATGTCACTCCAAATCCAAAACTACAAATTTTTCCCTTCTTAGTTTTCACCCTAGTATTTAACAAAAATGAGTTGACATTTTTCTGAGCACTTTGGTTTTTCTGTTTTATTATTGCCTTATTTCTCTCGTTATTATTTTGCGACGATAGATTGCGTTGCTGACGAAGGAGTTGGACCAGAAGACTTTGAAGACCCAGAAGACTTTGTTGAGCCAGGCAAGCAGCCCTTTGACCATGTCTATGAAACCCTTTTTTATGCATGTCATATAGCACCTTACTGTTGTTGCAACGGAATCATGATGAGGTGGTATCCACTTTGATGGTTTGCCATCGTACTTCCTCGTTGATACTTGCATTGTGCATAACCCTACCTTCTTATGAGGGTTATGACGGTGGGAGTAGATAGGATGCTAAAGTAGTGCTACGCAAAAAGGGACGGGAATATGCATGGTGATGGAGACAGAGTATTTTCAAAAGACTTTTCGAAAACCCCATCGGGTGCCACTTATGCCCGGGGGAGGTGATGAGTTGGGTAGCCACTTGATGACGAAGTGGTGTACCGAGGCAAGTGTGTCTTGTTTTCAAAATGGATTGGTTTAAGTTGCGACCGTTATTCCAACCTTACATGCGCAACCACTCTACCCTTATATGGGAAAGGGCATTATTGATTACCTAGACCGATGCTAGCTTGGATCCCGCATTACTAGTGACAGGAGAGTTGTTGGTGCGCTCTCTCGGGATGGGGTCGTGCCAGGTAGGGCGGCCATGACTGTTTTCACAGGGCACCGGACACACCGTTGTTACCCCATGCTTGTGGTATGTGATGAATATGGGAGCAAGGCTCCACAACTTTATGATGTGAAATGTTAGGCACGGGGGTTACTACCAATCGAGTGGACCCTATGTTAGTGTCGTCTAGGGAAAGATAGTGATCGGGTGCTTACCCCGGGTATTTGAGGTATCGCCGGTCGTGGATGACACGGAAGTTCCCCGGATCTTGTGGGTAAAGTGTGCAACCTCTGCAGAGTGTAAAACTATTCGAATAGACTTGTCCATGGTCAAGGACAGTTGGGTAACCGCTCTTGGGCTACGTCCACATGTTTACAAACCGTGTGTGTGTTGATAAAATGACTTGGGTCAAGTCAAGGGACTTGACATGATTGAGTTGGGTTGGTGCCCACTCTATTTATGTTGATATCTGTAACCTGCCCTTATGGTTACTTGAATTCTCTTGATGCATGTCTTACAAGTTGTTGAAACATGTCATTGCACTCAAAACTAGCTTTCTGCAAAAATTTACCTATATCATGCATTGTTGTATCTTGAACCAAAACATGGGTTGCTTGCGAGTACATTCAAAGTACTCATTGGCTTGCCACTGGTTATTTAATTGACCAGGCATGGAAGAACCAGAGTTCGAAGAATAGTTCTTTGGAGACGAACATGCGAACTAGGACGTTTCCCAGTCAGAATGCCTGTAAGGTTAAGGCAAATGGCATGGGTTCTACTTATCGACGAAGATTTCCGCTGCTTGTGTTTCATTTGATGTTCAGCCCTTAAGGCTTTATCAATGTAAGACTTGGCCACAATGGTCATAATTTGTGTAAGACGGTATGTATGGATGTAAGACTCTTGTTATTCAACTTCTGTGTGTTCAGTGAGCATTGATCTCTGGGATCACTGTAGACGTGCATTTGGTGATCTTGACTTATGAGTCGGGGTCCCCACAGAGCTGGTATCAGAGCCATCCTGACTGTAGGAAGCCTTAGTTAGCATGGATGTTAGTTAGGGTGAGACTATCCACGAAATTACCTATATACCTATGTTTTCTGAAAGTATCCCAAACATAGGTCACATTCCCTCTATTGACCCTTCCCCTTCCACTTTTGTAGATGGCCGTCGTACCCGAGGACTTCCTGACCACCGGATTTCCCGTGCTTCTTGAGGATAGACTCAGGAAGTGCCAGTTCACTCGAGCCCCCACCTTCTCCTACCACGAGCACTGGATCAACAACACTAAGAAGGAGTATCATGTGGAGGTAGTCGTGAGGGCGAACGACTCCCCAACGAGCTCGTTCTTTGAGGGACCCCAGATAGCGACCCTGCTTCTCGCCGTTGAGACTGCTGCTCTCAAGGCGTTGACTCGCCTTCGAGATCTTCTGCCAGAGATGGCAAGTGAGCCAGCCACTCGTTACCTGCCTTATCGTAAGGAGGGTGATGACGAGAGTAGCGCACCAGCTCCACCCATGGACAAAGGACTTTCCCTCTGTTTCTAGACCTACTTCAGCTTGTGTGCCGACAGCCTGGCACAACACTTGGCCTCAGAGTCGGTGGAGCTTCGGAAGGAACTCCACGAGACCAAGGAACTCCTCCGCCTGGCTCAGACGAAGGCAGACAGGATCAAGAAGGATGGTGCACCCCCTGGGCAGCCCGTTGTAGCCTATCGAGGTAGGCGACCCCCACAGATCATGAATGCCAAGGGGTCATCTCAGCCATGCCGTATGACGGCGAAAGACTACCGCAACCTCTTCACGGTGCCCCCGGCGAAGCAGCGCCGTGTTTAGCTCCTCCACTCCCCCACTCCCTCAAGTGACGAAGAGACTAAGACATATGAAGATGAGGAGGAAGACCCAGAGGAGCCGGAATATCTGACCGAGCATTCCACCACTTAGACACTGTTCAGGACTAGGATAGGCCAGTCCGTAACCCTTAAGGTAGGATAGGTCGTGTACCCCTTATGCGAAATCGAGTCCATGTAATGGTTCAAATGAAACCATGTTGTGTTGTGTTTGCTTTTGACGAGTTTTGATGGAAGTTGTACTTTCCCTTTCGGGGCATTGTAAACAACTACATCACCCATTTGGTTTTAATGCATGAGTTTGGCCCTTCCGGCCTTGGCTTAACTTAAAACTGTATCACACCCACCCCTTACTAGGCATCCCATCTATATTGCTTTCCCTCATTTTCTTTTCCCAATCATGAGACCTTGACCGCTCCAACAGGATGCCTGTTGTAACACGTACTGGTACCTCTACCCAGCAGCAAGAAGCCGGAGGTTCTGCTGAAGCAGGAGTCAGCCAGGAGCAAGCCCGAGGACAGACTCCACCACCACCACCTCCTCCAAACATGGACATGGCTCAGCTTCTCCAAGCCTTCCGAGAGGAACGCCAAGCCAACACTGCAGCCCTCCAGATGATTGCTCAAGCTGTCAATCGCCAGCTAGCGAGACACGGCAATGGACGTTCCATGTTGGTGGAGTTCAAGAAGCATGCACCACCCACCTTCATCGAGACTACTGAACCCCTGGATGCAGACGACTGGGTCCGCACCATTGAGGACCTATTGGAACTAGTCGGATGCACTGAGGACCGTGAGAAGGTGGCGTATGCTGCTCACTGTCTCGGGGGCACTGCTAGAGCTTGGTGGGATGGATTCAAGGCCATGCGTGCTGAGCAAAACATCACTTGGAATAACTTCAAGGCAGAATTCCGCAAGGCCCACATTCCTTTCGGAATCATGGCCATCAAGAAGCGGGAGTTCCGAGCCCTGAAGCAAGGAGGTAGCACTGTCAAGGAGTACATGCAGAAGTTCTGTGTTCTCTCAAGGTATGCTCCTGAAGATGTCAGCACTGATGCTGCCAAAAAGGAGCGCTTCATGGAAGGCCTTAACCAGACTCTGCAGTACTCGCTTGTTGTGTGTGACTGCCGACCTTTCCTGATCTGGTGAACAAGGCACTCATGCTTGAGGACAAGCGACGTGCTTTGGATGATACCCGTAAGCGCAAGATGATCAACAAGGGTAGCTCCAGCAACCAGAAGCCTCGCCCGTGGCAGCCAGCCCCGGTCAAGCCAACCTATCAGTAGCCAAGAGCTCCTGCACCCCGCACCAACTATCCACCTCAGCAGTATGCCAACCCCAGGCTAGCTTACAACAACCTCAATAACAATGCCGGCAAGAGCAGCAACCCCAACCAAGTCACTTGCTTTGGATGTGGTCAGCCAGGACACTACTCCAAGTATTGCCCCAACAAGAAGCCCGACGCCCCGCGCCCCAATGCACAAAACCCAGGACAAGGCCGTGGAATGCCACCAAGGAACCAAGCTCCCCGCAACCTGCCCAACAATGGCAAGGGTCGTGTGAATCATGTCACTACAGAAGAAGCCCAGGAAGACCCGGACGTCGTGCTGGGTATGTTCCTTGTCAATTCAGCACCTGCAACTGTCTTGTTTGATTCTGGAGCCACGCATTCATTTGTCACCCAAAAGTTTGCATTAAAAATTGGCATGACCCCTACACCCCTGAATAACCCTATGGTGGTACAAACCCCCGGAGCAGAGATGAGAGCCAAGATAGGATGTAAAGGAGTCGGGATGGTCATTAATGGGGTAGACTTCCTAGCAGACCTTATCATCTTAAGATCGCAAGGCTTGGATGTGATCTTAGGAATGGATTGGCTCATCAAGCACCAATGCTTGTTAGATTGTGCCAACCGGACTGTCACTGTGACCAATGAGCAAGGAGTCGAAGTTAAATTTGCCTCCAACCCCTCCTCCGCTCAAGCCAACCAAGTCAACTGTCTGACTAAAGTTGGATTGGAGCAAGTGCCGGTAGTATGCGAATACCCCGATGTTTTTCCTGGTGAGCTACCGGGAATGCCTCCTGACCGAGACATTGAGTTCATCATCGAGCTCATACCCGGAGTGGACCCATCTATAAGAAGCCTTATAGAATGGGATCGGAGGAGTTAGCAGAATTTGAAGAAGCAACTGGAAGAGCAGTTGAGGAAGGGATTTATCCGCCCTAGTGCCTCCCCTTGGGGACCACCTGTTTTGTTTGTGGCAAAGAAGGACGGTACCATCCTCTTGTGCATTGACTACCGCTCCCTCAATGAAGTTACAATTAAGAACAAGTATCCACTTCCCAAGATTGAAGATCTGTTTGATCAACTCAATGGGGCCAAGGTGTTCTCCAAGATCGACCTCAGATCTGGGTACTACCAGCTAAAAATCAGACCCCAAGATATTCCGAAGACGACATTTGTAACCAGATATGGCCTGTATGAGTGCACAATCATGTCCTTTGGATTGACCAATGCCCCAGCTTACTTCATGTATCTCATGAATAAGGTCTTCATGGAATATTTGGACAAGTTTGTCATTGTCTTCATTGATGACATTCTTGTCTTCTCGAAGACGGAAGAGGAGCACGAGCAACACTTGAGGATGGTCCTAGACAAGCTTCGAGAGCACCAACTGTATGCCAAGTTCAGCAAGTGCGAATTTTGGCTGCGTGAAGTTGGATTCTTGGGTCATGTTTTGACCGAAGAAGGATTGTCGGTCGATCCCGCTAAGATTGAAGCCGTGACTGAATGGTAATCCCAAGCAATGTGAAGGAAGTCAGAAGCTTCCTCGGACTCGCAGGATATTACTGCAAGTTCGTTGAAGGATTCTCAAGCATTGCCCAAACCATGACTCAACTCTTGAAGAAGGACAAGAAGTTTGAATGGATGTCAAAGTGCAAAGAGAGCTTCCAGGAGCTGAAGAAGAGACTGACCACTGCCCCAGTTCTGGCCACACCAGATATACACAAGGAGTTTGTGATATATTGTGATGCGTCAAGAACCAGACTGGGAGGTGTTCTGATGCAAGAAGGCAGAGTCGTAGCTTACCTTTCAAGGCAACTACGGCCTCATGAAGAGAACTATGCTACTCATGATCTTGAGTTAGCAGCAGTGGTTCATGCCCTGAAGACATGGCGACATTACCTCCTAGTGAAACGGTGTGAGATATACACGGATCACAAAACTCTGAAGTATATTTTCACTCAAAAGGAATTGAACATGAGGCATAGAAGATGGCTAGAGTTGATCAAGGATTATGACCTTAGTGTTCAATACCACCCTGGAAAGGCTAATGTGGTAGCAGATGCATTAAGTAGAAAGGCTTGTTCCTTGAATGCTATGCTTAAGGACAAGCTACCCGCCTTGTATGGAGAACTTGAAAGCTTCGGGTTGGAACTGGTTGCACCAGGATTCTTGTCCAACCTCGAAGTTAGGCCTACCTTGATGGATGATATTAAGGAAGCTCAGAAGGGACATGAAAGTATTGGAGGCATGAAGAGGAAGATCAAGGAAGGCAAGGCCCCAGGATTCTCAGAGGATGAGAAAGGAATTGTGTGGTTTGGGAATCGCATTTGCGTGCCCAACAAGGTTGAGCTCAAGAATCTGATCTTGCAAGAAGCTCATGACACCCCGTATTCCATCCATCCTGGAGGAACCAAGATGTATCAAGACCTGAAGGAAAGATTTTGGTGGCACGGGATGAAAAGGGAGATTGCCACCTACGTTGCAAAGTGTGATGTATGCCAAAGAGTCAAGGCTGAATATCAGCGACCTGCTGGATTGCTCCAACCACTCAAGGTTCCCGAGTGGAAATGGGATAAAGTCGGAATGGATTTCATCACTGGACTACCTAGGTCAAACAAGGGACATGACTCCATCTGGGTCATAATCGACCATTTGACCAAAGTAGCCCATTTCATTCCTGTCAAAACGACTTACAAGGGAAACCAGCTAGCCAGCCTCTACATCAACAGAATCATAAGCCTTCATGGTGTTCCCAAGGAGATTGTGTCAGATCGAGGAACCCAGTTTATCTCAAGGTTCTGGAAGAAGTTCCAAGAGGCCATGGGGACCAAGTTTTCCTTCAGCACTGCTTTCCACCCACAGACCGGAGGTCAGACAGAACGAGTGAATCAGATACTCGAAGACATGATCCAAGCCTGTGTCTTAGCATATGGAGCTAGGTGGGAAGATTTCCTCCCTTTCGCTGAGTTCTCTTACAACAACAGTTATCAGTCAAGCCTTCAGATGGCACCATTTGAGGTGTTATACGGACGGAAGTGCCGCACACCCCTCAATTGGTCAGAGACCGGAGAAGGACTTGTCTTTGGGCCCGATATCCTCCGTCAAGCAGAATAGCAAGTCCAGCTTGTCAGAGAGCGTTTGAAGACTACCAAGTCAAGGCAGAAGAGCTCTGACTCACGTCATAGAGACGTAAACTTCTGAGTTGGAGACCATGTCTATCTCCGGGTCACACCTCTCAAGGGAACCCATCGCTTCCATGTCAAAGGAAAGCTCGCCCCAAGATACATCGGCCCCTTCAAGATCACTGAACGACGTGGAGAAGTGACTTACCAGTTGGAACTGCCACCTGAACTATCCAATGTGCACAACGTATTCCATGTGTCACAACTCCAGAAGTGCCTCCAAGTCCCAGACAAGCCTGATCTTTACAAGGACGTCGATCACCAAGCCATTGACCTTCAGCCTGATTTGACCTACCGTGAGAGGCCCATCTGCATTTTGGATGAGGCTGAGCGACACACTCGAAGCCGCACCATCAAGTACTTCAAGGTCCAGTGGAGCAACCACACTCAAGCAGAAGCAACTTGGGAACGTGAAGACTACCTCAGATCCGAGTTTCCGTATATCTTTAAAGCCTAGTTTAGGAATCTCAGGGACGAGATTCTTGTAAGGGGGGTAGGTCTGTCACACCCTGCATTTTGTGACATTTCATTTGCATTATCAAAGCATGAAAATTTGGACCAACAAAAACTTTTGCATTATTTGGCTTTTATTTGGAGTTGGTTTTCTCTCTGTGATTCTTTTTAAGTGCTCTTTAAAGTCAACACAACTCCACCTTATGTACTTCATCTCCTTGCCCCAAACTTCTGCCCAATGATCATGCCATGTGTATAGAGCAATATAGTATTTTCTTACAAAAATGATTTGGCCAAATAGTATTTTCAAAAATTAGTTTTCCAAAAACCCCTAAATTGAGGTTTGCACTGCAAGTACTTGATTTGGGGTATGAAAAATATTTCAAAAGGTATATTTGAATCCTATTAGATGTAGGACTCCCATAAACCACAAAAATGTAATTTTAAAAGCTATTTTCCTATTTTATTTAAAAGCTTTTTCTTAAGGCCAGAAATGGTCTTTAAAAGGGAAACATTATTTTATTGTTTCAAAAATATTTGACAAACATCAGGGAAACTCAATGGACATATATTTTCCATATATGAGAGTTTCAACACATGGTCATGTTCAAAATATTGGACAAAACCTCCCAAAACCATTTCTGCCCATTTCAAGGATTTAAAATATTTCTACAGGAAATATTTTCACAAAAATCCAAGGAAAATCCAGCAAGTCACAAATGCATATTTTGATCACCTGGAAAAGCCTCATGTCAATTAAAGTCATTTTGGTTCACCAAAATGCCCCAAAACCCTCTCTGACCAGAATCAAATTTGAACAAGTTTGTGCTACCAACTTTCTCTCCTTGACCCCAACTTTTGTGAGCATGATCACATGACCAAATGAGGCCACTACACAAAGTGGTGCATCAATTATAAGTGATTTGCTCAACTAGATCTACACAAGTTCATTTATGCTAATTTCTAGGGTTTACAAAAGTTGCATTGGCAACTTTGCCCAAATGAGCTCAAAATGGGTGGAAGGCCCTAAATGCATGTGCCATTTCACCCTGTGGAGTCACATGACTAATTGAAATCATCTACTTGCCCAAACCAGCATCAAACACCTTCTGCCACTTTACCAAAATTCCATTTTTGCCTCTCCCACTAATCTCCATGAGCCCTCCTTTTTACCACAACCCCTCCTAGTTCCCCTCTATCACCTGGATGCTTTCCTGCCCAAGGAAGCAATGACGAAGGGAGGGGGAACCCCACTTTTCTTCTCTAGATAGCAGATTCCCCCCTCTCTCTCAGCCTCCTTCTCTCCCCTCGGCTTTCCAGAGCATCCAAGGCTCTCTCCAGCTTTTGCCCATGCCCCCTCTAGCTGCCAGACACAAGTGGACGCGCGCGGACGTAGGAAAACCGCGGATGCCGGCCAAAGTCGCGCTCTGGAGCGCCTGGCAGGGCACCTGACCGTTGACGCCGCATCCCCCGACCACCTCGAGCTTCCCCTGCGCGCCAGTCGATGCCCCTCGACATCCGCTCCATGCCAGCAGGCTGCCCACTTGCTCCCGTACCCTCCTCTCTCTCCTACAGCTCGCGCCAGAGCGCCGCTCCGCTCGGCCAATGTGCGCGCCGCTCCTGTGGCCCGCCCGCAGCTCGTCCCTCTCCTTCTCTCTCTCCTTAGCACCCTAGACCACCCCCACGAACACCCCCGAGCCCTCCATTCCCTCTCTAACAGCCACCCGAGCCGATCCCGCGGGCACCCGTAGGCCACGCCTACGGTGGACCTCGGCCAGCCTATATAAGGCGACCCCGAGCCCCTCTCTCACTCACTGTCGCTCCCCCACAATCCTAATCAACCTCCCGCACCCCCCATTCATCTCCAGAGCCGCCCGAGCTCGAGATCGAGCTCGAGCCCCTGCCGCCTCGGCTCGTCGGCGTTCGCGCGGTACAGGCCTCCTCCGCCCCCGTTTTCTCTCGATCTGGAACCGCCCAGCAACGCTGACCCTTTCTCCTCTCTTCCCCACTCTTTTTGCAACCGGGAACGGCCGGAACCATCGACGCCCGAAGCACCTCCGCCGCGTGACCTCGTTGCCGGTGAACCAGGCTGCTCCGGCGACCATCTCCTCCACCACCCGAACGGCGACATCCCCCCGAGTCCAATGGTACCACCCACGCATCCCCCCGTGCCCAATATCGCCGCCGGCGAGCTCGCCGTTGCCTCTGGACGGAGGTAGATGATGACGACCGTGGGCCCTGTCCGTCAGCCTCACGCCCTGACGAGTGCGACCCACCCGTCAGGTTTAAAAACGCACGCGCGCGCACCGGTTCGCCCGTCGGCTGAAGGTGTACTCCGCCTTTACGCCTTCGATGTGGCGGCCTCGCGCGGGCCGATTTCCCCCCCCTGGGCCTGCTGCACTGTGGCCTTTCTGGCCCAATGCCATTTCTCCTTTTTCCTTTCTGTCAAACTTACAAAAATTCCTCTGGACTAAATATAGATCCAAATGAAATAATTCCAGTTCCTAAATTCTTGTAAAAATCCCGCCTATTTAGTGGTGCAACTTTTATTCAAATCCAACGACTTTTCCTTCACTGTAAATATTTAAATGTGATTTTTAGCATTTAAATATACCTTTGTAAATCCATTCCTCCTGTTATGTCACTCCAAATCCAAAACTAAGAATTTTTCCCTTCTTAGTTTTCACCCTAGTATTTAACAAAAATGAGTTGACATTTTTCTGAGCACTTTGGTTTTTCTGTTTTATTATTGCCTTATTTCTCTCGTTATTATTTTGCGACGATAGATTGCATTGCTGACGAAGGAGTTGGACCAGAAGACTTTGAAGACCCAGAAGACTTTGTTGAGCCAGGCAAGCAGCCCTTTGACCATGTCTATGAAACCCTTTTTTATGCATGTCATATAGCACCTTATTGTTGTTGCAACTGAATCATGATGAGGTGGTATCCACTTTGATGGTTTGCCACCGTATTTCCTCGTTGATACTTGCATTGTGCATAACCCTACCTTCTTATGAGGGTTATGATGGTGGGAGTAGATAGGATGCTAAAGTAGTGCTACGCAAAAAGGGACGGGAATATGCATGGTGATGGAGACAGAGTATTTTCAAAAGACTTTTCGAAAACCCCATCGTGTGCCACTTATGCCCGGGGGAGGTGATGAGTTGGGTAGACACTTGATGACGAAGTGGTGTACCGAGGCAAGTGTGTCTTGTTTTCAAAATGGATTGGTTTAAGTTGCGACCGTTATTCCAACCTTACATGCGCAACCACTCTACCCTTATATGGGAAAGGGCATTATTGATTACCTAGACCGATACTAGCTTGGAGCCCGCATTACTAGTGATGGGAGAGTTGTTGGTGCGCTCTCTCGGGACGGGGTCGTGCCAGGTAGGGCGGCCATGACTGTTTTCACAGGGCACCGGACACACCATTGGTACCCCGTGCTTGTGGTATGTGATGAATATGGGAGCAAGGCTCCACAACTTTATGATGTGAAATGTTAGGCACAGGGGTTACTACCAATCGAGTGGACCCTATGTTAGTGTTGTCTAGGGAAAGATAGTGATCGGGTGCTTACCCCGGGTACTTGAGGTATCACGGGTCATGGATGACACGGAAGTTCCCCGGATCTTGTGGGTAAAGTGTGCAACCTCTGCAGAGTGTAAAACTATTCGAATAGCCGTGTCCACGGTCAAGGACAGTTGGGTAACCGCTCTTGGGCTACGTCCACATGTTTACAAACCGTGTGTGTGTGTTGATAAAATGAGTTGGGTCAAGTCAAGGGACTTGACATGATTGAGTTGGGTTGGTGCCCACTCTATTTATGTTGATATCTGTAACCTGCCCTTATGGTTACTTGAATTCTCTTGATGCATGTCTTACAAGTTGTTGAAACATGTCATTGCACTCAAAACTAGCTTTCTGCAAAAATTTACCTATATCATGCATTATTGTATCTTGAACCAAAACATGGGTTGCTTGCGAGTACATGCAAAGTACTCATTGGCTTGCCACTGGTTATTTAATTGACCAGGCATGGAAGAACTAGAGTTCGAAGAAGAGTTCTTTGGAGACGAACATGCGAACTAGGACATTTCCCAGTCAGAATGCCTGTAGGGTTAAGGCAAATGTCATGGGTTCTACTTATTGACGAAGATTTCCGCTGCTTGTGTTTCATTTGATGTTCAACCATTAAGGCTTTATCAATGTAAGACTTGGCCACAATGGTCATAATTTGTGTAAGACGGTATGTATGGATGTAAGACTCTTGTTATTCAACTTCTGTGTGTTCAGTGAGCATTGATCTCTGGAATCACTGTACACGTGCATTTGGTGATCTCGACTTATGAGTCGGGGTCCCCATAGGAATTATCCTAGGCAATTGTTAACAAGACCGGTAATCACTATTGCAATTTCATATGAGGGAGAGGCATAAGCTAACATACTTCCTCTTCTTGGATCATATGCACTTATGATTGGAACTCTAGCAAGCATCCGCAACTACTAAAGATCATTAAGGTAAAACCCAACCATAGCATTGACATATCAAGTCCCCTTTATTCACATACGCCTTGATACACTTATCAGTGTTTATGCTTCTGTCACTCAAGCAACACAGAAAACAAATAAACCATGGACATATTGCAACACCCTACAACGGGAATCCCTCACGCTTGCGTGACATGGAGGGCACAATAGGACAACACCAAAATAAATCATACAACTCATACCAATCTAGATCATCAATCAACCCAAAGACAAAGGATATCTACTCATAACATCATAAGATGGCAACACATCATTGGATCATAATATGTGGCATAAAGCACCATGTTCAAGTAGGGATTACAGCGGGGTGCGGGAGAGTGGACCGCGTAAAAGAGATGAGGATGGTGATGTTGATGAATACGATCACCGCGACAATGATTTGTCAGGACCCCGACTCGATGTCACATCGATCTAGCTGGTAACACCTCATATCACTTTGCGGCCTCACGCACGGTATCCCCACGGGTGTCGTCTTACCTTTTCCCAGGACCGTTTGCGCCTTTTGGCTCACGTATATGATAGTGTCGCTAGCATCCATATGATAAGGAGCCCGGGCTGACATGACTAGTCGTAAACCCAAAGTGGCACAGACTTACAGGGACAGGCATCCATGACCCAGCTTCGAACGTGTCGGTCAACAGCAAGTGGGTCCGGGCTGTAGCACTGGGCTAGCAGGACTCCGGTAAACCGGGCTGTAGCGGGCTAACAGGACTCCGATACTCAAAGCGTGACATTTCCCCGAAGGGACAGACACAGGAACGAAGAAGGACACATGCCGGCCAGCCTAAGTGTTCCAGAGCAGTAGCAAGCTACCATGGCTCAGCGGTAACACTAGGAGACATTTCCCGGTAAGAGAGGCTACTAAAGATAAACAACTAGATAGTCAGATCCCACACATACCAAGCATTTCAATCATACACACAATATGCTCGATATGTGCAAATACAACGAAGCATCACAACATGACTCTACGACACAAGTACTTTATTTAAGGCTCAGAGAGCCATTACATAGCATACACAAAGGTACGGGTCTCACGACCCCACATACAAGTCATACAGTCATACAAACCAGCAGCGGAAGTAACTTGTCTGAGTACAGACAACTAGTAAAATAAAAGAGGCTTGGAAAGCCTAGCTATACTACGTGGTCCATCACAAGCTCAGGGTCACCACCTGGGTCTTTAGCCTACTCGTTGATGTCAACGTCTACATAGAACCCATCAGAAGGGGTTGCAGCGTCTTCTGTAAAAATGTAGATTATAGCAACATGAGTACAAAGGTACTCAGCAAGACTTACATCAGATCCTACATACATGCATAGTATCAAGAAGGGTTGGTGGAGTTATTGCAGCAAGCCAGCTTTGACTCTTGGCTAGACTATCCTACGATACTCCAACTTGAAATGGTTTTGCGCACACGAGTCCACTACTCACCAATTCAATACACTACCGAGGATCCACCTCCGTCTTCCTACGGAAGAGCCATCCTCGGCACTCACACTTATCTTGAGGCTTTTACCAGTTTCCATTTACTTGTCTATGAACTGTATAGGAAACCAAGCAGTCCTTTACCGCGGACGCGGCTATTCGAATAGATCATGTTAACCCTGCAGGGGTGTACTTCTTCATACACGCTCTCACCACTTACCGTCGTTTACACGACATGTACTCGGCAACCTTCAAGCGGAAGCCCAACGTGGGTGTCGGCCACGACCTACCTAATCACCTAAGCCTCCAGTCCAGGTTTATCGCCTATTCAGGTTCCATCCGCAGGGAGTCCGGCCGAGGTTTCCCATACGGCCCCGAACGATGTGAACAGGGTTCCCGAGATACCTAACGGGTATTCGGTACACCGTGCCACGTACCTACCGCATCACAGCCCACCCCTACGGTCAGCGCTGTCCACGGCCTCCAGTAGGCTACAAACACCAGAAACTACTTGCAACTCCTGGACGGAGAACTAGGGTGAATAAGAAGTCGAGAGGGTCCATTGGTTTCGGGCCCAATGCATGGTAGTAGCTGATTCTTAAATCACACATACAGATCTCAGTGCTTAAGGTCGGCTTCAATGAAACAACCCACCATGTACTCCTACATGGCCTCTCATCGATACCTTTACCAAATCGTGTTCACCACACCACTCTCATTACCGACGTAATCATTTCACTCTAGCCCATCACCCAGATGAACCAGACCTGACACGACTCTAAGCATAGCAGGCATAGCAAGGTAGGAACAACACATACATATGGCTCAATCAACTCCTACACATGCTAGTGGGTTTCATCTAGTTACTGTGGCAATGACAGGTCATGCAGAGGAAATGGGTTCAATTACCGTAGCACACAGCAGTTTGAATCGCGTTGTCTTAATGCAGTAAAAGAGAGCAGGAGCGAGAACATGGGATTGTATCGATATGATCAAATGGTTGGTTGCTTGCCTGATGGTTCGTTGCACGGATACGGTTCTTCGTTAGGGTAATCACGGTACTCCTCGGGGACAGATCCTGTCGCAAAGGACATCGATACACAAACATCACCAAACAATATGCAACAATATGATGCATGCATGAAACATGGCAATATGAGTGTGTTGGGCTAATGCAACTAAAACCAGAAGGGTTTGAACAAATTTGAATCAAGGATTCAAATTTCAAATTCAAATATGGCCTTTTAAAGTGCCTTTTCTTGTTCTGATTAAAACATCAACTTAACTTGTTTGATCATGCATGGAAATGGTACAGATGGATAGATTGGATTTTTCTGATCATTTTTCATATATAATTTGTCCAATTTGGAGTTACAGAATAAAAGTTATGAATTTTTGAAGTTTAATTAATATTCTGGAATTTCCTGATTTAATTTAAATCCAGAAATTCAATTACTGCGTCAGCCTGACGTCAGTGTGACGTCAGTAGGTCAACTGCGGCTGGCTGAAGTCAAACCTGACGTGTGGGGGCCACACGTCAGTGACAGGGGGGGTTAAACAGATTTAAATTAATTCTAATTACTAATTAGTGGCGCTGGGGCCCACTGTCAGTGTCAGGGGGGGTTGACTAACAGTAGTTAGCGCTAACCTAACCATCTGGCCGACAGGGCCCACGCGTCAGTGACCCTGGGGGGGTCAAACCCCAGGTCGGACCAGTCAAACCCCACCGGCGACATGACGCCGGCGAGATCCGAGACGGCGGCGAGAGTGCTTTTTGCTATTCCGGCAACCAAATGGACGGCGGAGGACATCTACGTGTTGCTGAGGTCGAGCCGCGTCTATTGGTGGTGGTGGTTGGGCTCGGGGTGGCCGGAGTTGACGGCGGCGAGCTCGGCTGCGGCGGCCGGAGTTCGGGTGCGGTCGGAATCAGTGTTGCAGGGGGTTTGGGGAGGCGTTGGTGCGTTCTACGTGCTCCTGGTGATGTGTGGAGCATGATGGTGTGCTCGGTTGGGCGCTACGGCGACCGTGGCCACGACGGCGACATCGCCGGCGGCGTGGAGCTCTCGGTCGAGGTGGAGCTAGGGCCTAGAGGTCGGGAGAGACCAGGGAAGAAGGGGGAAACGCTCCGGGGCTCACCGCGGTTGCAGTGGGCGTCGAAGCGGGCTCGGGGACGCGCCGGAGACGACGAATTTGACGGCGACGGTGGTCGGAGTCCGAAGAGGGGAACGGCGACGTGGCGGCGATGCAGGGCTTCCGGGGAGCTGTGGAGCGGTGGGGTGGAAGAGGGAGTTGTGGCGGAGCTTCTGAGCTAGTCGGGGGAGCGAGGGGTGGTCGGAGACGACGGCTACGGCGAACGGTGGCGACGGTGGTGTTCGGCCGTGTGAGAGAGAGAGCGAGGGAGAGGAAGGAGAGAGCCGGGGAGAGTGAGAGAGAGCAGGGGGATCGGGACGGGCTGCGGGCGTCGTCCACGCGGCCAGGAGGGCGTCGGCAAGCAGGAGGTGGCCGCGCGGCCGTGCGCGCGCGAGCACGCAGCAGCTTCGGGGCGAGGGGAGGAAGACGACGGGGAGCTACAGTGCTGGGCTGGGTCGGTTGCTGGCTGGGCCGGCCAGCTGGCTGGGCCGCACAGGTAAGTCTTCCCCTTTCTTTTCTGTTTTCTGTTTTTATTTAATATATCTGCAACTTTGTTGAATTAAATAAAATACCTAGGCAACTCCAAAAATCACCAAACTATTTCTGGCCCATAGTTGGATTATTTCCAACATGAAACATTTTAGTTTGGAGATATTTGAGCATTTAAATATTTTATATAATTTTAAATGCCCAAATTCAAATGGTTATGATTTAATTCAAAAACCCTAGGATGGCCTAGGAAAATGTGCACCATTTTTGGCAGAGGTTCTGAACCAAGACAAAAATGATGGGCATTTTAGAAGGGCATTTCAGGTTCATTGAAAATTATTTTAGTAACCCTGGTTGGTTTCAGAGGGGACTGGGGGTTATGTCATCCCCATTTCAAGTTTCTGATGAAAGAGTAAACATGATGCAACACTCTAATGCATGACTAGCTAGGGTGTGACAACTCACCCCCACTCAAAAGAATCTCGTCCCGAGATTTGGGTTCCTCCGAGAAGAAGGCGGGATACTCGAGTCAAAGACGATCCTCCCTTTCCCAAGTTGCTTCATCCTCAGAATGGTGCGACCATTGAACCTTGAGAAACTTGATATTATGACGTCGCGTGGTACGTTCGGCTTGATCGAGGATACGAATGGGGTACTCTCGATATGTAAGATTATCTTGGAGATCAAGCGTTTCGTGGTCCACTTCACGGATAGGATCCGAGAAGCAACGCCTGAGTTGAGAAACGTGGAAGACATCGTGAACTCTGGAGAGGTGCGGAGGTAGTTCCAACTGGTAGGCAACTTCCCCTCGTTTGGCAAGAATGCGAAAAGGTCCAATGTAACGAGGAGCCAATTTGCCTTTGATACCGAAACGATGGGTTCCCTTCAGAGGGGTGACCCGAAGATAAGCCTTCTCGTCAACCTCGAAAGTCATAGCCTTATGTTTTCGGTCATATTGACTCTTTTGACGGGATTGGGCTGTTTTCAACTTTTCACGAACGATACGA
>NC_041385.1:418745476-418746528 GCF_002162155.2 Triticum dicoccoides
AGGTCAACTGCGGCTGGCTGAAGTCAAACCTGACGTGTGGGGGCCACACGTCAGTGACAGGGGGGGTTAAACAGATTTAAATTAATTCTAATTACTAATTAGTGGCGCTGGGGCCCACTGTCAGTGTCAGGGGGGGTTGACTAACAGTAGTTAGCGCTAACCTAACCATCTGGCCGACAGGGCCCACGCGTCAGTGACCCTGGGGGGGTCAAACCCCAGGTCGGACCAGTCAAACCCCACCGGCGACATGACGCCGGCGAGATCCGAGACGGCGGCGAGAGTGCTTTTTGCTATTCCGGCAACCAAATGGACGGCGGAGGACATCTACGTGTTGCTGAGGTCGAGCCGCGTCTATTGGTGGTGGTGGTTGGGCTCGGGGTGGCCGGAGTTGACGGCGGCGAGCTCGGCTGCGGCGGCCGGAGTTCGGGTGCGGTCGGAATCAGTGTTGCAGGGGGTTTGGGAAGGCGTTGGTGCGTTCTACGTGCTCCTGGTGATGTGTGGAGCACGATGGTGTGCTCGGTTGGGCGCTACGGCGACCGTGGCCACGACGGCGACATTGCCGGCAGCGTGGAGCTCTCGGTCGAGGTGGAGCTAGGGCCTAGAGGTCGGGAGAGACCAGGGAAGAAGGGGGAAACGCTCCGAGGCTCACCGCGGTTGCAGTGGGCGTCGAAGCGGGCTCGGGGACGCGCCGGAGACGACGAATTTGACGGCGACGGTGGTCGGAGTCCGAAGAGGGGAACGGCGACGTGGCGGCGATGCAGGGCTTCCGGGGAGCTGTGGAGCGGTGGGGTGGAAGAGGGAGTTGTGGCGGAGCTTCTGAGCTAGTCGGGGGAGCGAGGGGTGGTCGGAGACGACGGCTACGGCGAACGGTGGCGACGGTGGTGTTCGGCCGTGTGAGAGAGAGAGCGAGGGAGAGGAAGGAGAGAGCCGGGGAGAGTGAGAGAGAGCAGGGGGGATCGGGACGGGCTGCGGGCGTCGTCCACGCGGCCAGGAGGGCGTCGGCAAGCAGGAGGTGGCCGCGCGGCCGTGCGCGCGCGAGCACGCAGCAGCTT
>NC_041385.1:418750712-418751674 GCF_002162155.2 Triticum dicoccoides
AGGTCAACTGCGGCTGGCTGAAGTCAAACCTGACGTGTGGGGGCCACACGTCAGTGACAGGGGGGGTTAAACAGATTTAAATTAATTCTAATTACTAATTAGTGGCGCTGGGGCCCACTGTCAGTGTCAGGGGGGGTTGACTAACAGTAGTTAGCGCTAACCTAACCATCTGGCCGACAGGGCCCACGCGTCAGTGACCCTGGGGGGGTCAAACCCCAGGTCGGACCAGTCAAACCCCACCGGCGACATGACGCCGGCGAGATCCGAGACGGCGGCGAGAGTGCTTTTTGCTATTCCGGCAACCAAATGGACGGCGGAGGACATCTACGTGTTGCTGAGGTCGAGCCGCGTCTATTGGTGGTGGTGGTTGGGCTCGGGGTGGCCGGAGTTGACGGCGGCGAGCTCGGCTGCGGCGGCCGGAGTTCGGGTGCGGTCGGAATCAGTGTTGCAGGGGGTTTGGGAAGGCGTTGGTGCGTTCTACGTGCTCCTGGTGATGTGTGGAGCACGATGGTGTGCTCGGTTGGGCGCTACGGCGACCGTGGCCACGACGGCGACATCGCCGGCGGCGTGGAGCTCTCGATCGAGGTGGAGCTAGGGCCTAGAGGTCGGGAGAGACCAGGGAAGAAGGGGGAAACGCTCCGGGGCTCACCGCGGTTGCAGTGGGCGTCGAAGCGGGCTCTGGGACGCGCCGGAGACGACGAATTTGACGGCGACGGTGGTCGGAGTCCGAAGAGGGGAGCGGCGACGTGGCGGCGATGCAGGGCTTCCGGGGAGCTGTGGAGCGGTGGGGTGGAAGAGGGAGTTGTGGCGGAGCTTCTGAGCTAGTCGGGGGAGCGAGGGGTGGTCGGAGACGACGGCTACGGCGAACGGTGGCGACGGTGGTGTTCGGCCGTGTGAGAGAGAGAGCGAGGGAGAGGAAGGAGAGAGCCGGGGAGAGTGAGAGAGAGCAGGGGGGATCGGGA
>NC_041385.1:418752175-418761443 GCF_002162155.2 Triticum dicoccoides
GAGCTTCTGAGCTAGTCGGGGGAGCGAGGGGTGGTCGGAGACGACGGCTACGGCGAACGGTGGCGACGGTGGTGTTCGGCCGTGTGAGAGAGAGAGCGAGGGAGAGGAAGGAGAGAGCCGGGGAGAGTGAGAGAGAGCAGGGGGGGATCGGGACGGGCTGCGGGCGTCGTCCACGCGTCCAGGAGGGCGTCGGCAAGCAGGAGGTGGCCGCGCGGCCGTGCGCGCGCGAGCATGCAGCAGCTTCGGGGCGAGGGGAGGAAGACGACGGGGAGCTACAGTGCTGGGCTGGGTCGGTTGCTGGCTGGGCCGGCCAGCTGGCTGGGCCGCACAGGTAAGTCTTCCCCTTTCTTTTCTGTTTTCTGTTTTTATTTAATATATCTGCAACTTTGTTGAATTAAATAAAATACCTAGGCAACTCCAAAAATCACCAAACTATTTCTGGCCCATAGTTGGATTATTTCCAACATGAAACATTTTAGTTTGGAGATATTTGAGCATTTAAATATTTTATATAATTTTAAATGCCCAAATTCAAATGGTTATGATTTAATTCAAAAACCCTAGTATGGCCTAGGAAAATGTGCACCATTTTTGGCAGAGGTTCTGAACCAAGACAAAAATGATGGGCATTTTAGAAGGGCATTTCAGGTTCATTGAAAATTATTTTAGTAACCCTGGTTGGTTTCAGAGGGGACTGGGGGTTCTGTCATCCCCATTTCAAGTTTCTGATGAAAGAGTAAACATGATGCAACACTCTAATGCATGACTAGCTAGGGTGTGACATGATTCCCCTCCCGATGGCACTCCGGCGCCACCGAGAGAGAGGAGGAGAAGTCCTCCCCCTTGTGCTTCCTCCTCCATGGCCTCCCCCTGGATGGGGAGAGGTTCTTCCTCTGGTCCTTGGCCTTCATGGCGATGATGGCCCCTCCGGGATCCTCCTCCATGGCCTCCGGTGATGATGGCCCCCTCCGGCAGGGTGCCAGAGAGGGCCTAGATTGATTTCTCGTGGCTACAGAGGCTTGCGGCAGCGGAACTTCCGATCTAGGTTATTTCCCGAAGGTTTCTGTATTTATAGGAGAGGTTGGCGTTGATTTCACGTCAGGGGGGTCTACGGGCTGTCCACGAGGCAGGGGGTGCGCCCCAGGGGGTGGGCGCTCCCCCCACCCTCGTGGGCAGTCCGGGACTCTTCTGGCCTGACTCTTTCACTCCAGGGGCTTCTTTTGGTCCATAAAAAATCATCAAAAATTGGCACGTCAATTGGACTCTGTTTGGTATTCCTTTTCTGTAAAACTCAAAAAACAAGGAGAAAACAGAAACTGGGCACTAGGCTCTAGGTTAATAGGTTAGTCCCAAAAATCGTATAAAATAGCATATAAATGCATATAAAACATCTATGATGGATAATATAATAGCATGAATACTTCATATATTATAGATACGTTGGAGACGTATCAACATCCCCAAGCTTAATTCCGGCTCGTCCTCGAGTAGGTAAATGATAAAAGAAATAATTTATGAAGTGTGAATGCTAGCAGGTGCACAAGTTTGATCAATGATAATTTCAATCACCTTTTCTAGCATAATTATATATCATAACAGTAGCTCATCTCATAAAACTTTTCATGATCAAGTAACAAGCTATTCACATGTTAAAGTATAGATCATAAACTTTCTTGAAAACTAACAAACAGTTCTCTTAGTCATCAAACAATTGCAATTCATCTTATTTTTAGGAAGGCTCTATGTAAGAGCTTTGATTTAGCAAATCCCACATACTCAACTATCATATAGTCTTTCACAATTGCTAACACTCATGTGATATTTATGGGTTCAAAGTTTTAATCGGACACAGAGAAAGATAGGGGCTTATAGTTTTGCCTCCCAACCTTTTACCTCAAGGGTAATCTCAACAATAATACTTTATGAAAACCTAGATCCAAGTGGATATATATATTCGGATCGCTCCAACACGAAGTGCTTGCCAAAGGAAAAAAGTGTAAAAAGGAAAGGTGAAGATCACCATGACTCTTGTATAAGGGTAGAAGATAAAAGTAAAAGATAGGCCCTTCGCAGAGGGAAGCAAAGGTGTCATGCGATTTTAAGGTTGGATGCACAAAATCGTAATGCAAAATAACATCACTTTATATTGCCTCTTGTGATAGAGACCTTTATTATGCAGACCGTCGATTTTATTTCTTCCCTATCACAAGTTCGTATAAAGCTTATTTTCTTCGCACTAATAGATCATACATATTTAGAGAGCAATTTTTATTGCATGCACCGATGACAACTTACTTGAAGGATCTTACTCAATCCATAGGTAGGTATGGTGGACTCTCATGGCAAAACTAGTTTTAAGGGATGTTTGGAAGCACAAGTAGTATCTCTACTTGGTGCAAAGAATTTGGCTAGCATGAGGGGGAAAGGCAAGCTCAGCATGTTGTATGATCCATGACAATATACTTTATTTCGGATATAAGAAAACATAACCCATTACGTTGTCTTCCTTATCCAACATCAACCTTTTAGCATGTCATATTTTAATGAGTGCTCACAATTACAAAAGATGTCCAAGATAGTATATTTATATGTGAAATCTCTCTTCCTTCAATATTCTTTCATGAATTGTCAAGTGACCAATTCTGCGTTTGCTAACTTTAAATAAGTTTACTACCTATACTTATTAGGTGTGAAGTCATTACTCCCCACGGTATAAGCATATGAAACATATATAAATTCAGATTTATGATATTCAATTCATTCAACCATTTACTCATAGGATATACGTGAAACTCGTGAGTAAATGACAAACTACTCCGAAATATATAAGTGAAGAACACTGAGTAGTCAAATAATTAACTAGCCATGGGAGGATTCTTTTTCATTCAAGATTTCAGATCCAATGATTTTATTCAAACAGCAAGTAAAATTTAAAATACGCTCCAAGCAAAACACATATCATGTGACGAATAAAAATATAGCTCTGAGTAAAGTATACCGATAGTTTTGAAGACGAAAAAGGGGATGTCTTCCGGGGCATCCCCAAGCTTAGGCGCTTGAGTCTTCCTTGAATATTACCTTGGGGTGCCTTGGGCATCCCCAAGCTTAGGGTCTTTCCACTCCTTATTCTCCTCATATCGATATCTCACCCAAAGCTTGAAAACTTCAATCACACAAAACTTAACGAAACTTCGTCAGACAGGTTAGTATGATAAAGAGTAAACCATTCACTTTGGTACTGGAAAAGACAAGGTTCATAATTGTTCCCACACAATTCCTACTTTATCATATCATTTCTACAATTTATATTGAGAAATATAAGCCATAGAAACTAGAAAACGAGCAAACTATGCAATGAAAACAGAATCTGTCAGAAACAGAACAGCCTGTAATGATCTGAACAACAACCACACTTATGCTACTCCAAAAATTATGAAATAAATTTTTGGACGTGAGGAATTTGTTGTCAGGACCCCGACTCAATGCCACATCGATCTAGCATGTAACACCTCATATCACTTTGCGGCCTCACGCACGGTATTCCCACGGGTGTCGCCTTACCTTTGCCCGGGACCGTTTGTGCCTTTTGGCACACGTATATGAAAGTGTCGCTAGCATCCATATGATAAGGAGCCCGGGCTGACATGGCTAGTCGTAAACCCAAAGTGGCACAGACTTACAGGGACAGGCATCCATGACCCAACATCGAACGTGTCGGTCATCAGCGAGTGAATCCAGGCTGTAGCACTGGGCTAGCAGGACTCCGGTGAACCGGGCTGTAGCGGGCTAACAGGACTCCGGTATTCATCGCGTGACATTTCCCCGAAGGGACAGACACAGGAACGAAGAAGGACACATGCCGGCCAGCCTAAGTGTTCCGGAGCAGTAGCAAGCTACCATGGCTCAGTGGAAACACTAGGAGACATTTCCCGGTAAGAGAGGCTACTAAAGATAAACAACTAGATGGTCAGATCCCACACATACCAAGCACTTCAATAACATACACACAATATGCTCGATATGTGCAAATACAACATGGCATCACAACATGACTCTACAACTCAAGTATTTACTCATTAGGCTCCGAGGAGCGAGATATTACAAACAGGGGTCTCATGACCCAACATTCAGAGCATACAAATCAAGCACAAGCGGAAGCTATCATGTCTGAGTACAGACATCTATAAATGAAAAAGGCTGAGAAGCCTAACTATCTATCAGATCCTGCCGAGGGCACAAGATCGTAGCTGAGGTAACAAGCTAAACGTCGAAGTCCAAGCGGAACTACTAGTGAGACTGAAGTCTCTCTGCAAAAACATAAAATAGGCAAACGTGAGTACAAATGTACCCAGCAAGACTTACATCAGAACTAACTACATATGCATCATTATCAACAAAGGGGATGGTGGGGTTTAACTGCAGCAAGCCAGCTTTGACTCGGTGGCTATCCTGAACTACGACTGCAAGTAACTCTCTTGAGGTGGAGCACACGAGTCCACATATTCACCATATCAATACACCACTATGGATCCGCTCCCGTCTCCCTACGAGAACGCCATCCATAGCACTCACGCTTATCTTGCGTATTTTAGAGTATCCACTTTCACTTGTCTATGAACTGATATAAGCAACCCAGAAGTCCTTTACCGCGGACACGGCTATTCGAATAGATGATGTTAACCCTGCAGGGGTGTACTTCTTCACACACGCTCTCACCACTTACCGCCGTTTACACGACATGTACTCGGCAACCTTCAAGCGGAAGCCCAACGTGGGTGTCGGCCACGGCCTGCCTAAACACTCAAGTCTCTAGTCCAGGTTTATCGCCTATTCGGGTTCCATCCATGAGGAGATCCGGCCGGAGTTTCGCTCACAGCCCCAAACGATGTGAACAGGGTTCCGTGACACCAAACGGGCGCCCGGTTTACCCGGCCATGTGCCTACCGCATCACAGCCCACCCCTACGGTCAGCGCTGCGCACGGCCTCCAGCATACTACAAACACCAGAAACTACTTGCAACTCCTGGACAGAGGACAAGGGTGATCAAGAAGCCGAGAGGGTCCATTGGTTTCGGGCCCAATGCGTGGTAGTAGCTGAATCATGGATCACAAACACAGAACTCAGTTCCTGAGGACGGCTGCAATGAGACAACCCACCATGTACTCCTACATGGCCTCTCACCGCTACCTTTACCAAATCGTGTTCACACACTTAGCTCACACACAGTAGGACATGTTCACACACCTCTGATTCATCCCGGATGAATCAGACCTGACACAACTCTAAGCAGTAGCAGGCATGACAAACAAGCATGAATGAGTAGGCACAACAGGGCTCAAACAACTCCTACTCATGCTAGTGGGTTTCATCTATTTACTGTGGCAATGACAGGTCATGCAAAGGATAAAGGGGTTCAGCTACCGCAGCAAGTAACAGATGAATCGATGTTGTCCTAATGCAGTAAAAGAGAGCAGGAGCGAGAGAGTAGGATTGTATCGGAATGAACAAGGGGGTTTTGCTTGCCTGGCACTTCTGAAGATAACATTGAGTCTTCATCAGTGTCAACGATCACATCATCGGTATCACGTCTATCGAGAGGGGACAAATACCGGTAACACAGAAGGAAACATAATCAATGCAATGCACAATATGATGCATGATCATGACATGGCAAAATGAATGTGTTTTGGGCTAATGCAACTAGCCACAGATTAAATGAAGTTGGTTTGTGTCAGGTCCCCGACTCGATGTCACATCGATCTAGCTGGTAACACCTTATATCACTCTGCGGCCTCACGCACGGTATCCCCACGGGTGTCGTCTTACCTTTTCCCGGGACCGTTTGCGCCTTTTGGCTCACGTATATGATAGTGTCGCTAGCATCCATATGATAAAGAGCCCGGGCTGACATGACTAGTCGTAAACCCAAAGTGGCACAGACTTACAGGGACAGGCATCCATGACCCAGCTTCGAACGTGTCGGTCATCAGCAAGTGGGTCCGGGCTGTAGCACTGGGCTAGCAGGACTCCGGTAAACCGGGCTGTAGCGGGCTAACAGGACTCCGGTACTCAAAGCGTGACATTTCCCCGAAGGGACAGACACAGGAACGAAGAAGGACACATGCCGGCCAGCCTAAGTGTTCCAGAGCAGTAGCAAGCTACCATGGCTCAGCGGTAACACTAGGAGACATTTCCCGGTAAGAGAGGCTACTAAAGATAAACAACTAGATAGTCAGATCCCACACATACCAAGCATTTCAATCATACACACAATATGCTCGATATGTGCAAATACAACGAAGCATCACAACATGACTCTACGACACAAGTAATCTATTCAATAGGCTCCGAGGAGCGAGATATTACAAACATGGGTCTCATGACCCAACATTCAGAGCATACAAATCAAGCACAAGCGGAAGCTATCATGTCTGAGTACAGACATCTATAAATGAAAAAGGCTGAGAAGCCTGACTATCTACCAAATCCTGCCGAGGCACAAGATCGTAGCTGAGGTAACAAGCTAAACGTCGAAGACCACGCGGAAATACTAGTGAGACTGAAGTCTCTCTGCAAAAACATAAAATAGGCAAACGTGAGTACAAATGTACCCAGCAAGACTTACATCAGAACTATCTACATATGCATCATTATCAACAAAGGGATGGTGGGGTTTAACTGCAGCAAGCCAGCTTTGACTCGGTGGCTATCCTGAACTACGACTGCGAGTAACTTTTTTGAGGTGGCGCACACGAGTCCACATATTCACCATATCAATACACCACTATGGATCCGCTCCCATCTCCCTACGAGAACGCCATCCATAGCACTCACGCTTATCTTGCGTATTTTAGAGTATCCACTTTCACTTGTCTATGAACTGATATAGGCAACCCAGAAGTCCTTTTCCGCGGACACGGCTATTCGAATAGATTAGGTTAACCCTGCAGGGGTGTACTTCTTCACACACGCTCTCACCACTTACCGCCGTTTACACGACATGTACTCGGCAACCTTCAAGCGGAAGCCCAACGTGGGTGTCGGCCACGACCTACCTAATCACCTAAGTCTCTAGTCCAGGTTTATCGCCTATTCGGGTTCCATCCATGAGGAGATCCGGCCGGAGTTTCGCTCACAGCCCCAAACGATGTGAACAGGGTTCCCGAGACACCAAACGGGCGCCCGGTACACCGTGCCACGTGCCTACCGCATCACAGCCCACCCCTCCGGTCAGCGCTGCCCACGGCCTCCAGCATACTACAAACACCAGAAACTACTTGCAACTCCTGGACAGAGGACAAGGGTGATTAAGAAGCCGAGAGGGTCCATTGGTTTCGGGCCCAATGCGTGGTAGTAGCTGAATCATGGATCACAAACACAGAACTCAGTTCCTGAGGACGGCTTCAATGAGACAACCCACCATGTACTCCTACATGGCCTCTCACCGCTACCTTTACCAAATCGTGTTCACACACTTAGCTCACACACAGTAGGACATGTTCACACACCTCTGATTCATTCCCGATGAATCAGACCTGACACAACTCTAAGCAGTAGCAGGCATGACAAACAAGCAAGAATGAGTAGGCACAACAGGGCTCAAACAACTCCTGCTCATGCTAGTGGGTTTCATCTATTTACTGTGGAATGACAGGTCATGCAGAGGATAAAGGGGTTCAGCTACCGCAGCAAGTAACAGATGAATCGTTGTTGTCCTAATGCAGTAAAAGAGAGCAGGAGCGAGAGAGTGGGATTATATCGGAATGAACAAGGGTGTTTTGCTTGCCTGGCACTTCTAAAGATAATATAGTTCTTCATCGGTGTCATCGATCACATCGCTGGTACAACGTCTATCGAGGGGGAACAACACCAGCAAACACAGAAGAAACACGATCAATGCAATGCACAATATGATGCATGCTATGACATGGCAATATGAATGTGTTTTGGGCTAATGCACCTAGCTATGATTTAAATGAAGTTGGTTTGAATACATGATTCAAACTCCAACTCCATATATGATTATTTAAATGCCCTTTATTTGTTTTGTCTAAAACAGAGGACAAACATTGTTCAAACATGCATGAAAATGGTACAGATGGATTCCTTGAATTTTTCTGATAATTTTTCATATATAATTTATTTAATTTGGAGTTACGGTTGAATTTCTATGAATTTTAGAAGTTTTAGGCATTTTCTGGAATTTCCTGAATAATAATAAATCCAGTAAATGATTTAACTGCGTCAGCCTGACGGCAGCATGATGTCAGCGAGTCAACGGCCAGGTCCAGGTCAAACCTGACGTGCGGGGGCCACACGTCAGTGACACAGGAACTAATCCCGGTCAAACCCAGCGCTGACTGGGGTTTGACCAGGTGTAGGGCCCACAGTCAGTGGCCTAGGGGGTTGGTTAGTGCGTCATTAGCGTTTAATGACATCACCACGTCAGCTGCCGGCATTCAACCGCCGGCGACCTCAGATCGCGGCGGCGTCCGCGTCGGGATTGCGCTACAGGCCATGGTTTGGGGCGCGGGGAGCATCTACGGGAGCTGGCGGAGTGGCGCTTCCAGTGATGGAGGCGGCTGGAGCGGAGGTGGCCGGAGTTGAGCACGGCGTCGACCTCGGCGGCGGCCGGAGCTCGGGCGAGCTCGGGGTCGGTGTTAGGGAGCACGGCAAGAGGAGCTGGGGCGTGCTACGGACTCCTGAGATCGCGGTGAGCACAACAGTGGGCTCGGAAACGAGCTGCGGTGGCTGTGGCCACGGCCACGCCATGGCCGGCGGCGAGAAGCTCTCGGCCGCGGTGGAGAAAGAAGCTAGGGGATGAGCGCGAGCTTGAGAGAAGGGGGAAGAGGAAGAGGGGCTCACAGTGGATCGAACGGAGGGGTCGGCGAGCTCGGGGAAGCTTCTCCGATGGCGAATTTACGGCGGCGATCTCCGGGCACTGAGGATGAAGACGACGACGCTCCGGTCGACTGGGGCCTCCTTTGGTCGCGTGCGTCGGTGTGCAGCTCCATGGGGTCGGGACGGAGCTCAGGGATGCGGAGAGGGAGCGAGGAAGTGGCTGTGGCCGCGCGAGTGCTGGTCGGCGGCGACGGGCTCCGTTCGGTCGCGGGAGAGAGAGGGAGCAGAGGGGGATAGGGATGGAGGGAGAGACACGGGAGAGTGGCGAGAGGTGCAAGGGGTCGAGGGGAGTGCGTGGCACCCTCGGGTGCCTCCAGCGGCGAGCAGGTAAGCAGGAGGTGGCCGGGGCTCTCGGGCGCGCGCCAC
>NC_041385.1:418761507-418908583 GCF_002162155.2 Triticum dicoccoides
GAGACGATGGCGGTTCTTCTGGGCTTATCGACAGGGCGAGGGGTGGCCGGTGGCCACGGTGGTTGCGAGCGACGTCGGCGGCGGCTCTCGGTCATGGGGGGGGAGCAGAGGAGCGAGGGGGAGGGAGGTCCAGAGAGCGAGGGAGAAGTGAGAGGGGGTCGGGGAGGTGCGTGGCGTCACCGGGGCGTCGAGAAGGAGCCAGGCAGGCTGGGAGGGAGGAGGTGGAAGCAGGAGGTGGCCAGGGCGGCGTCGGCGCTCGCCACCGAGCTGCTTCGGTGCGAGGGGAGGAAGACGACAGGGGAGTTAGCGGTGGCGGGCTGGGCCGCCAGCTGGGGTTGGGCCAGGTGGGCTGAGAGGTGAGCGCCAGGTAGTTCTTCTCTCTCCCTCTTTTATTTCTATTTAATTCTGTTTTCTATTTTCTGTAGTTTGTTTTGATTTAGTTTTAGACACTAAATCATTTTTATTGCTTCTGATATTTATGGTAGGGACTAGTAGGATTATTCCAAAGCCCTTCATCAAAGATCAGAATTATTGGACATATATTAATTAATTAAGAAATATATATCCAATGCAAATAGTTATTTATTTAATTCAAAGGCCCAAAATAATTAACTCTGAGATACCAAAAATATTGTTTTGACTTTTACCTCTTTGCAATATTTTCAGAGACTAAGAGGAACATTTTCTTGGACTTCTTGAGAAGATTTTAATGTTGATCATTTTTAGAAGGTTTCTGAGGCTTTGAAAATCCCTCAATTCAAATTTCATTTGAATTAAAACATGATGCTCACATGAGGTCTAGCCTAGTGCATAACAGGACCAGGGATGTGACATTTGTCTACTAATCATCTTCAAAAAGAATCAACCTAAAAGCACTCTCTAGTAAAAAAATTGCATCTATTCTCGTGAGCGCAAAGTTTCTGTTTTTTGCAGCAAGATTGCAAAGACTTCACCCATGTCTTCCCAAAGGTCTTACTTGGCACTTTATTGAAACAAAAGTTATAAAAATTGATTACTACAGTAGCTTAATCATGTGGACACGCAAAAACAGTAAAGGTAAATATTGGGTTGTCCCCCAACAAGCGCTTCTCTTTAATGCCTTTTAGCTAGGCATGATGATTTCAATGATGCTCACATGAAAGATAAGAATTGGAACATAAAGAGAGCATCATGAAGAATATGACTAGCACATTTAAACCTCCACTTCCTATGCCTAGGGATTTTGTGAGCACATAATTTAAGGGAACAAGAATCAACTAGCATAGGAAGGCAAAGCAAGTATAACTTCGAAACTTTAAGCACATAGAGAGGAAACTTGATATTATTGCAACTCCTACATATATTCCTCCCTCATATTAATTTTCAGTAGCATCATGAATGAGTTTAACAATATAACCATCACATAAAGCATTATTTTCATGATCTACAAGCATAGAATTTTTCTACTCTCCACATAAGCAAAATTCTTCTCGTTCGGATAGTGGGATCACTAATTCCTAAAGTTGACACTCTTCCAAACCCACTTTGGATGATGGTATTATTCATACTCCAAAAGATATAAGTGAAGTTCGTGGAGCATTCTACAATTAATATAGACTAACCAATATCCAAGCTCAAAATATGTAAGTGAAGCACACGAAGCATTCTATAAAACCATACTCAAAAGATTTAAGTAAAGCACCAAGAGCAATTCTATAAAATCATACTTAAAAGATATACGTGAAGCACATGAAGTATTATATAAATCAATGAAGGGCTAACTCATACTACAATGTTTCTTAAAGTAAGAAAACAAAAACACAAAGGACACAAATCATGTGAACAAAACAAAAACCAAGGTATACCGATATTTGTTGAAGAAGAAAGATGGGATGCCAACCGGGGCATCTCCAAGCTTAGATGCTTGAGTATCCTTTGAAATATTTACTTGGGGTGCCTTGGGCATCCCCAAGATTGAACTCTTGCCTCTCTTTATTCTTCTCACATCGGTAACTCCTCATTCTTCGAACACTTCATCCACACAAAACTTTAACAAAAACTTTGTGAGATCCGTTAGTGTAATAAAGCAAACTACCACTTTAAGGTACTGTAATGAACTCATTCTTTATTTATATTGGTGTTAAACCTACTGTATTCCAACTTCTCTATGGTTCATACTGTTGGGTTTCGTAGTAATTTCAAAAAATTTCCTACGCACACGCAAGATCATGTGATGCATAGCAACGAGGGGAGAGTATTGTCTACGTACCCAACGCAGACCGACTGCGGAAGCGATGACACGACGTAGAGGAAGTAGTTGTACGTCTTCTCGATCCAACCGATCAAGCACCGAAACTACGGCACCTCCGAGTTCGAGCACACGTTCAGCTCGATGACGATCCACGGACTCCGATCCAGCAAAGTGTCGGGGAAGAGTTTCGTCAGCACGACGGCGTGGTGACGATCTTGATGAACTACAGCAGCAGGGCTTCGCCTAAACTCCGCTACAGTATTATCGAGGAATATGGTGGCAGGGGGCACCGCACACGACTAAGGAATAGATCACGTGGATCAACTTGTGTCAACTTGTGTGCCTTTGGGGTGCCTTTACCTCAGTATATAAAGGAGCCAAGGGGGGAGGGGGCGCCGTCCAAGAGAGAGAGGCGCAGGAGGAGTCCTACTCCTACCGGGAGTAGGACTCCCCCCCCCAATCCTATTCCAACTAGGATTCCCAAGGGGGAAAGAGGGAGAGGGGTGGCCGGCCACCTCTCCTAGTCCTAATAGGACTAGGGGAAGGGGGGAGGCGCGCAGCCCCTTTGGGCTGCCCCTTTCTCCTTTTCACTAAGGCCCATGAAGGCCCATATGGCTCCCGGGGGGTTCCGGTAACCTCCCGGTAACCCGGTAAAATCCCGATTTCACCCGGAACACTTCCGATGTCCAAACATAGGCTTCCAATATATCAATCTTTATGTCTTGACCATTTCGAGACTCCTCGTCATGTCCGTGATCACATCCGGGACTCCGAACAACCTTCGGTACATCAAAATGCATAAACTCATAATATAACTGTCATCGTAACCTTAAGCGTGCGGACCCTACGGGTTCGAGAACAATGTAGACATGACCGAGACACGTCTCCGGTCAATAACCAATAGCGGGACCTGGATGCCCATATTGGCTCCTACATATTCTACAAAGATCTTTATCGGTCAGACCGCATAACAACATACGTTGTTCCCTTTGTCATCGGTATGTTACTTGCCCGAGATTCGATCGTCGGTATCCAATACCTAGTTCAATCTCGTTACCGGCAAGTCTCTTTACTCGTTCCATAATACATCATCTCACAACTAACATATTAGTTGTAATGCTTGCAAGGCTTTATGTGATGTGTATTACCGAGAGGGCCCAGAGATACCTCTCCGACAATCGGAGTGACAAATCCTAATCTCGAAATACGCCAACTCAACATCGACCATTGGAGACACCTGTAGTACTCCTTTATAATCACCCAGTTACGTTGTGACATTTGGTAGTACCCAAAGTGTTCCTCCGGCAAACGGGAGTTGCATAATCTCATAGTCATAGGAACATGTATAAGTCATGAAGAAAGCAATAGCAACATACTAAACGATCGTGTGCTAAGCTAATGGAATGGGTCATGTCAATCAGATCATTCAACTAATGATGTGACCTTGTTAATCAAATAACAACTCATCGTTCATGGTTAGGAAACATAACCATCTTTGATTAACGAGCTAGTTAAGTAGAGGCATACTAGTGACACTTTGTTTGTCTATGTATTCACACATGTATTATGTTTCCGGTCAATACAATTCTAGCATGAATAATAAACATTTATCATGAAATAAGGAAATAAATAATAACTTTATTATTGCCTCTAGGGCATATTTCCTTCAGTCTCCCACTTGCACTAGAGTCAATAATCTAGTTCACATCGCCATGTGATTTAATAGCAATAGTTCACATCACCATGTGATTAACACCCATAGTTCACATCGATATGTGATCAACACCCAAAGGGTTTACTAGAGTCAGTAATCTAGTTCACATCGCTATGTGATTAACACCCAAAGAGTACTAAGGTGTGATCATGTTTTGCTTGTGAGATAATTTTAGTCAACGGGTCTGTCACATACATATCTGTAAGTATTTTGCGAATTTCTATGTCAACAATGCTCTGCATGGAGCTATTCTAGCTAATTGCTCCCACTTTCAATATGTATCCAGATTGAGACTTAGAATCATCTGGATCAGTGTCAAAAAAAAACTTGCATCGACGTAACCCTTTACGACGAACCTTTTTGTCACGTCCATAATCGAGAAACATATCCTTATTCCACTAAGGATAATTTTGACCGCTGTCCAGTGATCTACTCCTAGATCACTATTGTACTCCCTTGCCAAACTCAGTGGTAGGGCATACAATAGATCTGGTATACAGCATGGCATATTTTATAGAACCTAAGACTGAGGCATAGGGAATGACTTTCATTCCCTTTCTATCTTCTGTCGTGGTCAGGCTTTGAGTTTTACTCAACTTCACACCTTGTAACACAGGCAAGAAACCTTTTTCTTTGACTGTTCCATTTTGAACTACTTCAAAATCTTGTCAAGGTATGTACTCATTGAAAACTTATCAAGTGTCTTGATCTATCTCTATAGATCTTGATACTTAATATGTAAGCAGCTTCACCGAGGTCTTTCTTTGAAAAACTCCTTTCAAACACTCCTTTATGCTTTGCAGAATAATTCTACATTATTTCCGATCAACAATATGTCATTCACATATACTTATCAGAAATGTTGTAGTGCTCCCACTCACTTTCTTGTAAATACAGGCTTCACCGCAAGTCTGTATAAAACCATATGCTTTGATCAACTCATCAAAGCGTATATTCCAACTCCGAGATGCTTGCACCAGTCCACAGATGGATCGCTGGAGCTTGCATATTTTGTTAGCACCTTTAGGATTGACAAAACATTCTGGTTGTATCATATACAACTCTTCTTTAATAAATCCATTAAGGAATGCAGTTTTGTTTATCCATTTGCCGGATTTCATAAAATGCGGCAATTGCTAACATGATTCCGACAGACTTAAGCATAGATACGAGTGAGAAACTCTCATCGTAGTCAACCCCTTGAACTTGCCGAAAACCTTTTTGCGACAAGTCGAGCTTTGTAGACAGTAACATTACCATCAGCGTCAGTCTTCTTCTTAAAGATCCATTTATTCTCAATTGCTTGCCGATCATCGGGCAAGTCAACCAAAGTCCATACTTTGTTCTCATACATGGATCCCATCTCAGATTTCATGGCTTCAAGCCACTTTGCAGAATCTGGGCTCACCATCGCTTCTTCATAGTTCGTAGGTTCATCATGATCTAGTAGCATGACTTCCAGAAAAGGATTATCGTACCACTCTGGCGCGGATCTTACTCTGGTTGATCTACGAGGTTCAGTAGTATCTTGTTCTGAAGTTTCATGATCATCATCATTGGCTTCCTCACTAACTGGTGTAGGTGTCACAGAAACAGTTTTCTGTGATGAACTACTTTCCAGTAAGGGAGCAGGTACAGTTACCTCGTCAAGTTCTACTTTCCTCCCACTCACTTCTTTCGAGAGAAACTCCTTCTCTAGAAATGATCCATTCTTAGCAACGAATGTCTTGCCTTCGGATCTGTGATAGAAGGTGTACCCAACAGTTTCCTTTGGGTATCATATGAAGTCATATTTCTCCGATTTGGGTTCGAGCTTATCAGGTTGAAGCTTTTTCACATAAGCATCGCAGCCCCAAACTTTAAGAAACGACAACTTTGGTTTCTTGCCAAACCACAGTTCATAAGGCGTCGTCTCAACGGATTTTGATGGTGCCCTATTTACCGTGAATGCAGCTGTCTTTAATGCATAACCCCAAAACGATAGTGGTAAATCGGTAAGAAACATCATAGGTTGCACCATATCCAATAAAGTACAATTATGACGTTCGGACACACCATTGTGGTGTTCCAGGTGGCATGAGTAGTGAAACTATTTCACATTGTTTTTTAACTGAAGGCCAAACTCGTAACTCAAATACTCTTCTCTACGATCAGATCGTATAAACTTTATTTTCTTGTTACGATGATTTTTCACTTCACTCTGAAATTCTTTGAACTTTTCAAATGTTTCAGACTTGTGTTTCATTGAGTAGATATACTCATATCTGCTCAAATCATCTGTGAAGATCAGAAAATAATGATACTTGCCACGAGCATCAACACTCATTGGATTGCATACATCGGTATGTATTATTTCCAATAAGTCAGTAGCTCGTTCCATTGTTCTGGAGAACAGAGTTTTAGTCATCTTGCCAAAAAGGCACGGTTCGCAAGCATCAAATGATTCATAACCAAGTGATTCCGAAAATCCATCTTTATGGAGTATCTTCATGCGCTTTACACCGATATGACCCAAACGGCAGTGCCACAAATAAGTTGCACTATCATTATTAACTTTGCATCTTTTGGTTTCAATATTATGAATATGTGTATCACTACGATCGAGATCCAATGAACCATTTTTCATTGGGTGTGTAACCATATAAGGTTTTATTCATGTAAACAGAACAACAGTTTATTCTCTTACTTAAATGAATAACCGTATTGCAATAAACATGATCAAATCATATTCATGCTCAATGCCAACACCAAATAACACTTATTTAGTTTCAACACTAATCCCGAAAGTATAGGGAGTGTGCGATGATGATCATATTAATCTTGGAACTACTTCCAACACTCATCGTCACTTCCCCTTCAACTAGTCTTTGTTTATTCTGCAACTCCCGTTTCGAGTTACTAATCTTAGCAACTGAACTAGTACCTAATACTAAGGGGTTTGCTATAAACACTAGTAAAGTACACATCAATAACATGTATATCAAATATACTTATGTTCACTTTGCCATCCTTCTTATCCGCCAATCACTTGGGGTAGTTCCGCTTCCAGTGACCAATCCCTTTGTAGTAGAAGCACTTAGTCTCAGGCTTAGGACCAGACTTGGGCTTCTTCACTTGAGCAGCAACTCGCTTGCCGTTCTTCTTGAAGTTCCCCTTCTTCCCTTTGCCCTTTTCTTGAAACTAGTGGTCTTTGTCTACCATCAACACTTGATGTTTTTCTTGATTTCTACCTTCGTCGATTTTAGCATCACGAAGAGCTCGGGAATTGTTTATGTCATCCCTTGCATTATAGTTCATCACGAAGTTCTACTAACTTGGTGGTGGTGACTAGAGAATTCTGTCAATCACTATCTTATCTGGAAGATTATCTCCCACTTGATTCAAGCGATTGAAGTACCCAGACAATCTAAGTACATGCTCACTAGTTGAGCGATTCTCCTCCATCTTTTAGCTATAGAACTTGTTGGAGACTTCATATCTCTCAACTTGGGTATTTGCTTGAAATATTAACTTCAACTCCAGGAACATCTCATATGGTCCATGACGTTCAAAACGTCTTTGAAGTCCCGATTCTAAGCCGTTTAAGCATGGTGCACTAAAATATCAAGTAGTCATCATATTGAGCCAGCCAAACGTTCATAACGTCTGCATCTGCTCCTGCAATAGGTCTGTCACCTAGCGGTGCATCAAGGACATAATTCTTCTGTGCAGCAATGAGGATAAACCTCAGATCACGGATCCAATCCGCATCATTGCTACTAACATTTTTCAACACAATTTTTCTCTAGGAACATATCAAAATAAACACAGGGAAGCAACAACGCGAGCTATTGATCTACAACATAATTTGCAAAATACTATCAGGACTAAGTTCATGATAAATTAAAGTTCAATTAATCATATTACTTAAAGAACTCCCACTTAGGTAGACATCCCTCTAATCTTCTAAGTGATTACGTGATCCAAATCAACTAAACCATGACCGATCATCACGTGAGATGGAGTAGTTTTCAATGGTGAACATCGTTTATGTTGATCATATCTACTATATGATTCACGCTCGACCTTTCGGTCTCCGTGTTCCGAGGCCATATCTGCATATGCTAGGCTCGTCAAGTTTAACCTGAGTATTCTGCGTGTGCAAAAACTGGCTTGCACCCGTTGTAGACGGACGTAGAGCTTATCACACCCGATCATCACATGGTGTCTGGGCACAACGAACTTTGGCAACGGTGCATACTCAGGGAGAACACTTCTTGATAATTTAGTGAGAGATCATCTTATAATGCTACCGTCAAACAAAGCAAGATAAGATGCATAAAAAGATAAACATCACATGCAATCAATATAAGTGATATGATATGGCCATCATCATCTCGTGCTTGTGATCTCCATCTCCGAAGCACCGTCATGATCACCATCGTCACCGGCGCGACACCTTGATCTCCATCGTAGCATCGTTGTCGTCTCGCCAATCTTTATGCTTCCACGACTATCACTACCGTTTAGTAATAAAGTAAAGCATTACATCGCGATTGCATTGCATACAATAAAGCGACAACCATATGGCTCCTGCCAGTTGCCGATAACTCGGTTACAAAACATTATCATCTCATACAATAAAATTCAGCATCATGCCTTGACCATATCACATCACAACATGCCCTGCAAAAACAAGTTAGACGTCCTCTACTTTGTTGTTGCATGTTTTACGTGGCTGCTATGGGCTTAAGTAAGAACCAATCTCACCTACGCATCAAAACCACAACGATAGTTTGTCAAATAGACTCCGTTTTAACCTTCGCAAGGACCGGGCGTAGCCATACTTGGTTCAACTAAAGTTGGAGAGGCAGTCGCCCGCAAGCCATCTCTGTGCAAAGCACGTCGAGGGAACCGGTCTCGCGTAAGCGTACGCGTAAGGTTGGTCCGGGTCTTCTCGTACAACAATACCGCCGAACCAAAGTATGACATGCTGGTAGGCAGTATGACTTGTATCGTCCACAACTCACTTGTGTTCTACTCGTGCATATAACATCAACATAAATAACCTGGCTCGGATGCCACTGTTGGGTTTCGTAGTAATTTCAAAAAAATTCCTACGCACACGCAAGATCATGTGATGCATAGCAACGAGGGCAGAGTATTGTCTACGTACCCAACGCAGACCGACTGCGGAAGCGATGACACGACATAGAGGAAGTAGTCGTACGTCTTCTCGATCCAACCGATCAAGCACCGAAACTACGGCACCTCCGAGTTCGAGCACACGTTCAGCTCGATGACGATCCCCGGACTCCGATCCAGAAAAGTGTCGGGGAAGAGTTTCGTCAGCACGACGGCATGGTGACGATCTTGATGAACTACAGCAGCAGGGCTTCGCCTAAACTCCGCTACAGTATTATCGAGGAATATGGTGGCAGGGGGCACCGCACATGGCTAAGGAATAGATCACGTGGATCAACTTGTGTCAACTTGTGTGCCTTTGGGGTGCCTTTACCTCAGTATATAAAGGAGCCAAGGGGGGAGGGGCGCCGGCCAAGAGAGAGAGGCGCAGGAGGAGTCCTACTCCTACCGGGAGTAGGACTCCCCCCCCCCAATCCTATTCCAACTAGGATTCCCAAGGGGGAAAGAGGGAGAGGGGTGGCCGGCCACCTCTCCTAGTCCTAATAGGACTAGGGGAAGGGGGGAGGCGCGCAGCCCCTTTGGGCTGCCCCTTTCTCCTTTTCACTAAGGCCCATGAAGGCCCATATGGCTCCCGGGGGGTTCCGGTAACCTCCCGGTAACCCGGTAAAATCCCGATTTCACCCGGAACACTTCCGATGTCCAAACATAGGCTTCCAATATATCAATCTTTATGTCTCGACCATTTCGAGACTCCTCGTCATGTCCGTGATCACATCCGGGACTCCGAACAACCTTCGGTACATCAAAATGCATAAAGTCATAATATAACTGTCATCGTAACCTTAAGCGTGCGGACCCTACGGGTTCAAGAACAATGTAGACATGACCGAGACACGTCTACGGTCAATAACCAATAGCGGGACCTGGATGCCCATATTGGCTCCTACATATTCTACGAAGATCTTTATCGGTCAGACCGCATAACAACATACGTTGTTCCCTTTGTCATCGGTATGTTACTTGCCCGAGATTCGATCGTCGGTATCCAATACCTAGTTCAATCTCGTTACCGGCAAGTCTCTTTACTCGTTCCGTAATACATCATCTCACAACTAACATATTAGTTGTAATGCTTGCAAGGCTTTATGTGATGTGTATTACCGAGAGGGCCCAGAGATACCTCTCCGACAATCGGAGTGACAAATCCTAATCTCGAAATACGCCAACTCAACATCGACCATTGGAGACACCTGTAGTACTCCTTTATAATCACCCAGTTACGTTGTGACGTTTGGTAGTACCCAAAGTGTTCCTCCGGCAAACGGGAGTTGCATAATCTCATAGTCATAGGAACATGTATAAGTCATAAAGAAAGCAATAGCAACATACTAAACGATCGTGTGCTAAGCTAATGGAATGGGTCATGTCAATCAGATCATTCAACTAATGATGTGACCTTGTTAATCAAATAACAACTCATTGTTCATGGTTAGGAAACATAACCATCTTTGATTAACGAGCTAGTTAAGTAGAGGCATACTAGTGACACTTTGTTTGTCTATGTATTCACACATGTATTATGTTTCCGGTCAATACAATTCTAGCATGAATAATAAACATTTATCATGAAATAAGGAAATAAATAATAACTTTATTATTGCCTCTAGGGCATATTTCCTTCACATACCCCCCAATACTAGCCATAGATTCATCAAAATAAGCAAACAACACGCGAAAAATAGAATCTGTCAAAAACTGGACAGTCTGTAGTAATCTGGAAGTTTGTCAAACTTCTATAACTCCAAAAATTATGAAATAAATATGAAAATTTGAACAATTTGTACAGAAGTAATGTGCAAAAAGTTTCAGACCCATTTGACCTTCCAGTAAAAAAAATGTAAAATCACGCGCTACAGCCAAAGTTTGTGTTTTTGTTCTGCACATAGTAAACAAGCAATCTAATCATCCTAAAACCAAAGCTTGGCACATTATTTTTATAATACAATGGACATATACAAGGGGATAATTATTTACAGAGAAACTTCCATGAAAAATTCTACATTGTTTCCATGAGCATGAACACAAGTGCTCAAGGTCGACCCTCACTTCTTCAATGCATAACTTTCCGATCACTTGTCTTTTTGAAAAACTTTTTTAGGCATGAGAGGCAAGTAATTTTTTTTGTATTTTCATTTTTTTAATTTTATTTGTATGTTTCACCCACAACTAAATAGAAACAAAAAGGAAATACAAAATCTACTTAGTGAAGAAACCAAACAAGCCCACACGAGAATATCAACCCCACGTTACTGCTCCCCGGCAACAGCGCCAGAAAAGAGCTTGATAATCCCCAAGTGCAAGGAATACTCGTAGCAATTTCCAAAGGTGGAAGTGATAAGCATGGAGTGTCGAACCCACAAGGAGCTAAAGGTAAGATCAATACTCTCTCAGGTCCTATCTGCCACTGATACGACTCTACGTACACCGAACGTTTGCTTCCAACTAGAAATGAGAAATAAAACTACGTTGTGGGTATGAAGAGGATAACTTTTTATGAAATCGGAGAGCTAAAATATAAAAGTAGGTAATGTTATCATGAAGTTAGAATAAATTACTAAATATTATAAATAGTGAGTGTGGAATAATGATGGATCGGTCTGCGGAATTATCATAGGCAATTGTTAACAAGACCGGTAATCACTATTGCAATTTCATATGAGGGAGAGGCATAAGCTAACATACTTTCTCTTCTTGGACATATGCATTTATGATTGGAACTCTAGCAAGCATCAGCAACTACTAAAGATCATTAAGGTAAAACCCAACCATAACATTAACATATCAAGTCCCCTTTATTCCCATACGCCGTGACCCACTTATCCGTGTTTATGCTTCTATCACTCAAGCAACGCAGACAATAAGTAAACCATGGCCACATTGCAACACCCTACAGCGGGAATCTCTCACGCTTGCATGACACAGAGGGCACAATAGGATAGCACTTAAATCATATAACTCATACCAATCTAGATCATCAATCAACCCAAAGACAAAGGATATCTACTAAAAACATCATAAGATGGCAACACATCATTGGATCATAATATGTGGCATAAAGCACCATGTTCAAGTAGGGATTACAGCGGGGTGCGGGAGAGTGGACCGCGTAAAAGAGATGAGGATGGTGATGATGATGGTGATGTTGATGAAGACGATCACCGCGGCGACGATTCCCCTCCCGATGGCACTCCGACGCCACCGAGAGAGAGGAGGAGAAGTCATCCCCCTTGTGCTTCCTCCTCCATGGCCTCCCCCTGGATGGGGAGAGGTTCTCCCTCTGGTCCTTGGCCTTCGTGGCGATGATGGCCCCTCCGGGATCCTCCTCCATGGCCTCCGGTGATGATGGCCCCCTTCGACAGGGTGCCGGAGAGGGCCTAGATTGATTTCTTGTGGCTACAGAGGCTTGCGGCGGCGGAACTGCCGATCTAGGTTATTTCTCGAAGGTTTATGTATTTATAGGAGAGGTTGGCGTTGATTTCACGTCAGGGGGGTCTCCAAGCTGTCCACGAGGCAGGGGGCGCGCCCCCACCCTCGTGAGCAGCCCAGGACTCTTCTGGCCTGACTCTTTCACTCCAGGGGCTTCTTTTGGTCCATAAAAAATCATCAAAAATTGGCACATCAATTGGACTCCATTTGGTATTCCTTTTCTGTAAAACTCAAAAACAAGGAGAAAACAGAAACTGGCACTGTGCTCTAGTTTAATAGGTTAGTCCCAAAAGTCTTATAAAATAGCATATAAATGCATATAAAACATCTACAATTGATAATATAATAGCATGAATACTTCATAAATTATAGATACGTTGGAGACGTATCAGTGGTGGTGGTGGTGAGAAAGATGGAGACTTTGCGGGCACGGAGAGCTTGGGAGATTGGAAGGCTGAGGAGATGTGAAGGCGTGGGGAGAGAAGTGGGGGTCCCTTGCCCTATTATAGGCAGTAAAAATACCAACTGCCCCCCACTCGTGCCTTGAATCTTGCCTATTCCCAATGAAGGCGTGCGCCGCAAACGGTTGGATTACCCAAATATCATTTATATGCAATCCCATATTAAGTGGGCACGATCTCTATTTTGACAGGACGTGCCAATGAGGCGTGGCCTCGAAACACGGAACACGGGGTGTGAAAACGGTTCAAAATGCCGAAGGGTTAAGTTTGACGCTTCGTTGAAAAAGTTGTCAGTAAAAGACACTATTCTTATTTTTTATATATCCTGCCTTCGTGGCTAAGGGTTGTGTGTATTATGAAAAGCCGGATACAATTCTTTTAGAGAGGAAAGCTGATGTGTATTCTTTAAGGAACCCGCTTTGCAATGCTGAAGACAATCTGAGCGCCGAATATATCATCATTGAAGACTGGTTCAGGGGCTACTGTGGAGTCCTGGACTAGGGTGTCCTCGGGCGTCCGGTCTATTAATGTGGGCCGGACTGATGGGCCGTCAAGATACAAGACAGAAGATTATCTCTTGTGTCCGGTGGGGACCCTCACATGTGTGGATGGCAAGTATAGGTGTCCAGATATATTATTCCTTTCTGTAAAACCGACTTTGTACAACCCTAAGCCCCTCCGATGTCTATATAAACTGGGGGGTTAGATTGGAGGCGGGAGAAAAACATTGCTAGGCTAGCTATCTAGGGTTAGCCGAATCGATCTCGTGGTAGATCAACTCTTGTAACCCATATACCCTCGAATATAATCAAGTAGGATTAGGGTTTTACCTCCATTAAGAGGGCCTGAACCTGGATAAACACTGTGTCCCTTCTCCATAGTTACCATTGATCCTCAAACACACAACTTGGGCCCCCCTACCCGAGATCTCCCGGTTTTGACACCGACAGTGGGCACAATCCACCTGGGCACGCCAGGATTGCCTGGCGCACCATGGTGTATCGTGCCCACCAGGGTCACTTCCCTGGAAGTTTCATATTTTCCTAATTTTCTAAATATTCTAAAACTGACAAAAAATATTTTTGCGGATTTTTAGGAGTCTATTTACTTCATCACGTACCTCCTTATTTTCACGATTCTGGAGCGTTCCGGAAGGACTCTTTTATGTGCTCTTTCGGTGTCAAAGTTTGGATAACATTGCTTTCAACATTAATGGGTGTACCTAAGATATAGTATTTTATTCGTTGCCCATTGACAGCCTTCGGGTTAGTCCCTTCAGCATTATTTATTTTGATAGCTCCGGATCGATAGACCTCCTCGATGACATAGGGTCCTTCCCATTTGGAGAGGAGTTTTCCTGCAAAGAATCTAGAACATGAGTTGTACAAAAGAACATATTCTCCTAGTTTGAACTCACACTTTTGGATTCTTTTGCCATGCCATCTTTTAACTTTTTCTTTGAATAAGTTAGCATTTTCATAAGCCTGGGTTCTCCATTCATCTAGTGAGCTAATATCAAATAACCTCTTTTCCCCAGCAAGTTTGAAATCATAATTGAGTTCTTTTATTTCCCAAAATGCTTTGTGTTCTAACTCAAGAGGCAAATGACAAGCTTTTCCATAAACCATTTTATATGGAGACATACCCATAGGATTTTTATAAGCTGTTCTATAAGCCCAAAGTGCATCATCTAATTTCTTAGACCAATTCTTCCGGGACCTATTGACAGCTTTTTGTAAGATTAGTTTTATTTTTCTATTGCTAAATTCAACTTGACCACTAGACTGAGGATGATAAGGTGACGCAATTCCATGGTTAACATCATACTTAGCAAGCATTTTACGGAAAGCACCATGAATAAAGTGTGAACCACCATCAGTCATTAAATATCTAGGGACTCCAAACCTTGGGAAAAAAACTTCCTTAAGCATTTTAATAGAGGTGTTGTGATCCCCACTACTGGTTGGAATAGCTTCTACCCATTTAGTAACATAATCAACGGCAACCAAAATATGTGTATACCCATTAGAGGAAGGAAAAGGTCCCATGAAGTCAAATCCCCAAACATCAAATGGTTCAAAAGAAATTGAATAATTCATAAGAATTTCTTGACGCTTACCGATATTACCTATTCTTTGGCATTCATCACATGATGAGACAAACTTAATTACGGGCATCCTTGAAGAGAGTAGGCCAATAAAAACCAGATTGCAATACCTTATGAGCGGTTCTGTCTCCCACGTGATGTCCTCCATAAGCTTCAGAGTGACATTTCCGTAGGATTTGTTCCTGTTCATGCTCAGGTACACAATGTCTAATAATACCATATACTCCTTCTTTATAAAGATGTGGGTCATCCCAAAAGTAATGTCTTAAATCATAGAAGGTTTTTTTGTTTTGTTGGTATGTGAATCTAGGTGGTATGTATTTAGCAACAATATAATTAGCATAGTCAGCATACCAAGGTGTACTATGAGAAACATTTATTGTAGCTAGTTGTTCATCGGGAAAGCTATCATTAATAGGTTGTGGGTCATCAAGAATATTTTCAAGTCTAGACAAGTTATCAGCTACGTGGTTTTCTGCTTCTTTCCTATCACTGATATGCAAATCAAATTCTTATAGCAGAAGAACCCACCTAGTAAGTCTTGGTTTAGCATCTTTCTTTTCCATAAGATATTTTATAGCAGCATGATCGGTGTGAACAATTACTTTAGAATCAACAATGTAAGATCTGAATTTATCACAAGCAAACACCACTACTAAGAATTCTTTTTCAGTAGTAGCATAGTTTCGTCGAGCATTGTCTAGAGTTTTACTAGCATAATGAATAACATTTAGTTTCTTATCAACTCTTTGTCCTAGAACAGCACCAACAACGTAATCACTAGCATCACACATAATCTCAAAAGGCAAGTTCCAATCAGGTGGTTGAATAAGAGGTCCAGTAATTAAGGCTTTCTTTTGTGTTTCAAAGGCTTCCATGCAATCATCATCAAACACAAAGGGAATATCCTTTTGCAAAAGATTAGGAAGAGGCCTAGAAATTTTAAAAAAGTCTTTGATAAACCTCCTATAGAAACCAGCATGACCAAGGAAACTACGAATACCTTTGATATCTTTAGGACATGGCATTTTCTCAATTGCATCAACCTTGGCTTTGTCCACCTCAATGCCTCTTTCAGAAATTTTATGGCCCAAGACAATACCTTCGTTAACCATAAAGTGGCACTTCTCCCAATTCAAGACGAGATTTTTTTGTTCACGTCTCTACAGGACTCGATCAAGATTGCTTAAACAATCATCAAAAGACTTCCCATAAACAGAAAAGTCATCCATGAAAACCTCAACATTTCACAAAAATCAGAGAATATAGCAGTCATACATCTTTGAAAGGTAGTGCATTACATAAACCGAAAGGCACACGTCTATAAGCAAATGTTCCAAAAGACAAGTAAAAGCGGTCTTTTCTTGATCAGATTGTAAAATAGGTATTTGTGAAAAGCCAGAGTATCCATCAAGGAAGCAAAAATGTGTGTGCTTAGATAATCTTTCTAACATTTGATCAATAAAAGGCAGAGGGTAATGATCTTTTCTAGTAGCTTTATTTAATATTCTATAATCAATTACCATTCTATAGCCTGTGACAATTCTTTGTGGAATAAGCTCATTGTTATCATTAGGAACAACAGTAATACCTCCTTTCTTAGGGACACAATGAACAGGGCTTACCCATCTACTATCAGCTATAGGATAGATTATACCTGCTTCCAGAAGTTTCAATATTTCCGTTCTTACCACTTCTTTCATTTTCGGATTTAACCGACGTTGGTGATCAACAATGGGTTTAGAATCATGTTCCATATTAATCTTGTGCTGACATAGAGTGGGACTAATGCCCTTAAGATCATCAAGAGTATATCCAATAGTAGCCCTGTGCTTCCTTAGAACTTTCAATAATCTTTCTTCTTCATGTTCTGAAAGGTTAGCATGAATAATAACAGGATATGTCTTCTTTTCATCAAGATAAGCATATTTCAAAGTGTCTGGTAATTGTTTTAATTTAAACACAGGATCACCTTTAGGTGGAGGAGGACCTCCTAGAGTTTCAATAGGCAATTTGTGTTTAAGCAGAGGTTGTTGTTCGAAAAAGATTCTATCTACTTTATTTCTTTCACGCATATGCAAATCATTTTCATGGTCTAGAAAATATTGTTCCAAAGGATCAGTAGGAGGCATAGCAATAGAAGCAAGACCAATAATTTCATCCTTACTAGGCAAATCTTTCTTACGAGGTTGTTTACTAAACTTGGAAAAATAAACTCATGAGATTCATCACCAAAGTTAACACTAATAGTTTGTTTCTCACAATCTACTTTAGCATTGACAGTGTTCAAGAAAGGTCTACCAAAAATAATGGGACAAAAGTCATCTTGTGGGGTGCTAAGAACAAGAAAATCAGTAGGGTATTTTATTTTCCCACACAAGACTTCAACATCTCTAAGAATCCCAATTGGTGATATAGTATCTCTATTAGCAAGTTTAATAGTAACATCTATGTCTTCTATTTCAGTAGGTGCTATTTCATCTTTAATTTCTTGATATAAGGAGAAAGGAATAACACTCACACTAGCACCTAGGTCACATAACTCATGACAGCAGTGATCTCCTATCTTAACTAAGACAACATGCATGCCAATAACTGGTCTTTTCCTTCAGGTTTGGCAATTTTAGAAGCTTCACTACAAAAGTAGATAACATGTCCATCAATATTATCAACTAAGAGATCTTTAACCATAGCAACACTAGGTTCAACTTTGATTTGTTCAGATGGTTTGAGTGTTCTAACATAACTTTTGTTAACCATAGTTGAAGCTTTAGCATGTTCCTTCATCCTAACAGGAAAATGTGGTTTTTCAATATAAGCAGTGGGAACAACTTGATCAACATTGTAAATGATATTTTCTTGTTTAGCTTTGACCGTTTCTTTAATTGGTGGGTGATATTTAAACCACTTCTCTTTAGGGAGATCAACATGAGTAGCAAAAGATTCACAAAAAGAAGCTACTATCTTAGAGTCAAGTCCATATTTAGTGCTAAACTTTTTAAAAGCATCAGTATTCATAACATATTTAACACAATCAAACTTAGGTTCAATACCTAACTCTTTACCTTCGTCGAGTTCCCAATCTTCAGAGTTGTGTTTAATTCTTTCTAAAATATCCTACCGGAATTCAATAGTCTTCTTCATAAAAGAACCAGTACAAGAAGTATCGAGCATGGATTGATCATTACAAAAAGCTGAGCATAAAAATTCTGAATAATAATTTCTCTTGAGAGATCATGATTGGGGCATGAATATAACATTGACTTAAACCTCCCCCAAGCTAGAGCGATACTTTCTCCTTCACGAGGCCAAAAATTATATATATAATTCCGATCATGATGAACTAGATGCATATGATTTTTTTTGATGAAATTCCAATTTCAAACGGTTCCAGTTCCAAGATCTAATACCATCGCATAGCCTATACCATGTCAATGCTTTTCCCTTCGAAGATAAAGGGAAAACCTTCTTCTTAGCTTCATCTCCTGGCAAACCTGCAAGCTTAAATAATCCACAAATTTCATCCACATATATCAAGTGCATATCAGGATGTTTGGTTCCATCTCCTGCATAAGATTAGCTAGCAGTTGCTCTAACATACCTGAAGGAATTTCATATTCAATATTTTCAGTAGGTGCAGTAGGTTGAGGGGTAACTAATTGTGGTTCCGTTCAAGGTGAAGATACCCCAAACAAACCCCTCAAAGGATTGTTTTCTATAGTAGCAAGTGACAATAAATTTCAGCACGTAGTAATAATGTTTCCTTACCAATTTCCACTTACCAAGAGCGCTTCACTCCCCGGCAACGGTGCCAGAAAATTGCCTTGATGACCCACAAGTATATGGGGTCAATTGTAGCCCTTTTAGATAAGTAAGAGTGTCGAACCCAACAAGGAGCAAAAGGAAATGACAAGTAGTTTTTAGCAAGGTATTGTCTGCAAGTGCTAAAATTGTGAGTAGTGGAGTAGTTTGATAGCAGGATAATTTGTAACAAGCAAGTAGCAATAGTAGTAACAAAGGTACAACATGGTAGCCCAATCCTTTTGAGGAAAAGGACAGGACAAAATGGTTTCTTATGATAAGCAAAGTGTTCTTGAGGGTACACGGGAATTTCGTCTAGTCACTTTCATCATGTTGGCTTAATTTGTGTTCGGTACTCTGATAATTTGATATGTGGGTAGACCGGTGCTTAGGTTCTGTTATTACTTGAACAAACCTCCTACTTATTATTAACCCTCTTGCAAGCATCCACAACTACAAGAAAAGTATTAACAATAAATTCTAACCATAGCATTAAACTTTTGGATCCAATCGGTCCCTTACGGAATAGCGCATAAACTGGGGTTTAAGCTTCTGTCACTCTCGCAACCCACCATCTAATAACTACTCCACAATGCATTCCCTTAGGCCAAAATATGGTGAAGTGTCATGTAGTAGACGTTCACATGACACCACTAAGATAATGGCAACATACATACCATCAAAATATCGAACACATATCAAGTTCACATGATTACTTGGAACATGATTTCTCCTGTGACCTCAAGAACGGAAGTGACTACTCACAAATGATAAACATGCTCAAGATCAGAGGGGTATTAAATAGCATAATGGATCTGAACATATAATCTTTCACCAAATAAACCATATAGTAATCAACTACAAGATGTAATCAACACTACTAGTCACCCACAAGCACCAATCTATAGTTTGGATACAAAGATTGAACACAAGAGATGAACTAGGGTTTGAGAGGAGTTGGTGCTGTGAAGATGTTGATGAAGATAGCCCTCCCCAAGATGGGAGAGTTGTTGGTGATGATGACGACTCAGCCCGGGCGTTCAGTCTATTCGGTTTGTTCGGGCCGGTCTTTTCGGTCTTTCAAAAATTTGGTCTTTCATAATTGAAGACCGAAATAATTTTGGTATTTTCGGTTTATCACTATTCGGTCTTCGGTCTTTAATATTCGGTCTTCGATCCTGACCAAACAGACCAAATTAATTGCTACAAATTAGATTTATGTTACTTCAAATATCATATGCAAACTGCATGGACTACCAAGATATATGCATATACAGAGGTGCATCTTTACAGAGACAAAGGATGTGTATATGGAGGTGCATGTGTGCATAAGAAAAATTTAGACAACAGTTGTTTATAATCTAGACACCACAGAACATGAACATCACAATTTTTTTACATCACAGAACATGAACATCACAAAATCTGGACATCACAGAAATGAACATCTGAACAAAATCTAGACATCACAGAACATGACACATCACAAATGAGGTTAACCATGACCAAACCGTACAATATATACAGATTTCCGTTCACACACTTAACATCTTCTTTCCTGCATTTTAATCCCAATCACGTCACTTATACAACCTGACCATCACTGTTCTCATTGTTTTATCTTTCTTCTCTATCTTCTCTAACCAAACTTTTCCTCATTAATTTGATGCACATAGAGATCAAAGAAGAAGTAGCTGGCTTACCATCAGTTGTGAGGTGGAGAATGGGAAGAGGACAGTAGGCGCGAGTCGGCGACCAACATGGAAGAGCACGTGATGGATGGCCACGTCAAGAGCAGTGGAGCAATGGGGGAGGGTCGAGGTTGGCGGCGCGGCGCGGCGCGACGGACGGGGCATGGCGGTTGGCGGCTTGATGCTGGTCGTCACTGCCTCATCTGTCCTGGGCGCGGCTCAGGGCGCCGGCCTTCATCGGTAAGGGCGCACGGCGCGCCTCTGTGCGGCGGTCGTCATGGGCTAACGACTCGCGGGGGATGGGGCGTCGGGCCACAACGGTGGGCGGCGGCTAGGGTTTGTCGCGTGGGAGAGAAAAGAGGAGCGAGAGTGAAGCGGCTGCTGGTTGCTGTGAATCGTGAGGTGAGGCTGAGGATGTGTGGTGTGTGTATCTCGCTCGTGACTTGGCCTGGCCAGATGGGCCTTTTGCTAAACTCTTCATGTGGGCTTTTATTAGTAATTTGGTCTATATGGGCTATTCGTTCTTGAAGATACCAGGACCGAACAGACCAAAACTATTTCGGTCTTCTATCTATGCAGACCGTTTTTTGTTCGGTCTTTTCTAGTTCGGTCTTTTCGGGTTCAGTCTCGGTCTTTTCGGGTTCGGTTTTTGGTCTTTGGTTTTTATGCCCGGGGTGAATGACGACAATGATTTCCCCCTCCGGGAGGGAAGTTCCGTCGACGGAATCGCTCCGCCGGAGGGCAAAAGTGCTCCTGCCCAAGTTCCGCCTCGAGGCGGCGGCGCTTCCTCCCGAAAGTCCTCCCCCTATTTTTTCTAGGTCAAAATGACTTATATACCGAAAGATGGGCACCAGAGGTGGGCCGAGGAGGGCAGCACCCACCAGGGCACGCCTGGGCCTCCTAGCTCGCCCAGGTGGGTTGTGCCCACCTGGTGGCCCTTCTGTGGTACTTTTTTGCTCCAATATTCCATAAAAATTCCTCGGGGAGTTTAAGCTCATTTGGAGTTGTGCATAATAGGTGGCTTGACATAGCTTTTTCTGGTCCAGATTTCCAGCTGCCAAAATTTTCCCCCTTGGTGCATACTTTGCATATTATGAGAGAAAATGCATTAGAATTACTCCAAAAAGCATTATTATACCATAAAACAACATAAATAATAGTAGGAAAAGATGATGCAAAATGGACATATCAATCATCAGATCAAGATGACAGTCAAGGACCAGGAGAAGACAACTTTCATCACTCCCTCTGGATCCTTCTGCTATGTGTCTATGCCTTTTGGGCTCAAGGCGACTTACCAACGATATGTTCAGAATTGCCTTCATGGCCAGATTGGACGCAATGTTCACGCCTATGCGGATGATATTGTTGTGAAATCCAGGAAGAAGGAGACTTTGATAGATGATCTGAAAGAGACCTTTGACAATCTCCAGGTCTATAAAACGATGCTTAACCTGGCCAAATGTGTCTTTGGTGTGCCACCAGGCAAGTTATTAGGTTTCCTGTTTTCTGAGAGGGGCATTGAGGCTAACCTAGAGAAAATCAAGGCTATCACTTCTTTGGCTAAACCGGCATGTATCAGTGACATCCAGCGTTTGGTGTGTCGTATTGAGCCGGTTTATAAGCCGCCTGGGAGAGAAGGCTATCCCTTTGTATCAAATGATGAAGAAGACAGATGACTTTGTGTGGAGCGATGCTGCTAATGAGGCGTTTGAGGTGCTTAAGAGACAACTGGCTGAGCCGCCAGTGCTTGCAGCTCCTATTGAGAAGGAGCCCTTGCTTTTATATGTGGCTGCAAACAACAGAGCTGTTAGTGTGGTAGTTGTGGTTGATTCAAAGTCAAGGAGTCAGGCAAGGAGTATCCGATTCAAAGGTCGGTTTATTATGTCAGTGAGGTGCTCATTGAGTCTAAACAGAGATATCCACATTGGCAAAAATTGGTATACATCGTGTTCATGGCTAGCCGCAAGCTGAAGTATCATCCCATCACTATGGTTAGTTCTGCTCCCGTGGGAGATATTATTCAAAACAGAGAAGCCACGGGTCGGGTAGCTAAGTGGGCCATTGAGCTTGGACCCCACGGCTTGAAATATATGCCTCAGACAACTACAAAATCTCAGGCACTAGCGGACTTCATCAATGATTGGCCAGAGCTGCAAATGCCTAAGGATAAGTTGGATAACACATATTGGACTATTCATTTCGATGGATCCAGGCAATTGGAAGGCTCGGGGGCTGGAGTTATATTGACTTCCCCACGAGGTGATAATTTTTGTTATGTTTTAAGGTTGATGTCTCCTTGTACTAACAATGCAGCTGAGTATGAAGCCTTACTCCATGGTCTTCGGATGGCTAAAGAGATGAATCAAGTCGGGTAAGGTGCTTTGGTGACTCAGATTTGGTGGCTCGGCAAGTGTCAGGAACCTGGGATTCAAAGGATCCACTAATGGCGGCTTGTCGCCGAGAGGTTGATACTATTGCTGGTCATTTCAAAGGTTATCAAGTGGAGTATGTTGATCGTAGAAATAATGAAGCTGCTGATGCTTTAAGCTGGCTAGGGTCTCAGCTTAAGCCGGTACCTCCTAGTGTTTTCCTTGATGTTTTGCATAACCCATCAGTTAAGTTGCCTACAGAGGAGGATTTGGCAGTTCCTGACCCGGAGGCACAATTGGTGGTGGATCTCCATGTTATTCCTGATTGGACTGTTCCATATTTAGCTTATATGACCCAAGGCGAGTTACCTGAAGATGAAACCTTGGCCAGGCAAATAATCGGAGGTCTAAGTCAATGACTATTTTCAATGGTGAGCTACACAGATGCAGTGTTATAGGAGTGTTTCAACGATGCATTTCTCCTGACGAGGGCCGTGAAATTCTAAGGAAGATTCATGAAGGAGATTGCGGTCATCATGTCGGCTCTAAGTCTCATGTTGCTAAAGCTTTTCGTCATGGGTTTTATTGGCTGACGGCTCATGCTAATGCGGAAGACCTGGTCAGTAAATGTGATGGCTGTCAGAAATTTTCACGACGAGCTCATGTGCCGGCTCAAGAATTGAGGATGATTCCAATTACTTGGCTGTTTGCAGTTTGGGGGCTGGATATGGTTGGGCCTTTTAAAAGGTCCAAGGACAAAAAGACTCATCTTCTGGTAGCTGCTGACAAGTTTACAAAGTGGGTTGAAGCAGAGCCAGTCAGCAAATGTGATGCTGCAACGGCGGTTCAATTCATCAAAAAAGTGATCTTCCATTTCGGATACCCTCATAGTATCATCACTGATAATGGTACTAATCTGTCTAAGGGTGCAATGAAGGAGTTCTGTCAACAAGAGCATATCCGGGTTGATGTGTCGTCGGTGGCTCACCCCCAGTCTAATGGTCAAGCCGAAAGAGCCAATCAAGAAATCTTGAGAGGTATCAAACCCCGGCTTATGGTCCCTTTACAGAGGACGCCGGGTTGTTGGTGGAAGAGTTGCCCTCGGTGCTTTGGAGTATCAATACCACCCCCAACAGATCTACGGGTTACACGCCTTTCTTCATGGTTTACGGAGCAGAGGCGGTTCTCCCTAGTGACATAGATCACGACTCGCCCCGTGTGGCGGCTTATGTTAAAGCTGATAATGAGAAAGCATGTCAGGATGCTATTGACCTATTGGATGAAGAACGTGACCTTGCGGCGGTTCATTCGGTGATTTACCAGCAAGCTCTGCGTCGTTATCACAACCACCAGGTTAAAATCAGAACCTTTCAAGAAGGAGATTTGGTGCTTCGGCTCATCCAGGATCAAACTGACATGCACAAGCTATCCCCACCTTGGGAAGGGCCCTTTGCGGTCAGCAAAAATATGAACAATGGGTCATACTACCTTATCGATGTTCGAGACCACAAGGACTCACACACGTCGGAGGAGGAGACCCACAGGCCGTGGAATATTGCTCATCTTCAGCCTTATTACACCTGAGCCACCGGCTCTTGTGATGTACATACTTTCACCAATGTATATATCATGATTAGTATAATAAAGCCGGTATCCTTGATGATTCAGGGCCTCTGTCATTTCATTTCTGAGAAGCTGAGTCTTTTTGTTACTTCATAAGGTCGCTTAGGGGCTTCCTGCTTATTGAGCATAGCTATGCTTACCCTTTTGATCCGGCTTTTTATGCTTTGATTACAAATACTTGGGGGCTTCCTGCTCATTGAGCATAGCTGTGACTACCGTACTGATCCGGCTTGTACGCCTGGATCAAAATATTACTTAGGGACTTCTTGTTAAATCAATAGGAGCTTTGTTGTCCCTCGTAATAGGCTTGGATGCCAGGTGTATTCACCAAAAATATGGGTTATCCTGCCTTTGTATGCTTGCCACTCTGACCAGGTAATCCTGGAATGACTCACTGTACTCTTGACAGTCAATCTTGTAAAAGACCTTGAACTTGTCAAAGTTAAAACAACGATTGGTCATATGAGGCCCGGCTTACAGATTTGAATTAAGGAGTAACTTAGTGGTTATGCAACCCTTGAATAGCACTTGATGTTGAGGTTTGGCAGCCTTTGAATGCCTTGGTCTTTCCTTTGAATCTTTTTGGTGATTTCTATTTGTGCCATATTGATATATGGCTGAAACTTGATTCAGGCCATGATGTCTTGATCTTTATTTGATAATATCTGGTGTTTTGTTAACCCGGCCTGGCTTTGGACGTTAAGTCTCCAGTGTTTGATGATCATATGTTTGGAGTCATGTACTCTCAAGTTTTTGGGATGTTACTCTTTGTTGTCTATGGCATTGTAAGCTAGCAGTATGAATAAATTGCACATGGCGCTGCGCTCTGGGTTGGGACTGTTATCCTTATTGCATATGGCATGGTAAGCTGGCAATACACATAAGTGTCATAGGTATGATATTTATTTTTATATGAGGTTTTGATAAACCGACCCTGGTTATGGACAATGCAGTCACCAGTGGTTTTTTATATGGGGCATTATGACCCGCCTTGGGGTAAACCGCCAAGGCACTTGTGCTCTGTTTTGTATGTAGGGTTTATGACAACATGATTAAGCAAAGTTGATAATGAATATGAGCATACACAGTGGACCGTCAAAGAAGATCAAAACGATTCATAAGTGTTATGCAAATCAACATGCACGATGGCATGACAGATAATTGTTTTCAAGCTAGCCTATTACAAGGCAACAGACGGCCCAAAAGAATAAGTGTTTTCGCAAGGTATCGCAACTGGCAGATGCTAAGCTGGCCTGCGGTTACTGGTCTTAGCCTTGGCAAGTTGAGGGTTGTGGGTCATCCAGCACCGATTCATCATCCTCCTCTTCACCCATTGGCTGGAAGTCAGAGGTTGTCCAGTTGATCCCAGTCAAAGCTTTGAATACAGCCTCGTCACTAAAAGTGTTGACGGGTCAATGTCGGGGGCAAAAGTATGCTTACGAATTGGAGGAGTAAGGTCCTGGGATTCATGGATCGGCGCCTTGACCTTCTTCACTGCTACGGAAAAGCCTATACACAGAATCTTACCAGCAGCGCACTTTAAAATAAGGCGCTACTGCTAACTAGCAATAGCGCATGCGTGCAAAACACGCTGCTGAAATAAATGTATCAGTAGCGCGCCCGGTCTAAGGCGCGCTACTGCTATAATTGCCACGACGCCGCCGCGAGGCTAGTTCTAGCAGCAGCGCGTTAATATTAAGAGCGTTGCTGCTACGGATCATAGCAGAAGCGCGTTTGCATAATAACCGCTACTGCTAAGTTTACTAAAAAATAGTCCCACCTCGCTCCGTGAAGGGAGATTGTACCACCTTAAATATGTTACTTCTCAAACTTTCACAAGCACTTGGTCTTCATTAACTCTATGTGTAGAATTTGTGGCCGCAATATGAGTCTTCACCAGTCCCTAATCTGGCGAGGACTCATACTGACAAATCAGATTGTACACAAAAAGAACATTGATGATCAATGTATTTTTGATGTCTATTTTTACATGCTGACACATAGCAGTAGCACGTTCTTTTTGAAAGGCGCTGCTGCTAGGTCGTTTAGCAGCAGTGCCTTTTGCTATAGCGCGCTACTATTAAGCCATTCCATCTGCCCCCTCCTCTAGATCTATCTGATCCACACTCACTCGATCTCCCCCTCACCCACGCCGGTCCTCCCCTGTCGCCCCTCCTTCGATCTGCGCCGCCGTCACCTCCTCCTCCTTGCTGGACTCGGTACCGACATCCTCCTCCGTCCTCCCTCCAGTGTCTCCGCTGGTCGGCCCCTCCTCGCTCCGCCTTCCTCCTCCGTCCTCCCTCCACTCGCCATCGGTCGGCCCCTCCTCGCTCCGTCTTCCTCCTCCGTCCTACTCTCTTCTCCCTCCTCGAGTCGCCCCTCCTTCTCCCTCCTCCCTCCTCCATCCACAACCCCTCCTCCCTGCTACATTTTGATTTAGTAGGCTAGTTGATTTAGTAGGTTAGTTGATTTAGTTGATTTAGAACATTTTGATTTAGTTGATTTAGTATGCTAGTTGATTTAGTTGATTTAGAACATATTGATTTAGTTGATTTAGTAGGCTAGTTGATTTAGTTGATTTAGAACATTTTGATTTAGTTGATTTAGTATGCTAGTGGATTTAGTAGGCTAGTTGATTTAGTTGATTAGTATGCACCATTTTATTGTTATTTTTTCTGTACATGGATAGGTTGATGCTTTTGTTTTTTTGTAATAAGTTATTTTTTGGCAAAATATAGGTGCCAATTTAGTTAAATTTGCCACTTGTTTTTTTAGGAAAATGGCGTCACCACCACCACCACTATGTCGACTGTGCAAGTCAAGGTGCGCTAGGAGCCTTGCAACTGGCAAGCTGTTCGGCATCTACTTCCAACCGAGTTTTCGTCATGCGGCGGTAAGAAATTAGATGAAATGTAACAACTATTTTATTTTTAGTGTTGGCATTACTGCATTGTGTCATTTTGCTTTTTTTACACAGATCGTCCCATGCAATGTGAGGTTGAAATTCAACAAGATGACAGGAGACACTATGACATTTGAGGCTCCTAGGGGCCCATACACTATGGAGGTCGAGAAAGGACGCAATATGTCGCAAATTGGAGGAGATGGATGGGCCCGTTTCCTTTCCCGTATGCGTCTTACTGGTGGTGAGTTGATCAGCTTCTCCTTCAGAGCAGAAAGACCCAAGCTGGCTGTCATTTATCTCAACCTGGTGGAAGATGGTGAAGATGACAAAGATGATGAAGATAATGAGGACCCACTCGATGAAGATGATGAGAACCCACTTCATGAAGCCATCGTAGCTCAAAGAATGAGGCTAAGCGAGGAGGAGGTGTGCAACCTATGGGACATAATTCCGCCATGTGATGACTTTGTCGGGGTGCCATTCGTGACCCGCCTGACAAGTACCATGGTCGATCGGCATGAAATGGTATGTTATACGTACTGACTGTAGTAATTTGATGATATATATATATGCTTCATTGTTATACTTACAAATGCTTTGTGGAATCTAGTCGATGATATGCTTTAGTGTAGAGTCTGATCACATGCTTATTAGTGTAGAATCCAAGGAACTATTAATAGTGTAGACAATCCATATTTACTTATTAGTAGAATTCATGATTAGTTAGTACAACTGCATAGTATTGTGTCTTTTGATAGTGTAGAAATCTAGACTTAATAGAAATATATTTGCAATAGTATGTTTGAGGCTATTTATTAATTGATATGTTTTCTTATTCAAAAATTGCCAAATGACCTATGTGTGAGTTGTGGTATCGATCTTGATGAAGAAGGCTCAGCTGGACTACGCCTTACCGCAAGGGGCTCCGTCACCACCTATACTTACCGCATGGACACAGACGGTCGCACACACTTAAACTCAGTTGGGTGGAAGAGATTCCTCGTTGACAAGAATCTTCGTGTTGGACAGCCACCCTAATTACTATCAGGAACACCCACCGCCCAGGCTTGAGGAGGATGATCGTCATCGATATCATCTAGAACTACACATGTGTGCGTGGCTATATCATCTAGAACTACATATGATGATCACCTTGTACTGCTTGAGGATGCATGTTCAGTATATATGAAATTGTTATCTAGTACTCCCTCCGTTCCAAATTACTCCTCGTTGTTTTAGTTCAAATTTGAACTAAAACCACGACAAGTAATTTGGAACCGAGGGAGTACTACCTAGTACCTATAATGCTTTATGAAATTGATATCTAGTAGTACCTAGTATCTGTAAATTGCAGTTTATTGGAGCTGAAATGGGGTAAATGATGGATGATATAGCAGTAGCGCGGGGCTAGGAAATCGCTACAGCTAATTAATAGTAGCGCGCTAAGGAAACACGCTGCTGATATAGTACATAGTAGTAGCGCGGGTACAGACCGTGCTACTACTAACAGTTAGCTGTAGCGCCTTATTGGTAGAGCGGCCGCCCGCGCTGCTGATAGCCTCAAAACCCGCGCTACTACTAGGGTTTTCCCTAGTAGTGCTTGTTGTCAGCATCATAAACCGCCTGGTAATGGGACAAGTCGGTATCTTCAGCTAACTTGCTTGCCAAAGGACGCATTTCTTTTGCTATTGAAGCAAAGTCCTCAGCACTGAAGGGAGACCTGTCCTCCTTTACGCTGGGGCAACCATTGGCCAAGTCTTTCGGGTTAAGATCTGTTTGCCACCCCTTGGCCCGGGTTAGTGCAGTGAGTGCACTGGCTCGTGCAACTGATCGTTTAAGCTCTTCAACCCGTTGGGGCAACACAGATAGCTTCTCCAGAGTGTCCTTGATGAGGGTTGGCAGTTGCTTCTTATGCGAGGCTGTCGAGATAGCTCATTGCGCGCCAGTGTACAGTTGATCTATCAGAGTATAGGCGGCTTTCAGTTTCTTGTGCATATTGAGCCAAGGTGGGCGATCCTGGAGCCTGCATTACCAAGTAAATCTATAAGCCGGATGAATGATGATTACAATGCATTGGTAGTCACATATTGAGATGAAGTTACTTACTGAAGATGGCAACAGTCATTGCATTGACTTGATGTTTTAAACCGGCAAGCTCTTCAGCCACCGGCTTAAGAGCCGCTTCTGCTTCCTCGACCCTCTTTAATAGAGATGATTTCTCGGTCTCCCAGCCTGCCTGGTCAGCCTTGAAGTCTTTCTTCAGCTTTTCCATCTCTGCCAAGGTGGTGGTCAATTCGGCTTTGACCTTGGAGGTTTCAGATTGCTGAGACTTTATGTTCTCTTGAATATCGGCGACTTGGGATTCTTTGGCATTAAGTTCAGCCTACAGGACATAAACAATAGGCAGGTTACAATCATCTTATTTAAAAGTCCCAAGCACAATACAAGTATTTCACTTGGCACTTGGGGGCTAATGCACATTGCTCTTTTCTGAAGACAATTTTATGATAACCCAGCTACATTATGGTGACTATAGCCGATTCATGGGGGCTATATGCTGGGATTTTATGAACAAATATGGTAATGAGACCTAGTTTTATCTTGACAGTTTAAGTCGGCCCTTGGGGGCTACAGGTATGAAATTGAATCATTATTATTTAAAGTCCCGACTCATCTTGATAGATTAAGCTGACCCTTGGGGGCTACATGTGCAAAGTTGAAGTATTACTATTGAAAGTCCCAGTTTATCTTGAAAGTATAAGCTGGCCCTTGGGGGCTACTGGAATTGGTTTACAAGGCTATTTAAAGTCTACAGTACATTTCATTCTATCATGTCCAGTAAACTTGGGGGTTAATGGAAATGGGACAATTGCATTTTTACCCCTAGTTGGTTCCTACCCACGGGTTTTGCCCTTACTTTTCGAGCTTGCTCAGTTTTGCCCTTACTTTTTCCATTGAGGTCCCTCGAATGCCCTTTGACCGTTTGACCAAAACTTTGAAAATTCATAACTAATTCATACAAACTCAGAAAAATGCAAATAAGATACCAAAATGTTCAGATAAACATTACCTTTATGGGCATATCATTTGCATTCAGGACAAAAGCATCGTTTAAACTACCCAAGGTAATTAATGTTATTAACATTATTAAAAATAAATAGGTATAAACAATATTTTTTTCATGAATAAAAATTACATGCAAATGTAGGTGATGTTTTCTGAACATCCTGATAACTTATTTGAATTTTTCTGAGTTAGTATCAACTTGTTATGAATGTTCTAACGACTTTGACCATTATTTGGAAACTTCATAACAAGTTGATATGAACTCAGGAAAATGCAAATAAGGTTTCAGGATGTTCAGAAAACATCACCTACATTTGCATATAATTTTTATTCAGAAAAAAAATATTGTTTATACCTATTTATTTTTAATAATGTTAATAACATTAATTACCTCGGGTAATTTAAACGATGCTTTTTTCCTGAATGCAAATGATATGCCCGTAAAGGTAATGTTTATCTGAACATTTTGATATCTTATTTGCATTTTTCTGAGTTTGTATGAATTAGTTATGAATTTTCAAAGTTTTGGTCAAACGGTCAAAGGGCATTCGAGGGACCTCGATGGAAAAAGTAAGGGCAAAACTGAGCAAGCTCGAAAAGTAAGGGCAAAACCCGTTGGTAGGAACCAACTAGGGGTAAAAATGCAATTGCCCCAATGGAAATATATTCATATAAATAGAGTTGCAGTGTTTAACTCAAAGTGCTCCTTCATCAAGTTCACTAAGCCGGCTTCAAAATCGCGGCTTGTGTGCAGACAGTTCAAGTACCCAGAGTGGATCTCTTGAGCACTGAAGTGGGCATAACTTTCTAAATTAACTGACCACTTGCCTTTGTCAGCAACAGAAATTTCTTCCTTGGCGTTGTGCTTTTACAAGACAGTGGGATTGCGTGGCGTTGTATAGCCAAGCCCAGTGATGACAACATCATCAGCCTTCTCTTTAGTAGGCTTGATGGGACTTGGCAGGTTAATAGGGCTTGGCGGCTTAGTGGTGGCTGGATCAACGTCCATATAATCTATGGAAACATTGTGCTCTTCCAAAGGTGGCTCATCAGTTGTGACTTCAGGGGTGTGGAAGGAAGTGTCTGTTGACTGCTTGTCCGGCTCAGAAGGATTTTTAGTAGTCTTGGTTACCTTTGTTTTTTTCCTGGGCTTTGCCATAGCTCTATGAATAGAGCACAAAGACAAGATTAGCACGACAACTGAATACATGATTGAAAGCAGAGATTAAACATTTTTACCCAGGCACAGTCTTGAAGACTGGGACGTGAGTCCCGTTGAGTCGCCAGAGGAGGAATGAGATGTTCCCTGATAATTTGAATCGGAAGGGTTAAGAGGACGTCGAAAAAGACCAGCCTTGGGATAAGTTAAGTCGAAATTTGTTAAGACCTCTGGATGACGCTTGCATGGAGCTAGAGTGTTTGGTAAGCCGAAAGAAAGGATCCCGCTTCCATTGTTCCGTGTTGTGCGGCGAGCTTCATGTTGCTGCTTCTTCAAAATAAAGTTGGGATCCAAATAAGCCAAAGGATGAGAAAACCTTACTTTCAAGATTGCTTGGCGAGTTTTCCGTTTTGGCAGAGATTCTGAGCCGGAGGAAAGAACAATTACCTCTTCGCCACCTGCACGGCTGGCTTCCGCTTCTTCCTGATAATAGTCATCGTCAATGAGATGTACAAAAAATGAGCCAAGAGAATCAAGTTCTACCTCTGACTCATCATCGTCGCCATTGTCATCCAAGTTCAGTAACTCGGAGGGGTCGTTCTTCTTCTTGGCAGGTTTTTTGGTAACCTTGGTTTTGGTCTGGGTCGGCTTGACCGGCTTATCCTGCAACTTCCTATTCCAAAATGGAGAATCGGACTGTTCTGGTTAGATGATCATAAGTGGACAGTGTTAATGAAAACATGATTTAAACTGGAAACATGGTGTGCAACACTTACAGCTGGCGGCTGGTTGAAGGTGCAGTAAGGACTAAGTCCGATTTTACTGCATTCTGCCTAGCTTGCATTCAACAAAGCCTTGGTGCTTCATTGATTTCAGCATCAGATAATTGGATTTCGCAGTGGCGTTGGGGATCTTTCAAGTTGCCGGTGTACTCGCACATTAAGCCGGGGCGGCGACTTAAGGGCAGGATCCTCCAGGAGACCCGGCACTAAACAAGGTCGATGCTGGTTAAGCCATTAGCCATGAAAGATCTTATCTTTGAAAAAGTGGGCGCATACTTGGCCCGTTACTTCGTGCTGATTCGCTGTGAGAGCTGATGTGTGTTGCTGAGCTGGTGTTCACGGTAACCCGGCAAGGGATTCTCACCCTCTGGAGATGTATCTTGGCAGTAGAATCAAGTCTGGTTCCAGTCCTTGGGATGACTGGGCGGCTTGGCATATGGGAAGGTGGCCTCTTTCCGTTTCTGAATTGAAACTCCACCTAGTTCCAAGCTGGGCCCGTTGGTGAATTCTGTCTGCCGGTTCAAATAATAAAATTCCTTGAACAGCTTGACAGTGGGTTCCTCTTGAAGATAACCTTCACAAAAGACTTGGAAATTGCAAATGTTGGAGACAGAATTGGGCCCAATGTCTCGAGGATGAAGTTGGAATAATTGTAGCACGTCTCGAAAGAATTTTGAGTCGGGCGGGGTAAACCCCCGAATCATGTGATTAGTAAAAACAATTACTTCTCCTTCCTTGGGCTCAGGACAATTTTCAGTGCCTGGGACCCTCCAGTGGATGTCATTTTTCTTGGCTAAGATGCTAGTTTCAACAAAGTTGTTCAAATCTTCCTCGGTGACCCGGGATGATGCCCAGTTGCATGCAGTGAATGTCTTAGTCATTGTTGATTATGATATGAAAAGAAAATTTCACCGGTTTAAGATTATGTTGTTAAGCCGGTCGTTGGTTCAAGGATAAGAACTATAAATATGCAGTGTGTTAATCCAGAGGATAGTGTTGGAGTTATGCAAGGCAATTTATTGCCGGCTTAAGAGGGGACTAATGGTACCTGGCAGGTTATGGCTTATGAGTTAAGTCGCCTACGCAACTATCAGTTTTCAGATCTATAAGTGAAGAATTGCTAAGTGTTGGACAAACAGTTTTCATAGATCGGTGCTATAATTTTGGATCTACAGCAGTTCATATAAAGAAGAAAAATTCTAAACCTAAGTGGCGGCAGCATAGAAGTTCACGTGCTCAGATGAGATCCCTTATGGAGGGGAAGCGTTCAAATATCAAAAATGAGTGCTAAAACTGATGCCGCGCAAGATTAGCACTAAACTCAGATCAAAACTACCAAAGACAGGGAGGAACAAAGAGGAACGGAGATGAACTCCAAAGAACTCGAGCAAACCCAAATGCAGATCTATGGTGAGGAAAGAGGAAGGTTTACCGGGGCTGTTGGATAGCGGAGGAACATGGAAGAGCTCTGGTGCGTTTAGGTTGATGCAGCGGCCGAGGTTGAGGCAGTGGATGAAGGTCGACGGCAACGGTGGAGCTAGGGCGCTTGAGGTGTTGTGAGGAAGAGGACAAAGATGAGGAGGCAAGGGGGAAAATGAGAAAGACCCATGTCCCTATTTATAAGGAAGTGGATGGATAGCATGCGCGGGAATCGAGGGGACTGAAAAAATGATTATGTGATAGCACAGATGCCTTGACTCTTGGGAGGTTCATTAAAAGTGAAGATATGATGAGATTTGGGCCTCGTGTGATATTAATGTGAGATGACATCATGGTGGGTTAAAACAATTCTGAGAGCTGACGTCATGGCGGGTTATAAGATTTCATAAGGACTGATAGTGAAGGATTTTTTCTAAGTCAAGTGTTGAAGATTGATATGAACAAGTTCACATCAACCTAGGGCCTAATGTTGGGGATATGACTAATGGGTATGACCCGCCCAGGAGGGTCCGGGTCATACCACTGGCGGTTCATAATGACAAGGCCCAAGAAGATGCTGAGGATGGCGGTTCATGAGGCGAGCTTACTGAAGGCCCAAGACCCAGAGGAGACTTGAGGTCGACGGGCATAAACCGCCATATGTTTAACTTGTATGATAAGGAAAGTTTAGTTTTGTCATCGAGACGAACACGCTGTGTATGAGCCGGCCGGGACTCTGTAAGCCGCCGGGCATCAGCCTGTGTATATAAAGGGGTGACCCGGCGGCGGGTTAGGGCAAGAAACAACAAGTCGAGAACTAGGTCAAGCGTATTCGCTCCCTGGTAATCGAAACCCAAGCAATACAACCTAAAGCAGGAGTAGGTCTTTATCTCGTTGCGAGGGGTCGAACCTGGGTAAACTCTCTGTGTCCCTTGTCCCGTGTTGACCCTTTTAAGCTAACTATGTTGCGATGGCTCCACACCTAAGTCCTCATGCTAGGGCATCTATCGTGACAATTCCACAACACCATCCTTCCACCATAAGGCCATACCTCCACTTTGACCCACACAATCAACAGCTTGCCCATTTTTAAAACCCATACTCCATCGATTTTTTTCATAGCCGCATCTTTCTTTTTTGTCTCACTCAGAAACACAACCCCTCGATTGTAGGACCTAATCAGGTCATGCAATTCGCCCACTGTCGCGTCCAATCCCAAACCATGACAGTTCCAGGCAAACATATTAATTGTTCTCGGTGGCCCCGGGAGGTGGGGTCTGCCGCTGGATCATTCTTCTCAATGGGATCAAAGACTGACGATACCTTCCGTCGCTTTTCGCCAATGAACGCATCATGTGGTGCATATCTCTCTAAATCCCCCTTGACAACCCAAACTTGCTTAGACTGTCTTTCTTCTCTATTGGCTTGGGCTGGTATGACACTTTCCTACTCTGACGATCATCTCTTTCTTCTCTATGCTTATGAACATAAGTACCCGATCTTCATTGACGAGACGAGGAACTCCCACCATACTCGCTGACACTCTGCTATATGGGTGGCGCCCTCCAATACTTGTCATGCTTGCCATCATATCTATCATGTCTTCAGTACAGTTCTTGCCAGAGATCCATCTCTGTCTTCTGTTCCAGGCTCTCACGCGGATCAAAATCTCTCCTTTGTTCATCTCACCTCTTGGTTTTGGAGAACTATGAGCCTCTTGATCGACATTGCGGAGCCCACCAGTGCGGTACTCCTGATCTCTCCCACCATTCCCACCAATGCGAGGAACCATCTTGGGTAGAAAACTCCCCTCTGGAATTGCGTCTTACAGTTCTATCACAAACCTCATGCCTGATATTGTTTTGGTGGACACCACCTGAAAATCTATCACCATCAATAGAAAAACTCCCCAATGATGACGTAGATATCTGAGATGCTTCTGGCTGATTTGAGTCACATCCTGGGGATGCCCATAACCATTCTCCCCATTGAGATGAGGAATCCATGGGAGGAACACAAACGCCATCCGGATGCACTAGTCGACCATAATCAAAGCAAAAGTGTGGGATTTTCTTGTAGCTAAAGTCATACCATGTCCTTTCTTCATCATGTGGCACTTCTCTTAGATAGAAACCTCTCACCAAAGGCTCGCAGACTGAAATCCTGGCTCTCACTCGAAGATGCTTGCCTCTAGCTAGGACATTTCGTTCAACATCAACCTTCACAACCTCACCCAATCAGTTTCCTAATCCCTTGCCAAAAGTTCACAATGATAATCCAAAGGAAGATCATGCACTCTTGCCCATGTTTCAATACTGTCAAACACCATCTCTGAGGGTCTCATAGATCCATCAAAATCTTTCATCACTACCACATTAAAAGGAAACTATTACTTGGAAGGTAATATCTGTTACATCGGTGTTTGTGATGCTAACGGTGCACCAGACACCTTAGCGCGTTCAACAATGTTCGAAAAACTCTGAAAGAAAATGTAGCACATTGACAACATCGGTCTATATTGTCGCAAAAATCCAAAAAAATAAATAAATTCAAAACATTGCATGAGATAAAAATGACAAATTTAGCATCAATGTGATAATGGGTCAAATCTAAAGCCCAACTTATGTTTTTTTTGATAGAAAGACTGTAAGGGAACCCCCTACAGTATAATTGGTGCAACAAACCCAAGTTGCAGTACCATGCCTTGAACCTGGGTGGGTGGAAAGGCATCAGCCCCTTCCCACCACTAGGCATCAGCCCAACTTATGTTGTGTACTATTCAGTGTGGACTTTATCTTTTTGTACCTCGAGCAATACTCAAATTTGAGTTGAAATTTTGCGACAACATAAACCGATGTTGTGACAATGTGCTATTTTTCCAGATTTTTTCAAACATTTTTAGATGCAAGGGCGTCCGATGCACCAGTAGCATCACAAGCACCGGTGCACCAGATACTTTCCCAACTATTACTGCCTGCTTTACAAATATGCCGCCGAATTTCTTTACTACCATTTACTACTAAAAACAAAAATACATATGGTTGCATGTTTTTTAGATTCATACACGTATGACGGTGACATGCTTGAACATGCCCGATAGACCTAGTAGGGTAAGACTACCTAATTGTAAGGCTATGTGAATTTGCACACATACTAACTCATTACGATATCCTTCCTACTTACAAAGAATGTAGTGTTTTATGTTCCGCACCTCCTTCTCCTATCCTCTCCCATGTTGTTGAAGTCGCTGAAAACCGCACAGATCGACATAGATGGTGCGTCATTGATGGCTGCGATGCTAAGTTCGGAGTGAGATCCATATTCACCAATCTAAGAAACATCATTATTATTAAAGGAGAATCAATCATCATCGTAATGATCACCATCTCCTTCTCTTTAGTTTTGTTTGTGTTAATCCTCTACCTCGCACATGGAAAAGAAAAAAGAAAATATTTACTATTATAAAGGAGAGTTTCCCGTCGTCGTAATGGTTACCACCTCCTTTCCTTGATTTTGTTTGTGCTAATCCTCTACTTCTCGCATGAAAATGGAAAAAATTGAAAATGCTACAATATCAGGAGAAACCACTAGAAGTTAATTAAATTCACACACACACACACACACACAGAGGGAGAGAGAGATAGAGTGATGAGGACATCAATACCATTGTTACACCCACAAGCCCTGCTGCTATACATACTGGACCAATTACTAGAGCTCGCGCATGCCAATTAAATTACCAGGTACTTTCGTTTCTTGGTAATGATTCTAATATTCGTCAGAATATGATGCTGCCTAAATTGGATACATTTGTTTTGCTTACAAATGAAGGGCCAAGCTGGGAGAAGCATGGACATTGGAGCAAGAACAAGCATGGAGATGATGGCATGCGCAAGAGGAACAAGAATGGAGTTACAAGTGATGATTTCAGGACATTGAAGCCACCATAATGAGAGCATGAAGCCTTGGACAAAATGAAGGAAATATGCCCTAGAGGCAATAATAAAGTTATTATTTATTTCCTTATTTCATAATAAATGTTTATTATTCATGCTAGAATTGTATTAACCGGAAACATAATACATGTGTGAATACATAGACAAACATATAGTCACTAGTATGCCTCTACTTGACTAGCTCATTAATCAAAGATGGTTATGTTTCCTAACCATAGACATGTGTTGTCATTTGATTAATGGGATCACATCATTAGGAGAATGATGTGATTGACATGACCCATTCCGTTAGCCTAGCACTTGATCGTTTAGTATGTTGCTATTGCTTTCTTCATGACTTATACATGTTCCTGTAACTATGAGATTATGCAACTCCCGTTTACCGGAGGAACACTTTGGGTGCTACCAAACGTCACAACATAACTGGGTGATTATAAAGGAGTACTACAGGTGTCTCCAAAGGTACATGTTGGGTTGGCGTATTTCAAGATTAGGTTTTGTCACTCCGATTGTCAGAGAGGTATCTTTAGGCCCTCTTGGTAATGCACATCACTATAAGCCTTGCAAGCAATGTGACTAATGAGTTAGTTGCGGGATGATGCATTATGTAACGAGTAAATAGACTTGCCGGTAACGAGATTGAACTAGGTATTGGATACCGACGATCAAATCTCGGGCAAGTAACATACCGATGACAAAGGGAACAAAGTATGTTGTTATGCGGTTTGACCGATAAAGATCTTCGTAGAATATGTAGGAGCCAATATGGGCATCCAGGTTCCGCTATTGGTTATTGACTAAGAATAGTTCTAGGTCATGTCTACATAGTTCTCGAACCCGTAGGGTCCGCACGCTTAAGGTTTCGATGACAGTTATATTATGAGTTTATGAGTTTTGATGTACCGAAGGAGTTCGGAGTCCCGGATGAGATCGGGGACATGACGAGGAGTCTCGAAATGGTTGAGACGTAAAGATCGATATATTGGACGACTATATTCGAAGTTCGGAAAGGTTCCGAGTGATTCGGGTATTTATCGGAGTACCGGAGAGTTACGGGAATTTGCCGGGGAGAAGTTTTGGGCCTTATTGGGCCATACGGGAAAGAGAGAGGGGCTGCCTAGGGCAGGCCGCGCCCCCCCCCCCCAAAGCCTAGTCCGAATTGGACTAGGGGGAGGGGCCGCACCCCCTCCTTCCTTCCCTTCTCTCTTCCCTTTCCTTCTCTCCTACTCCTACTACATGGAAGGGCTCCTAGTTCTACTAGGAAAGGGTGAATCCTACTCCCGGTGGGAGTAGGACTCCCCTAGGGCGCGCCATAGAGAGGGCCGGCCCTCCCCCTCCTCCACTCCTTTATATATGAGGGCAGGGGGCACCCCATAGACAACACAAGTTGATCTACGGGTCGTTCCTTAGCCGTGTGCGGTGCCCCCCTCCACCATATTCCACCTCGGTCATTTCATCGCAGAGTTTAGGCGAAGCCCTGCGCCGGTAGAGCATCATCATCGTCACCACGCCATCATGCTGATGGAACTCATCCCCGACACTTTGCTGGATCGGAGTCCGGGGATCGTCATCGAGCTGAACGTGTGCTGAACTCGGAGGTGCCGTATGTTCGGTACTTGGATCGGTCGGATCATGAAGACGTACGACTACATCAACCGAGTTGTCATAACGCTTCCACTTACGGTCTACGAGGGTACATGGACAATACTCTCCCCTCTCGTTGTTATGCCATCACCATGATCCTGCATGTGCGTAGGAATTTTTTTGAAATTACAACGTTCCCCAACAGTGGCATCCGAGCCTAGGTTTTATGCGTTGATGTTATATGCACGAGTAGAACACAAGTGAGTTGTGGGCGATACAAGTCATACTGCTTACCAGCATGTCATACTTTGGTTCAGCGGTATTGTTGGATGAAGCGGCCCGGACTGACATTACGCGTACGCTTACGCGAGACTGGTTTTACCGCCGTGCTATGCACACAGGTGACTAGCGGGTGTCTGTTTCTCCAACTTTAGTTGAACCGAGTGTGGCTACACCCGGTCCTTGCGAAGGTTAAAACAGCACCAACTTGACGAACTATTGTTGTGGTTTTGATGCGTAGGTAAGAACGGTTCTTGCTCAGCCCGTAGTAGCCACGTAAAATTTGCAACAACAAAGTAGAGGACATCTAACTTGTTTTTGCAGGGCATGTTGTGATGTGATATGGTCAAGACGTGATGAGATATAAGTTGTTGTATGAGATGATCATGTTTTGTTGAAGTTATCGGCAACTGGCAGAAGCCCTATGGTTGTCTCTTTGTTGCATAAGATGCAAGTACCAAATAATTGCTTTACTTTATCGCTATGCGATAGCAATAGTTGGCGAGACGACCATGTGACGACACATTGATATAGATCAAGATGATGAAGATCATGGTGTCGTGCCGGTAACGATAGAGATCATGACAGTACTTTGGAGATGGAGATCAAAGGCGCAAGATGATCATGGCCATATCATGTCACATATTTTGCATGCATATGATGTTTATCTGTTATACATCTTATTCTGTTTTGTTTGACGGTAGCATTTTAAGATGATCTCTCACTAATTATCAAGAAGTGTTCTCCCTGAGTATGCACCGTTGCAAAAGTTCTTCGTGCTGAGACAACACGTGATGATCGGGTGTGATAGGCTCTACGTTCAAATACAACGGGTGCAAAACAGTTGCACACGCGGAATACTCAGGTTAAACTTGACGAGCCTAGCATATACAGATATGGCCTCGGAACACGGAGACTGAAAGGTCGAGCGTGAATCATATAGTAGATATGATCAACATAGTGATGTTCACCATTGAAAACTACTCCATCTCACGTGATGATCGGTCATGGTGCTGTTGATATGGATCACGTAATCACTTAGAGGATTAGAGGGATGTCTATCTAAGTGGGAGTTCTTAAGTAATATGATTAATTGAACTTTAATTTATCATGAACTTAGTCCTGGTAGTATTTTGCAAATTATTTTGTAGATCAATAGCTTGCGTTGTTGCTTTCATATGTTTATTTTGATATGTTCCTAGAGAAAATTGTGTTGAAAGATGTTAGTAGCAATGATGCGGATTGGATCCGTGATCTGAGGTTTATCCTCATTGTTGCACAGAAGAATTATGTCCTTAATGCACCGCTAGGTGACAGACCTATTACAGGAGCAGATGCGGACGTTATGAACGTTTGGCTAGCTCAATATGATGACTACTTGATAGTTTTGTGCACCATGCTTTATGGCTTAGAATCGGGACTTCAAAAATGTTTTGAACGTCATGGACCATATGAGATGTTCCATGAGTTGAAGTTAATATTTCAAGCAAATACCCGAGTTGAGAGATATGAAGTCTCCAACAAGTTCTATAGCTAAAAGATGGAGGAGAATCGCTCAACTAGTGAGCATGTGCTCAGATTGTCTGGGTTTTACAATCGCTTGAATCAAGTGGGAGTTAATCTTCCAGATAAGATAGTGATTGACAGAATTCTCTAGTCACCACCACCAAGTTACTAGAACTTCGTGATGAACTATAATGCAAGGGATGACAAAAACGATTCCCGCGCTCTTCGTGATGCTGAAATTGACGAAGGTAGAAATCAAAGAAAAACATCAAAAGTGTTGATGGTGGACAAGATCACTAGTTTCAAGATAAAGGACAAAGGGAAGAAGGGGAACTTCATGAAGAACAGCAAGCAAGTTGCTAATCAAGTGAAGAAACCCAAGTCTGGACCTAAGCCTAAGACTAAGTGATTACACTGCAAAGGAAATGGTCACTGGAAGCGGAAATGCCCTGAATATTTGGTGGATAAGAAGGATGGCGAAGTGAACAAGGGTATATTTGATATACAGGTTATTGATGTGTGCCTTACTAGTGTTTATAGTAGCCCCTGAGTATTTGATACTTGTTCGGTTGCTAAGATTAGTAACTCGAAACAGGAGTTACAGAATAAACAGAGACTAGTTGAAGGGGAAGTGACGATGAGTGTTGGAAGTAGTTCCAAGATTGATATGATCATCATCACACACTCGCTATACTTTCGGGATTAGTGTTAAACCTAAATAAATGTCATTTAGCGTTTGCGTTGAGCATGAATATGATTTGATCATGTTTATTGCGATACAGTTATTCATTTGAAGTTAAAGAATAATTGTTATTCTGTTTACATGAATAAGACCTTCAATGGTTATACACCCAATGAAAATAGTTTGTTGGATCTCGATCGTAGTGATACACATATTCATAATATTGATGCCAAAAGATGCAAAGTTAATAATGATAGTGCAACTTATTTGTGGCACTGCCGTTTGGGTCATATCGGTGTAAAGCACATGAAGAAACTCCATAAAGATGGATTTTCGGAATCACTTGGTTATGAATCATTTGATGCTTGCGAACCGTGCCTTTTGGGCAAGATGACTAAAACTCCATTCTCTGGAACAATGAAACAAGCTACTGACTTATTGGAAATAATACATACTGATGTACGCGATCCAATGAGTGTTGATGCTCGTGGCAAGTATCATTATTTTCTGACCTTCACAAGATGATTTGAGCAGATATGGGTATATCTACTTGATGAAACATAAGTCTGAAATAGTTAAAAGGTTCAAAGAATTTCAGAGTGAAGTGGAAAAATCATCGTAACAAGAAAATAAAGTTTCTGCGATCTGATCGCGGAGACAAATATTTGAGTTATGAGTTTGGTCTTCAATTAAAACAATGTGGAATAGTTTCACAGCTCACGCCACCTGGAACACCACAACGTTATGGTGTGTCCGAACGCCGTAACCACACTTTATTGGATATGGTGCGATCTATGATGTCTCTTACTGATTTACCACTATTGTTTTGGGGTTATGCATTAGAGACAGCTGCATTCACGTTAAAAGGGCACCATCTAAATCCGTTGAGACAACACCGTATGAACTATGGTTTAGCAGTAAACCTAAGCTGCCGTTTCTTAAAGTTTGGAGTTGCGATGCTTATATGAAAAAGGTTTTCAACCTGATAAGCTCGAATCCAAATCGGAGAAGTGCGTCTTCATAGAATACCCAAAGGGAACTGTTGGGGTACTCCTTCTATCACAGATCTGAAGGCAAAACATTTGTTGCTAAGAATGGATCCTTTCTAGAGAAGGAGTTTCTCTCAAAAGAAGTGAGTGGGAGGAAAGTAGAACTTGATGAGGTAACTGTACCTGCTCCCTTATTGGAAAATAGTTCATCACAGAAATCTGTTCCTGTGACTACTACACCAATTAGTGAGGAAGTTAATGATGATGATCATGAAACTTCAGATTAAGTTACTACAGAACCTCGTAGGTCTTCCAGAGTAAGATCTGCACCAGAGTGGTACGGTAATCCTGTTCTGGAAGTCATGTCACTAGACCATGATGAACCTATGAACTATGAGGAAGCAATGATGAGCCCAGATTCCACGAAATGGCTTGAGGCCATAAAATCTGAGATGAGATCCATCTATGAGAACAAAGTATGGACTTTGATTGACTTGCTCGATGATCAGCAAGCCATGTTAAATAAATGGATTTTCAAGAGGAAGACGGACATTGATAGTAGTGTTACTATCTACTAAAGCTCGACTTGTTGCAAAAGGTTTTCGACAAGTTCAAGGTGTTGAATACGATGAGATTTTCTCACTCGTATCGATGCTTAAGTCTGTCTGAATCATGTTAGCAATTGCCACATTTTATGAAATCTGGCAAATGGATGTCAAAACTGCATTCCTTAATGGTTTTCTTAAAGAAGAGTTGTATATGATGCAACCAGAAGATTTTGTCAATCCTAAAGGTGCTAACAAAATGTGCAAGCTCCATCGATCCATCAATGGACTGGTGCAAGCATCTCGGAGTTGGAATATACGCTTTGATGACTTGATCAAAGCATATGGTTTTATACAGACTTTTGAAGAAGCCTGTATTTACAAGTAAGTGAGTGGGAGCTCTGTAGCATTTCTAATATTATATGTGGACGACATATTGTTAATTGGAAATGATATGGAAATTTTGGATAGCATGAAAGGATACTTGAATAAGAGTTTTTCAAAGCAAGACCTCGGTGAAGCTGCTTACACATTGAGCATCAAGATCTATATAGATAGATCAAGACGCTTGATAAGATTTTTCAATGAGTACATACCTTGATAAATTTTCGAAATAGTTCAAAATGGAACAGTCAAAGAAGGAGTTCTTGCCTGTGTTGCAAGGTGTGAAGTTGAGTAAGACTCAAGACCCGACCATGGCAGAAAATAGAAAGAGAATGAAAAGTCATTCCCTGTGCCTTAGTCATAGGTTCTATAAAGTATGCTATGCTGTGAACCAGACCTATTGTATACCTTGCTCTGTGTTTGGCAAAGGAATACAATTTTGATCTAATAGTAGATCACTGGACAACGGTCAAGAATATCCTTAGTGAGGACTAAGGAAATACTTCTCGATTATGGAGGTGATAAAAGAGCCCGTCATAAAAGGTTACATCGGTGCAAGCTTTTACACCGATCCAGATGACTCTAAGTCTCAATCTGGATACATATTGAAAGTGGGAGCAATTAGCTAGAGTAGCTCCATGCAGAGCATTGAAGACATAGAATATTTGCAAAATACATACGGCTTTGAATGTGACAGACCCGTTGATTAAGCTTCTCTCACGAGCAAAACATGATCACACCTTAGTACTCTTTGGGTGTTAATCACGTAGCGATGTGAACTAGATTATTGACTCTAGTATACCCTTTGGGTGTTGGTCACATGACCATGTGAACTATGGGTGTTAATCATATACAGATATGAATATTGGTGTTAAATCATATGGCAATGTGAACTAGATTATTGACTCTAGTGCAAGTGGGAGACTGAAGGAAATATGCCCTAGAGGCAATAATAAAGTTATTATTTATTTCCTTATTTCATGATAAATGTTTATTATTCATGCTAGAATTGTATTAACCGGAAACATAATACATGTGTGAATACATAGACAAACATATAGTCACTAGTATGCCTCTACTTGACTAGCTCATTAATCAAAGATGGTTATGTTTCCTAACCATAGACATGTGTTGTCATTTGATTAATGGGATCACATCATTAGGAGAATGATGTGATTGACATGACCCATTCCGTTAGCCTAGCACTTGATCGTTTAGTATGTTGTTATTGCTTTCTTCATGACTTATACATGTTCCTGTAACTATGAGATCATGCAACTCCCGTTTACCGGAGGAACACTTTGGGTGCTACCAAACGTCACAACGTAACTGGGTGATTATAAAGGAGTACTATAGGTGTCTCCAAAGGTACATGTTGGGTTGGCGTATTTCAAGATTAGGTTTTGTCACTCCGATTGTCAGAGAGGTATCTCTAGGCCCTCTCGGTAATGCACATCACTATAAGCCTTGCAAGCAATGTGACTAATGAGTTAGTTGCGGGATGATGCATTATGTAACGAGTAAAGAGACTTGCAGGTAACGAGATTGAACTAGGTATTGGATACCGACGATCGAATCTCGGGCAAGTAACATACCGATGACAAAGGGAACAAAGTATGTTGTTATGCGGTTTGACCGATAAAGATCTTCGTAGAATATGTAGGAGCCAATATGGGCATCCAGGTTCCGCTATTGGTTATTGAACAAGAATAGTTCTAGGTCATGTCTACATAGTTCTCGAACCCGTAGGGTCCGCACGCTTAAGGTTTCGATGACAGTTATATTATGAGTTTATGAGTTTTGATGTAGCGAAGGAGTTCGGAGTCCCGGATGAGATCGGGGACATGACGAGGAGTCTCGAAATGGTTGATACGTAAAGATCGATATATTGGACGACTATATTCGAAGTTCGGAAAGATTCCGAGTGATTCGGGTATTTATCGGAGTACCGGAGAGTTACAGGAATTTGCCCGGGAGAAGTTTTGGGCCTTATTGGGCCATACGGGAAAGAGAGAGGGGCTGCCTAGGGCAGGCCGCGCCCCCCCCCCCAAAGCCTAGTCCGAATTGGACTAGGGGGAGGGGCCGCACCCCCTCCTTCCTTCCCTTCTCTCTTCCCTTTCCTTCTCTCCTACTCCTACTACATGGAAGGGCTCCTAGTTCTACTAGGAAAGGGGGAATCCTACTCCCGGTGGGAGTAGGACTCCCCTAGGGCGCGCCATAGAGAGGGCCGGCCCTCCCCCTCCTCCACTCCTTTATATATGAGGGCAGGGGGCACCCCATAGACAACACAAGTTGATCTACTGATCGTTCCTTAGCCGTGTGCGGTGCCCCCCTCCACCATATTCCACCTCGGTCATTTCATCGCGGAGTTTAGGCGAAGCCCTGCGCCGGTAGAGCATCATCATCGTCACCACGCCGTCATGCTGACGGAACTCATCCCCGACACTTAGCTGGATCGGAGTCCGGGGATCGTCATCGAGCTGAACGTGTGCTGAACTCGGAGGTGCCGTACGTTCGGTACTTGGACCGGTCGGATCGTGAAGACATACGACTACATCAACCGCGTTGTCATAACGCTTCCACTTATGGTCTACGAGGGTACATAGACAATACTCTCCCCTCTCGTTGCTATGCCATCACCATGATCCTGCATGTGCGTAGGATTTTTTTTTGAAATTACTACGTTACCCAACACAAAATATACAAGATGCTACTTCATAACTTTCGTCCAGAGGCTATTCTAGGTGTTGTGTCACCTTATTATTGGGCCAGACCCATGTAATTTCTAAATACATAAGTATAGGCTATTTTTAGAGTCCGTATGTGTGGGGAAACAAGAGATAGGGTTGGTTTCGGACCCCTCCACCAAGGGCCACGAAATCCCCCCCCCCTTCTTCCTCTATATATACAGCCCTTAGGGCACCGTTTAGACTTTGGGTTTTGTTTAGATTAAAAGTTTGCCATAGCTGCAACTTCGCGTACTTCGTTTGTGTTAAACAACCAGACCAAGACGTCACAGAACCCCATGTTGATCAATAAAGCTTTCATCTTATATTCGCAATATACAGATTGCAATCTCAGTTTCTTGCTTGTTCTTTGTTTGCTCGCAGGAAATAGACCCTCGTGGTCAAGTTGATCATGCTCCGGCGTGGTCAATAACCTCTCGGAGTTGGTTTAGCGATTGCTAAGGCGCGACGTCCTCGCACGTACGTAGTCGGATCGTCAAGTCTACTCCTCCAAAATGATAATCACCATCTCGTCGAAAGACGGGACACCTTTGCCTCTATCAAGTGGTATCAGATTTTCAGGTTGCTCGGTGAGATTTTACAGTTTTTCATAGTTTAGATCGAGTTTGTTTCTTCATACCTATGGTCCACGAAAAAGCCAAAAAATTAGGGTTTTTTCAACCTTCACGCAATACATGAGCGTGAGCCATGGATATAGCACTATGTGTGGAATAGAATATGATGATGGGAATTGTGTGGAGTAGACAAAAAAGGAGAAAGTCTCACATTGACGAGGATAATCAATGGGCTATGGAGATGCCCATCAATTGATGTCAACATGAGGAGTAGGGATTGCCATGCAACAGATGCACTAGAGCTATAAATGAATGCTCAACAAAAAGAAACTAGTGGGTGTGCATCCAACTTGCTTGCTCACGAAGACCTAGGGCATTTGAGGAAGCCCATCGTAGGAATATACAAGCCAAGTTCTATAATGAAAAATTCCCACTGGTATGAAAAAGACAACCTATGAGACTCACTATATGAAAAACATGGTGCTACTTTGAAGCACAATATATGAGACTCACTAAATGAAGAACAAAGTGCTACTTTGAAGCACAAGTGTGGAAAAAGAGATAGTAACATTGCCCCTTTTATTTATTTATTTTTTTCCTTTTTTTCCTTTTTTTCTTTTTTGGGCCTTTCTTTTTCTTTTCTTTTGGCCTTTCTTCTTTTTTCTTTTTGGGCAATGCTCTAATAATGATGATCATCACACTTCTATTGATTACAACATATGAACTACAACTCGAAACTAGAACAAGATATGACTCTATATGAGTGCCTCCGGCGGTGTACCAGGATGGTGCAGTGAATCAAGAGTGACATGTATAAAAAATTATGCATGGTGGCTTTGCCACAAATACAATGTCAACTACATGATCATGCAATGGCAATATGACAAAAGTAATGTATGTCATGATGATGATGAACGGAACGGTGGAAAGTTGCATGGCAATATATCTCGGAATGGCTATGGAAATGCCATAATAGGTAGGTATGGTGGCTGTTTTGAGGAAGATATAAGGAGGTTTATATGTGATAGAGCGTATCATATCACGGGGTTTGGATGCACCGGCGAAGTTTGCACCAACTCTCAAGGTGAGAAAGGGCAATGCACGGTACCGAAGAGGCTAGCAATGGTGGAAAGGTAAAAGAACGTATAATCCATGGACTCAACATTAGTCAAAAGAACTCATATACTTATTGCAAAAATTTAGAAGTCATCAAAAATCAAGCACTACGCGCATGCTCCTAGGGGGATAGATTGGTAGGAAAAGACCATCGCTCGTCCCCGACCGCCACTCATAAGGATTCACAAGCCAGGTACACTTCATGTTTCAAATTTGTTACACAACTTTAACCATACGTGCATGCTACGGGACTTGCTAACTTCAACACAAGCATTCTTTAAATTCATAATCACCCAACTAGCATGACTTTAATATCACTACCTCCATATCTCAAAACAATTATCAAGTATCAAATTGATCATAGCATCCAATTCACTCTTTATGATAGTTTTTATTATACCCAACTTGGATGCCTACCATTTTAGGACCAATTTTATAACCATAGAAAATACCATGATATTCTAAAAGACTCTCAAAATAATATAAGTGAAGCATGAGAGACTAGCAGTTTCTACAAAATTAAGCCACCGCTGTGCTCTAAAAGATATAAGTGAAGCACTAGAGCAAAAACTATCAAGCTCAAAAGATATAAGTGAAGCACATAGAGTATTCTAGCAAATTCTAATCAAGTAGGCTTCTCCCAAAAGGTGTGTACAGCAAGGATGATTGTGGAAAACTAAAAAGCAAAGACTAATATAATACACAATGCTCCAAGCAAAACACATATCATGTGGCGAATAAAAATATAGCTCTAAATAAAGTTACCAATGAACGAAGATGAAAAAGGGGGTGCCTTCCCGGGGCATTCCCAAGGTTAGGCTTTTGGCTATTCTTGAATATCTTGGGGTGCCATGGGCATCCCCAAGATTAGGCTCTTGCCACTCCTTATACCATAGTCCATCAAAGCTTTACCCAAAACTTGAAAACTTCACAACACAAAACTCAACAGGAAATCTTATAAGCTCCGTTAGTGAAAGAAAACAAAACCACCATATAAGGTAATGTAATGAACTCATTATTTATTTATTTTGGTGTTAAACCTACTTAATTCCAACTTCTCTATGGTTTATAAACTATTTTACTAGCCATAGATGCATCAAAATAAGCAAACAACACACGAAAAACAGAATCTGTCAAAAATAGAACAGTCTGTAGCAATCTGTAACTAACGCAAACTTCTTGAACTCTAAAAATCCTACAAAAATAGGAAGTCCTTGAAAATTTGTCTGTTGATTATCAGAAAGAAGAATCAACACAAAAGCATGTTTCTGTGATTTAACAAAACTAAATTCGTGCGTGCAAAGTTTCTGTTTTTCAGCAGAATCAAATCAACTATCATCATAGGTTATCCTATAGGTTCTACTTGGCACAAACACTAATTAAAAGATAAAAACACATCTAAACAGAAGGTAAATGCAAAATTTATTACTAAACAGGAACAAAAACAAAAAACACAAATAAAATTGGATTGCCTCCCAACTAGCGCTATCGTTTAATGCCCCTAGCTAGGCATAAAAGAGAAGATAGATCTAAGTAGTGCCATCTTTAATTTTCAGTTTTTTAGCGGAGTCATGCTCGAATCCGGGAGGTTCTTTACGTTTCCCTTCATACTCAGAAATTTTTAGATCTAAAGAATCCAACCGCTTATTGCAAAGAGTAATCAACATATTCATGCGGTGGAGATTTCCCCTAACACTTTTAAGAGGCTCAAGAGATTTTTGTAAAAATTTTGTCACTTCGCAAATCTTTCCAAACACTTGTGTTTCTTCTTGGGTAGGATGAGGTCCTCCCTTTTGAGGTAGTGTTCCCACTATTCCCTCTATAATTTCATGCGCAATACTAGGATCAATTTCAATAAAATTTCCCTTGGCAATGCAATCCAAGAGTTGTCTACGCATCATGTTTAGCCCAAGACAAAAATTGCGAAGAAGAATTCTAAAGTTCACCTCTAGGGTGCACTTGTGATAAGATTCCATCATCCTATACCAAGCATCTTTTAAGTTTTCTCCTTGCCTTTGCTTGAAGTGGAGAACTTCAAACTTGGGAGACATAGGAGCGGATAAGGAACTAGCCATAACGACAAGGTAAACGATCTAACACACGAGCAAACGGAAAAAGGCAAGCGAAAAGAGAGGAAAGAGAGAGATTGGGAAAGAGAGTGCGAATAAAACGGCAAGGGTGAAGTGGGGAAGAGGAAAACAAGAGGCAAATGGCAAATAATGTAAATGCGAGTGAGATGAGTTTGTGATGGGTACTTGGTATGTCTTGACTTGAGCGAAGACCTCCCCGGCAACGACGCCAGAAATTCTTCTTGCTACGTCTTGAGCTTGCGTTGGTTTTCCTTGAAGAGGAAAGGGTGATGCAGCAATAGTAGCGTAAGTATTTCCCTTAGTTTTTGAGAACCAAGGTATCAATCCAGTAGGAGGCTCCTCAAAAGTCCCACGCACCTACACAAACAAACAAAGAACTCGCAACCAAGGCAATAAAGGGGTTGTCAATCCCTTCATGACCACTTGCGAAAGTGAGATTTGATAGAGATAGTATGATCAGATAAATATATTTTTGGTATTTTATAATATAGATGCAAAAAGTAAAGATGCAAATAAAAGTAGATTGAAAGCTTATATGATAAAAGATGGACCCGGGGGCCATAGGTTTCACTAGTGGCTTCTCTCAAGATAGCATAAGTATTATGGTGGGTGAACAAATTACTGTCGAGCAATTGATAGAAAAGCGAATAATTATGAGATTATCTAGGCATGATCATGTATATAGGCATCACGTCTGCAACAAGTAGACCGACTCTTGCCTGCATCTACTACCATTACTCCACACATCGACCGACTCCTGCCTGCATCTAGAGTATTAAGTTCATAAAGAATAGAGTAACGCATTAAGCAAGATGACATGATGTAGAGGGATAAAATCAAGCAATATGATATAAACCCCATCTTTTTATCCTCGATGGCAACAATACAATACGTGCCTTGCTACCCCTGTTGTCACTAGGAAAGGACACCGCAAGATTGAACCCAAAGCTAAGCACTTCTCCCATGGCAAGAAAGATCAATCTAGTAGGCCAAACCAAACTGATAATTCGAAGAGACTTGCAAAGATAACTCAATCATACATAAAAGAATCAGAGGAGATTCAAATATTTATCATAGATAAACTTGATCATAAACCCACAATTCATCGGATCTCGACAAACACACCGCAAAAAGAGTTTACATCGAATAGATCTCCAAGAGAGGGGGAGAACATTGTATTGAGATCCAAGAGAGAAGAAGTCATCTAGCTAATAACTATGGACCCGAAGGTCTATTGTAAACTACTCACAACTCATCGGAGGGGCTATGGTGTTGATGTAGAAGCCCTCCATGGTCGATTCCCCCTCCGGCGGAGCGCTGGCGAAGGCTCTAAGATGGGATCTCGCGGATACAGAAGGTTACGATGATGGAAATTGTGTTTCGTTGGCTCCCTGGATGTTTTCGGGGTAGGCTTATATAGGAGGAAGAAGTACGTCGGTGGCCGCCCGAGGGGCCCACGAGACAGGGGGCCTGCCCTGTAGGGGTGGGCGCGCCCTCATATCTCGTGGCCGCCTCGGCTGCTGCTTGGCTTGCACTCCAAGTCCTCTGGATCATGTTCGTTTCAAAAATCACGCTCCCGAAGGTTTCATTCCGTTTGGACTCCATTTGGTATTCCTTTTCTTCGAAATGCTGAAATAGGCAAAAAAAACAGCAATACGGGTTGGGCCTCCAGTTAGTAGGTTAGTCCCAAAAATGATATAAATGTGTAAAGTAAAGCCCATAAACATCCAAAAGGGGTAATATAATAGCATGGAACAATCAAAAATTATAGATACGTTGGAGACGTATCAACGTTCTGTTTGCGTCATCATAGATGGAGGGAGCTGCAACAACTTGGCTAGCATGGAGATGGTGGAGAAGCTATTTCTCACCACAAGACCACATCCACATCCTTACTATATCCAATGGTTCAATAACAACAGCAAGGTTAAGGTAACACGTGTTGTTCGTGTGCATTTTAGTATCTCTACATATGCTGATTATGTTGATTGTGATGTGGTACCCATGCAAGCATGTTCCTTTTACTTGGTAGACCATGGCAATTTGATAAAAATTCTGTACACCATGGTAGAAACAATCTGAATACTCTTTTTCATAAGGATAAACATATTACTTTGCTTCCTATGTCTCCTGATTCCATTTTGAAAGATGATATTAATAGAGCTAATAAAGCAAAACAGAAGAAAAATAAGAGTGAAAATCAGATTGTGGCAAAAGAATTTGAGCAACAAATGAAGCCTAATAATAAACCATCTAGTGTTGCTTCAGAAATTAAATTGAAAAGTGCATGTTTATTTGCTACCAAATCTGATATTGATGAGCTAGATTTTAGCAAATCTGATTGCTATGCTTTTATGTGCAAAGAGGCATTATTTTCATTCGAGGACGTGTCTTCCTCTTTGCCTCCTGCTGTCACTAACATTTTGCAGGAGTTCACTGACGTCTTTCCACAAGACGTGCCACCGGGATTACCGCCTATTCGAGGGATTGAGCATCAGATTGACTTAATTCCCGGAGCTTCACTGCCAAACCGTGCACCATACCGTACCAATCCAGAGGAGACGAAGGAGATTATGCGTCAAGTATAGGAACTTCTCGACAAAGGTTATATACGCGAATCCCTTAGTCCCTGTGTTGTTCCTATTATTCTAGTGCCAAAAAAGGATGGTACATCGCGTATGTGTGTTGATTGTAGAGGCACTAATAATACTACTATTCGTTATCGTCATCCTATTCCTAGGCTAGATGATATGCTTGATGAATTGAGTGGCTCTACAATATTCTCCAAAGTTGATTTGCATAGTGGATACCATCAAATTCGTATAAAATTGGGGGATGAATGGAAAACAACATTTAAAATTAAGTTTGGATTATATGAGTGGTTAGTCATGCTTTTGGGTTAACTAATGACCTAGTACTTTCATGAGATTAATGAACGAAGTTTTACATGCTTTCATTGGACGATTTGTGGTAGTCTATTTTGATGATATACTGATTTATAGCAGATCTTTGGAGGAACATTTTGAACATTTATGTGCTGTTTTTATTGCTCTATGTGATGCACGTTTGTTTGGTAACCATGGGAAGTGCACCTTTTGCACCGACCGAGTATCTTTTCTTGGCTATGTTGTTACTCCACAGGGAATTGAAGTTGATAAAGCCAAGATTGAAGCTATTCAGAGTTGGCCGCAGCCCAAAACGGTCACACAAGTGAGGAGTTTTCTTGGCCTCGCTGGATTCTATAGGCGTTTTCTGAGAGATTTCAGCACCATTGTTGCACCTCTCAATGAACTTACAAAAAAAGATGTGCCTTTTGTTTGGGGTACCGCACAGGAAGAAGCCTTCACAGTATTGAAAGATAACTTAACACATGCTCCTTTACTCCAACTTCTTGATTTTAATAAGACTTTTGAGCATGAATGTGATGCTAGTGGAATTGGATTAGGAGGCGTGTTATTACAAGATGGCAAACCTGTTGCATATTTTTCTGAAAAATTGAGTGGGCCTAGTCTGAATTATTCTACTTATGATAAAGAATTATATGGTCTTGTTCGGACTTTAGAAACATAGCAACATTATTTATGGCCCAAAGAATTTGTTATACATTTTGATCATGAATCTTTGAAACATATTAAAAGTCAAGCCAAACTGAATCGCAGACATGCTAAATGGTTTGAATTCATTGAGACTTTCCCCTATGTCATTAAACACAAGAAGGGTAAAGAAAATGTTATTGCTGATGCATTGTCTCGTCGCTATACTATGCTTTCACAACTTGACTTCAAGATATTTTGTTTGGAGACCATCAAAGATCAATGGTGCATGATGTTGATTTTAAAGATGTATTGCACAACTGTAAATAAGGGAGAACATGGAACAAGTTTGTCGTTAACGATGGATTTGTGTTTCGTGCTAACAAGCTATGCATTCCAGCTAGCTTTGTTCGTATTTTGTTGTTGCAGGAGGCGCATGGAGGAGGATTAATAGGACACTTTGGCGCGAAGAAGACGGAGGATATACTTGCTACACATTTCTTTTGGCCAAAGATGAGACGGGATGTTGAGCGTTTTGTTGCTCGCTGCACTACATGTCAAAAAGCTAAGTCATGACTCAATCCTCATGGTTTATATATGCCTTTGCCTGTACCCAGTGTTCCTTGGCAGGATATATCTATGGACTTTGTTTTAGGTTTACCTTGAAAAAATAAGGGGAGGGATAGCATATTTGTTGTCGTGGATAGATTCTCAAAAATGGCACACTTTATACCATGTCATAAAAGCGATGATGCTGTTAATGTTGCTAATTTGTTCTTTAATGAAATTATTCGCTTGCATGGTGTGCCAAATACTATTGTTTCAGATCGTGATACTAAATTTCTTAGCCACTTTTGGAGATGTTTATGGGCTAAGTTGAGGACTAAGCTGCTTTTTAGTACTCCCTCCGTCCGAAAATACTTTTCATCAAAATGGACAAAAAGGGATGTATCTAGAACTAAAATACATCTAGATACATCACCTTTTATTCATTTCGATGACAAGTATTTCCGAACGGAGGGAGTACTACTTTTCACCCCCAAACTAATGGACAAACTGAAGTAGTCAATAGAACATTGTCTACTATGCATAGGGCTGTTTTGAAGAATAATAAGAAAATGTGGGAGGAATGTTTGCCTCATATTGAATTTGCTTATAATAATTCATTACATTGTACTACTAAGATGTGCCCTTTTGAAATTGTGTATGGTTTTCTACCTCGTGCACCTATTGATTTGTTGCCTCTTCCATCTTCAGAGAAGGTTAATTTTGATGCTAAACAACGTGCTGAATTGATTTCAAAAATGCACGAGTTAACTAAGGAAAACATTGAGCGTATGTGCTAAATATAAACTTGCTGGAGATAAGGGTAGAAAACATGTTGTGTTTGCACCTGGAGATCTTGTTTGGTTACATTTGTGTAAGGATAGATTTCCTGATTTGCACAAATCAAAGCTAATGCCACATGCTGATGGTCCTTTTAAGGTGTTAGAGGAAATAAATGATAATGCATATAAACTTGAGCTGCCTGCAGATTTTGGGGTTAGTACCACTTTTAACATTGCAGATTTGAAGCCTTATTTGGGTGAGGAAGATGAGCTTCCGTTGAGGACGACTTCATTTCAAGAAGGGGAGGATGATGAGGACATCAATACCATTGTTACACACACAGCCCCTGCTACTATACATACTTGACCAATTACTAGAGCTTGCACACGCCAATTAAATTACTAGGTACTTTCGTTTCTTGGTAATGATTCTAATGTTCATCAGAATATGATGTTGCCTATATTGGATACATTTGTTTTGCTTACAAATGAAGGGCCTAGCTGGGAGAAGGATGGACATTGGAGCAAGAACAAGCATGGAGATGATGGAATGTGCAAGAGGAACAAGAACGGAGTTACAAGTGATGATTTCAGGACGTTGAAGCCACCATAGTGAGTGCATGAAGCCTTGGACGAAATATACAAGATGCTACTTCATAACTTTCGTCCAGAGGCTATTCTAGGTGTTGCGTCACCTTATTATTGGGCCAGGCCCATGTAATTTCAAAATACATAAGTATAGGCTATTTTTAGAGTCCGTATGTGTGGGGAAACAAGAGATAGGGTTGGTTTCGGACCCCTCCACCAAGGGCCACAAAATCCCCCCCCCCCTCTTCCTCCATATATACAACCCTTAGGGCACCGTTTAGACTTTGGGTTTTGTTTAGATTAAAAGTTTGGCATAGCTGCAACTTCGCGTACTTTGTTTGTGTTCAACGACCAGACCAAGACGTCACAGACCCCCATCTTGATCAATAAAGTTTTCATTTTATATTCGCAATATCCAGATTGCAATCTCAGTTTCTTGCTTGTTCTTCGTTTGCTCGCGGGAAATAGACCCTCGTGGTCAGGTTGATCGTGTTCCGGCGTTGTCAATAACCTCTCGGAGTTGGTTTAGCGATTGCTAAGGCGCGACGTCCTCGCACATACGTAGTCGGATCGTCAAAGTCTACTCCTCCAAAACGATAATCACCATCTCATCGAAAGACGGGACACCTTTTCCTCTATCAGAGTGCTTTCTCCATCTCTCCTCAAGGCGTTGACCAGGACAGAGGCCATGAGGCTTTCCCCTCTGTACGACTTTGAGCAGACATCGTCGTCATCACTATCCCTGCACTAGCTTCGTGGAATGCATGCCTAGTCTATGGTACCAACAATAGTCGCTTGCTATCGTGCCCATGTGCTCGGTGATGGGCTCAACGAATCTCATAGACCTTAAGTTCCCATTCATAAAGTTCAGCAATCGCTGCCACGACAACTTCTCAGACCATTGATGATCAGACACGAAGGGGTCGATAATCTAACATACTAGATGATACCTCAGAAGTTGCTGCGGGAACCAGTTGCAATACATTTCAATGAGTTTTGATTCTACGGAATATAAATATTTAGATTAATATCATGTGAACCAAAATTAAAAATACACAAGACTTGTTATATTTGATTATGTATAGTTGTAAAATATTTATTGAATATAAGTAGAATAATAGAAAGAAAAATGTTTTCCCATGTATGGTTGCATGTGATGGTGGATCTTTTCCTATGCATGGCTGCATGTTGAGGTGGGCCTTATCTCATCCACAAGTGTATAGTGATGTGGCATGCTTGCATGTTGAGATAAATAAGTTATTGAGAATCACTCACTAGGCATATATGATATGATGTGTTCCATTACCTCAATGAACTGTTCACCATATGTTCGATGTAATGTGTAATGAAAGCAATTATGCTATGTCTATGTCTTCTAATCAGATTATGAACATTTTACTATTGATATTGCGGTGCCCAGTTTTGAAGAATCATGTCGTTAAGATTATAGGCCGGCAAAAGAAGTATGAATAATATGGCAATGTGAATTTTGGATAAAACTAGATCAGAATTGTGCAAAAAATTATATGGTACATGCTCATTCATTTGTCGCACTACTTTTGGTAAGAGTGATAATTGAATATATTAGAATTTGTGGTATGTTTCTGTACCAATCTAACTTCCATTATCGAATTTAGTGAATCTCATGCAAGACCACATCCTTAAACTTGCTTGATTATTGTAGCACTATTTGTCAACATCCCTTATGACATATTGTGTTCAACTAGACAAAGAATATATGAACTATTAAATCAAGTGTCTTTTCTATCACTAAATGTGCAATCATGGTTCTTTGGTTTATACGATTTTCTGGTTTGCACGGTATTAGTACTTTGACAAATACGACATGAAATTAAGATAAGGTACGGTTTTGGTACATACCAAATTATCTCGGTATGATTTTGATATATACCATAATAACCAGAGTTGACACGAATTTGAAACTGATATAATAACTATATAAGTATATATTCATGCATGGATTCATGCCTTGATGGTTATGGACGAGTTTAGCATGTTTTTTAGAGAAAAATGATACATTATAAGAAAAATGGACGTGCTCAGCAGGAAAATTGGCGAGCGCAACTAATTAACGAGCGCTTCTTCAGAAGCCTCGCAACGATCAACGCCACTTGGCGCGCTCTCAGTGATTCGCCACGTGTCGCGCTCTGGGCGCTCCCTCCGAATTTCTTTTTTTAATTTTTCCGCATGCGTTTTCTGCTTTTTAAACAGTTTTTCTTCCAGTTTTTTTGATGTTTTGGTTTTCCACCGTTCTTCCCTAACTTTTCGACCCAAAAAATTTTTTACGCAAAAAAACGCGGGAGTCACGGTTTTGTTTCCGTGAGAGACACGGTTGTGCTTTCGCGAGAGGCACAGCCGTGCCTCTTGAAACGGAAAAAAACGTGTTTTCTGTTTTTCTTTCCTTTCGCGAGAGGCACGGTTGTGCTTTCGCGAGAGTCACGGCCGTACCTCTTGAAAAAGGAAAAAACGTGTTTTATGTTTTTTTTTGTGAGAGGTATGGTTTTGCTTCCGCGAGAGGCACGGTTGTGCTTTCGTCAGAGGCACGGGCGTGCCTCTTTCGGAAAGGGAAAAACCCATGCTCCCGGTTTGTTTTTTTCGTCCGGTTTTCTTTGTGAAAAAAAGTTCGTCAAAACCTATCAACATGGGATCTAGTTTTGAAGATCTCGACACGAGGAATCCAACGGCGAAAAGCGGTTCGAGATTTGGACGCATGGTTTAAGAGATAAAACGTTTTGAATAAACGGATCTACGAAAAAAGGGAAAACTCCCAGGTTGCGACAAGTGGCTCACTGGACGCACATGCAGCGCGCCACTTGTCGCAACCTGGGGAACTGGAATGATCTTCGCGACGAGTACTCCTTAACTAGTGATTTTAAAAATTGGCTCCTTGTACAAGAAAAATTACATTGCTCTCCATAGGTGTAAGGTTACACCATAGGGGAATTCGAGCGATTGGTTGGTGCTCACAAACTAAACACTGACGTGGCACCATATGCATGTTGAAATAATTGTTAGTAGTGGGGATCAACTTCTGAAGGGATGACTACTTGAATGTTGTTCGACTCAAGACATATAAATATATATTTACTTCAATTTATTCGGTTAACCATTCATTTTTTTGGTATATACCATTAAAACCGAAATTCAAAACGGTATGGGGAGTTCATATCATAATAGCGAAAATCAGAAACCATAAAAATCGTAAAATTTGTCGGTTTGGTTTTAGAATGCACAAAGTTATCTATTACGATGTTGCAACCCAAGGATCCATAAGCTAGATACATGGAAGAAATTTTGTTCCGTTGCAATGCACAGGTATATTTGCTTTTTTTAACATAGTACAGACGCAAGCGCTCATGTATATGCTAGTAAGTCTTAAATGCGAGTAGTTAATTTTTTTTAGCTGAGAGAGTATATAAATAAATAAATTTGGCTAGGGGCCATGGCCCACTTTAGCCCTAACAAACTCCACGGCTCCAACTCGGGGTGAAGGATAAGTATTGGGCCGGGGACTGGCCCGGGATTCCAACGCGGGCCTGCCACTCACTCAGCATTCCATTGTCCAACTTGCATCCATTTCCCAAATGACACAATCCGCCGAGTGAAACTTTCCCCCACTCGTCCTAAACCCTAACCCCGGAACCTCGGATCGATCAGACACAGCTCCGCCGCAGCAATGGCCGCCATCTTCTCCGCCTCCGGCCGCCGCCTGCTCTCCACCGCCGCTGCGGCTGCCGAGTTCCCCGTCCCGATGGCCCGCATCCGCAACCTCGCCCGCGTGGGCCGCCTCGACGACATCGACGCCGCCGTCGCGCCGCTCGTGCCGACCAACCCCAAAGCCGTGATCTCCGCCCTCTCCGTGGTCGGCCTCTCCGACCGGGCCTCCGCCATCCTCTCCACCATCCCGTCGCCCACCGCCGAGCATCTCAACGCCCTCCTGGCCCCGCTCCTCCGCCGCCGCCGCCTCGCCGAGCGCGTGCCTGCTCTGCTGGACGCGCACCCCTCAGCGCCGCGCGACGCCTTTACGTGGTCCATCCTCGCCAAGTCCCTCTGCATCACCAAAGGCGCCGACCACGCGGTGTACCTCCTCCACGGGGAGGAGCCGCCTTCCCTCCACCTCTACACGGCCATCATCGACTCCTACTACAAGCAAAAGAAGCCCCACCGCGCCGAGGAGCTGTGGCGCGAGATGGTCGAGGAACGCGGCATCGCGCCCGACGCTGCCGCTTACAATGTCAGGATCACCTACAAGTCGTCAACCGGCACGGTGGAGGAGGTGCAGGAGCTTATCCGAGCCATGGGCGAGGAGTCGGGGTTGCGGCCGGATGTCATCTCCTACAATGGGCTGATCCGGGTGCTGGGGCGGCACAAGAGGGTGGACGAGGCCCTGGAGGTATACAGGAGCTTGCAGGAGAAGGGGGTGGAGGGGAACACTGAGGCGAAGTCGGCACCGGAGTGCGCAACATACGCATGCATGGTGGGGGCGCTGTGCAGCGAGGGGAGGTTGTCAGAGGCGGAGGACGTGTTCTACGAGGGGGTAAAGCGCAAGAAGGTGGCAGATCTGGGCACGGTGCGTAAGCTGGTAGTGGCTCTCAAGGAGGCTGGCAAGGGTCGGGCGGCGAGGCGGGTGGTGGCCGGGCTACGCAAGAAGTTCCCTGACCAGTTCGACGGTCCATGGAAGGAGCTTGAGAAGGATGCCGGCCTCACACCGGGAGCCAGCAACGAAGAGGAGGAAGTGGAGGAGGACGAGCAGCAGCCAGAGAAGACGGCGGCGGCGGTATGAGCATTCGGGGCAACATCTGGAGGTGACCATTTTGTACTTGTTTGATGAATCGTGAGGCAGTATGCCGGTTTAATAAGTACTCCAATTTTTGCTGAGGTTACAATAGACACTCATACATAGTTCTTGGATATGGTGCCTCGCGGCAGCAACGATCCATAGCCTATATTTGTGTTCCTGTTGTCCAACTGCCGACTTGCTACTGAATGCCAGGGCCTTTTAGACGAAGTGCATTCCTATATTGGTACTTGAATTTACACGGCTCATGATGGATTTGCTTTCGCTGATGAGTGAACCTTATCCATACCAGTAGATGTCGAACTGTATCCATATCAGTATAGGTATTTTGCTGCTCCCTTTTCAGTTCACTGCTGAAGAACAACGCTCACCGCTGTGAATTCTCCGTCCTGTCTTGTTCTTGTTTTTTCACCCGTGCTTTCATTTGCATCACAAATTCCCAAGACCACATTCAGGAATCTGCAGGCTCGTACTAACTGATACATAATGGTTGCTGGTTGGTTTGCCAGCTAATGTTTGCCAGCTAACTCGTACTTTGGCGAACGGTGAGAATTTTTAGAGAAATTGTACAGAAACAGAGTGGAGCCATTCCCACCGGCCGCAAGGTTCTTCGATTGCGAGGAATGCCCAGCTACTGAATCATGGAGGGTGTGCATTTGGTGAGGAACCAATAGAATAGAATACCATGATTTCATTACAGCGTAATGGAATTCTCCATTCATTCATGTGTGTGGTTGGAGTCAGTAGAGTGAAACGTAATGGTTTCCTTTTTGTGTTTGGTTGGAGAGATAGATGGAATGGATTTGATTCAGCCTCATCCCTAGAATATGGGTGGTGCAAATGTGTATATGCATGACTCAATTCACATTGTTTCCTGGTGAACAATACACATATACCAGTCAAATCATCAACCGGCACACGCATCAAGCAAAAGGCACTTGCAGATCAAGCTAAAACCCATTTCAATCATCGTTGTCCTTTTGAATTTTTACATTGTGCTGGAGAGGATTTTGAAATTTTACATTCAGCTGGAGACGAAGACAGCGGGGCCTGCTCTACTCCTCTTCTCAACTCTGCCAAATGGCCGGCGCCCGCCCACCAAGTCGGTATGGTCCTGCCGGCTTGTCGCCGCTTCGCGTCCCACTGCTGAATCGGCTGCTGCCCACCCGCCAAGTCATGGTTGCTTGAGGGCGTGTTTGGTTACATTGTCAATCGAGCCTGGCTCTAGTGAGCCGGTTTAAGGGATGTAGTCAAAAAGACCTCAGATGCACATAATTTGGTTGCCTGCATGTACCTTAGTTGTATGAGACAATCATTTTTGACCCGGCGTTTGGTTGCCCGCATTGTATTAAGCGCACATATGACATGGTATCTGGTTGCAACATGCATAAGGTGTTGTCACCACTTCTAACTATTGGTGAGCTTACCACACACAATCTGAACATGTGGTGCCAGCTAGTTAAACAAATGACAGTTCATTCTAACTATTATTAAATGCCAGAACAAATTATTAAGGGCCATTGGCTAAATAGGGGATAGTTTATCGGTGTTGCTCCTCCTCCTCCTCCTCCTCCTCCTTCTTCTTCTTCTTTTTACTCGCAAGTAAGGATCTATACTACATATGCATCGGTATTAATGAAATGGGTAGTATCTGTGGACTAAACTATAGAATGCCAGAATAAGAGGGGGATAGCTAGTCCTATCGAAGGCTACGCTTCTATCAGCCTCCGTCTTGAAGCATATAGAAGAGAGTAGCTGGTAAGTTCACCAAGTAATAGCGTATAACATAATCCTACCCGGCTATCCTTCCCTTGTAGCCCTGCGTGAAAGCGATCACCAAGTTATCTCTGAAACTTATCTGGGTGTGTTTCATTAAGTATATGGTTCTAGTTGTCATGAGGTCGGAATACAACTCCAAGTCGTCATGTTACCGTGGACATGACTATTCGAATAGATAAATCTTCCCTGCATGGGTGCACCACATTACCCGACACGCTCGATCACTCTGGCTGGGCACACTTTCCTAGGTCATGTCCGACCTCGGAAGATCAACATGTCGCAACCCTACTTAGGCCCAACAGAGGTCAGCACGCCCGTCTACATCCTAACCGCGTAGGGGTCTTGGGCCCATCGCCCTTTGCACTCCTGCACGTTGCGAACGCAGCCGGTGAGCAGACTTGGCAACCCACACTACAAGGCGGTTGCTTGATGCGGTCCAACCGGCGCGTGCCACTCAGTCGCTGATGTCTGAAGAGCTTTGGCTGATACTACTACGCCGGTTGCCCATATCTTGTCCCACGTGGAGGTTAGTGCGTATACGTCAATACCAACTCAGATCAAATATCCAAATCTCATTAAGCATGTTATTTTGAATCAACCATGGACACCGACCAAGGACCAGGGCCACCTCTCTCATGGGCGGTCACAACCTGCCCTGTCGCTCCGCCACAAAGAATCACCCGGGAGCCGTCGGGAACCCAGGCCCATCACAACCTGGATGGAACCACCTGCCCCTTCAGCCCCCACTTTCATGAATCACTCGCGGGTACTCTACGAGCCGACCTGTCTTTAGTCACCACATGTATCAAGTACAATATGTATGTAGTATATACCCGTGATCACCTCCCGAGTAATCACGGCCCGATAGTATAACATGGCGGATGGACAAGAATGTAGGGCCACTGATGATAAACTAGCATCCTATACTAAGCATTTAGGATAGCAGGTAAGATATCAACAATAGTAGAAACAAGGACATGCTATGCAACAGTATAGGATCACACCGATGAAACAGTAACACTACTCTAATGCAAGCAGTAGAGGGAAAGAGTAGGCGATGTCGGGATGATCAAGGGTGGTTTGCTTGCCTGGAAGCTCTGCGGGGAAGGACGGGTCATCAGGGGTGTAGTCGACGTCAGGAGCAGCGATGTCGGTCTCAAAGTCTACCAGAGAGAAGAGGGGGAAGAAACAATGAATACAATGCTAACAGATGCATGATGAAGCACGACAAAGCAAATAGCGGTGCTAGGTGTGATCTAACGTAGTACTAGGTGATACTGGCGAAGGGGGAAAACAACCGGGAAAGTATTCCCGGTGTTTGACATTTTCGAACAGATGAAACAGAGAGGGACGGTTCCACGTTCACTATGCTAGGGACGTGTGGCAGACGAACGAAGTGTGTATTCGGAATCGTCATGTTTTTCGAGCAACTTTCATGTATAAAGTATTTTCATCCGAGTTACGGTTTAATCTATATGATTTTTCAAAGTTTTATCTATAATCTAAAATTAATATAAATTTGGATTTGAATAGAATATACCTATTGTACCCACTAGGATCTAGCCCTAGTGGATGACAAGTGGGGGCCATGGGTCTAGTCAGTAGTTGACCAATCAACATTGACTGGTCAACAGGGTCAGCGGGTCCCACATGTCATAGACTAGGGTTAAGTTAACAAGTTTAGTTTAACTGGGGGGGGGGGTTAACATAATTAATTAATTAACCGAATTGATTAATTAAAAAGTTGATGGTTCCAACATGAAAATCGATCAGGGGAATTTATACTACAATCCGAATATTTTAGTTTTATAGTTTGAGGAAATAATAATCTGACTTGTATTTTAAATATGAATTTGAGGTCGGTTTGGAACAAAGTGATGATTAGCAAAAATTAATTATGATGACGTGACACCATTAACAGGAGTTTACTGTAGCATGTCACCTGGGGTGTTGCATGCACGTAGAACTGACGTGCATCGGTTCTACTGGCTGTGCCTAATCCTCAGCATGCGGCCAAGTGTTGGCAGAGGCATTATCGTTGCATCCCTCCTCCCCATCACTTTGATCTTATGTGCTCACTGGTTTTGGGCAATCAAGTCTTTTGCACCTTTCGGTGTAGGGCCGCCACCACCGCCGACATCTCACTCGGTCTTCATCACTTGGTCAGTTAAGAAGACACGTGTGAGTATGATAGCACATGCAAAATGGAGCCATCATACAATTACAACGCACACCTATGGATTGATCATAGCAATGAGCATTGCTTTGATCAATGCAATGATCATAGGAGTGTGCATTGCTTTATCAATGCACTCCTTGATCGGTGAACGTATCATGCACATTCTAGGCATGCACACATAGAAATCACAATAATCAGTCTACACATCAGTGCACAATTTAGGAAATCCTAGCAGTCCACCAACTAATCTAGTCAGTACCTCTTGCCCTTTATCACCATACTTACACTCATTGCTGTTTGATTATGTAGCATCACTGTAAATGTTCGCTTCCTTATCCACTGTTTGCTCGAAATTATAAGATCTATATTTACTCTTACATAAATGTAGAATAAACCCAATGGTTATGAAGTTCTGGATTGCTCTTGTAAGCACCTGTTGTGATGTACTCCCTCCATATCGAATTAATTGTTGCTCAACCGAATGTATTTAGAACTAAAATAGTGTTAGATACATCCATTTGAGCGATAAGTAATTCCGACGGAGGTAGTATTACTGTACTTACATTGAGAGAATAGTTGATTGTCTAGCATTACTCTGCATCTTATCTGCCCTGCCCTTCATTTTCTCCAAATTATCAGATCTATACTCTTACCAAAATGTTGAATAAAGTCAATGCCACTGCACAAGTTGAGGTCTGCATTCCTCTTGTGAGTACCTTTTGCCTTGTAACGTTGTACTTAATTGATACATATTTGATTATGTAACTTCACTCTGCAATTGAGCTTCATTATCATCTATTTCTTCCAATATTATTAGATCTATGTTTACTATTTACAAAATGTAGAATAAAAACAACGCTTATGAACAAGTTCCTTTTGGGAATTTCTTGAATTATTCTTCCATCGACATGGAGAGAACTTTATCAAGCCCATGTTAACATGTAATGTAAGTCCATCCTTCTGAAGCCTTCAAACTTTGTTCTAGCATAGATTTGGATAGGTATAATTTCCTCCACTGCTGTTTACTTTGGTGTTTGCAACAACTACCGGTTTCAAATTGTAGTTGTAAAAACTTGTTCCTTATTCATACGATCCACATTTATCAGAACAGATCCATTGATTTTCTTTAGCCTTGCATGTACGCCTATGTTCTAGATCTCTAATCCAGTGGTGTGGTGAAGCTGCCCATGCATGCATCATCTCATTTCCTACTTTGTCTTAACTGATTTTGCCAATGATACGGACAATGGCATATTATGTTGATGCTATTTGAAATTATATCTCTGAATTTGCCAATATAAAATGGGATGAAATTGTCAGCACACTGACCATCGTTACGTATATATTTATGAAACTGTTCTCTGTCTCCTTGTTTCTCTTTCAGAGTAATATATGTGATGCTAGGCGGAACTTTAGGGAAGATAATGAGACAAACCATGTTGAAGAGAGAGAGATGACCCCAAGGCCATGTCTTGATGAAGATAGTGAGTTCAAGCTACTCACCAACAGCTGTGACACAACCTCGATGAGGTTGCTGCCTGAATCAATTCGACTTCTTCAGTCTCAACTTAAAGCAGAAAGACTAAATTCACTTCAGATTGGACTTGAAGTCCATTCTCTAACGAAGATCACAGAGGACAGTTGTCCATGCTTTCTTGCTACGCGGCTAGAGCTGGGTGATATATGGTTTAGATACCTAAGGTCTCATCAGCTTGTTCTGCCACTTGCGGTGCATCTCCAGGGCAGGGCAAACGTTTCTTGAAATGTGTTGAAGTGTTCTCGGGTTTGTATATTCTTTTGTCGACACGTTTATATGCACCGGTGGTGACTTTTGATGCCCGGCGTATGTAATCCGTGGTCTGGTTGCACTTTATTAACACTGGTGGCGAACTTTGATGCCTAGTGGATGTAATATGTCGTAATTTTTTTATTGCGTAGTCTAGGTTTATTCTTAGTCAGTATGTTGTAATTTAGGCCAAAAGCTTCAACATAGCTCAACTGCCCAATACGTTGTCGGTCCGTCAGCGGTATATAAAAATAAATTACGCTACGCAAACGGGCCGGCCAGTAACTCACTATATATGGGACGAAACGTGGGCCTATGATCATCTCGGGTCATTAGCAAGCCTAAACGTAAATGTAACAACCCCAGTGTCAAATTACAGTGACCTCACACTAATGGTGCCATGTCATCAAGCTTAACTAAGCCAAATTACCACTTGATAAGAATCAAAGCCATTTTCAAATGTAAAATAAAGTCAAATAAATTATTTCTTCAAACAGTAAACTAAAATGTTCATGTGATGGCAAACAATCCATAGTTAAATATGTTGGAGAAACCAACATTTATAAATTGCTTAAAAGCCCTAAAACAATTAAAACAGAGGCAAAACAATAATTTTATTACCTTTAAAATTATAAAAGTTCTAAACTATTTTAATTTGGTGCCAAACTTTTTGTGGCAGTAGCCACATTTAAAGTACTAATTTAGATGCAAGTTTTATATTTTATAAAACTAAATTGTTTTAAAAAGAAATAGAAACAAAAAAGAAAAAATAAAACATGAAAGAAATACAATAAAAAGAAAAGAAAAACAAACTAGCACTGTGCCACGGCCCAGCCACAACAACAGTGCCAGGCTGGCCCATCCAGTCCACCTACCCCCTTTTCTTCCTCCTATTCACTGGTGGCTGGGTGGCTGTCGTTCGACTGCCCTCGGCCATGGATGGCCACGCGGCACACATCCATCCCTCCTCCAGCGTCGATAAGGCCCCCTTCAATGCCCTTGAACCCTACCCTCCTCTTTCTCTCCCACCTCGCACCGCTCTCTCTCTCCCCGCAAACGCCTGACCTGTGTTGACGTCGTGCCTCCGTCAAACTCGTGGCCACTGGCCTCCCCTCAGTGCCCCCTCAAGTCCAGGAGGACCACCGGGCTCCTCTTCATCATCTATCGCTCTAGGTCGACACTGAGGGCCCCCAACGATGCCGCCTGCACCGATCCCGTTTGCCGGTCACTACCACAGTCGCCGCTCGTTTCCCTCAACCCCGACCGCTCCGGCTCCCCTGAGCTCCCCTCTGACCTCTCGGTGAGCTCACATCCCTCCTCAACCTCCCTATGCTCCTCCTCGTGTCCCGTAGCCTCGACTTGGCTGAGCTCCGGCCATGGCCGCCGCCCATGTTCGCCCTGGCCACGTCACCGCCCCACCTGGCCGCCCCATGCGCACCCCTGGTCGCCTTGCCCTGCGCGCGTGCGCTCATTCGCCGGCTCCACCCCGCCGCTCGCTGCCGCTCACGCCCACAACCGCCTCTACTCTGTGCGCTGCCGCCACCGCTGTCTTTGCTCTGCGTCTGCAGATGCGTGCCTTCTTGTCTTAGCCAGCGCCGCCTTTGGTTCGCCTTCCCGAGCACAGCAGCCTCGCCTCTACGCCTGCCCGACTCTGGCCACCACTCTGCTCGTCGTTGTGCCGCTACACGCCACTTTCGGCAGCCCAATGAGTGATACGTCTCCAACGTATCTATAATTTTTTATTGTTCCATGCTATTATATCACCAATCTTGGATGTTTTATATGCATTATTATGCTATTTTATATCATTTTTTGGACTAACCTATTAACCTAGTTCCTAGTGCCAGTTGCTTATTTTTCCTTGTTTTTGTCTTTACAGAAAATCAATACCAACCGGAATGAAACTTTTTGACGATTTTTCTGGTCCAGAAGACACCCTGGAAGCTTCGGGAGGAGGCCAGAAGATCCACAAGGAGACGACAAGGTCGGAGGGTGCGCCCTAGGAGGGGCGCCCCCCAGGCTTGTGGCCCCCTGTTGTTCCTCCAGCCCTAATTCTCGTTATGCAAATTCTCAAATATTCCCCGTACACCAGAGGGCACACCAAAAATACTTTTCTGCTGCCACAAGTTACTGTCCTCGTGAGGTCCAATCTTGGGGCCTTTTCCGGTACTCCACCGGAGGGGGATTCGATCACGAAGGGCTTCTACATCAACCTTGCTGCCCTTCTGATGATGTTTGAGTAGTTTACCACAAACCTACGGGTCCATATCTAGTAGCTAGATGGATTCTTCTATCTCTTTTTAATGTTCAATACAATGTTCTCCCCAATGTTCTTGGAGATCTATTCAATGTAATCTTCTTTTGCGGTGTGTTTGTTGACATCCGATGAATTATGGGTTTACGATCAGATTATCTATGAATATTATTTGAGTCTTCTCTGAACTCTTTTATGCATGATGAAGATAGCTTTGTATTTCTCTTCGATCCATTGATTTGGTTTTGGCAACTAGATTGATTTTTCTTGCAATGGGAGAGGTGCTTTGTAGTGGGTTCAATCTTGTGGTGCTTATTCCTAGTGATAGAAAGGGACATGACACATATTTGTATTCTTGCCACTAAGGATAAAAAGATGGGGTTTGTTCATATTGGTTGGATATATCCCTCTACATCATGCCATCTTGCTTAAGGTGTTACTTCATTCTTGTTAACTTGATACACTAGATGCATGTTGGATAGCGGTCGATGTGCGGAGTAATTGTAGTAGATGCAGACAGGAGTCGGTCTACTTGTCACAGACGTGATGCCTATATACATGATCATTGCCTTGGATATCATCATAACTATGCGCTTTTCTATCAATTGCTCAACAGTAATTTGTTTACCCACCATATACTTTCTTTCAAGAGAGAAGCCTCTAGTGAAAACTATGGTCCCTGGGTCTATCTTTTATCATATTATTTTAGTATCTATAAAACCAAAAACACAAAAATACCTTGTTGCAATTTATTTACTTTTATTTTATTTAGCACTTTTACTTATCTTTTATATATATCAATATCAGATCTCATCCTTGCAGGTAACCGTGAAGGGATTGACAACCCTTTTATTGCGTTGGGTGCAAATATTTGTTTGTTTGTGTAGGTGCAATCATTGGTGACTTGTATGTTCCTCCAACTGGATTGATACCTTGGTTCTCAACTAAGGGAAATACTTATCTCTACTTTGCTGCACCACTCTTTGCTCTTTAAAGGGAAAAACCAACGCAAGCTCGAGAAGTAGCAGGAAGAATTTCTGGTGCCGTTGACGGGGAGGATCTACATCAAGCCTACCAAGTACCCATCATAAACTCTCATCCTTTACATTTACATTATTTGCCATTTTCCTCTCGTTTTCCTCTCCCCCACTTCTAAAACATTTTTGGAAAAATACAAAAATATTTGCCTTTTTATTAGCCTTCTTTCTGTTTGCCTTTTTTGATTGATCTTTAGTTTGCTCATCTTGAGACTTTCATCATGAGTGATTTTGGTATGGCAGAAACAGATGATGGCAGGACTCCTAAAATTGGAAGTTCTGCTAATCTTGATGCTAAAAGTTTTGTGTTGGGACAAGGAAATGTTATAAGGAAAGGTGTGATCCAAGAATTCTTTAATTGCATTGGGACTTTAGCTTGCGATGATACCCCTATACTTACAAGAACCAAGACTTATGCCAATGCTATTTCAACACTTGTTCTTATACTTGAGAGAAAATTTATCCGCACTCATCTTACTTTACAAAGATTATTTTATGGGTTGCCAGTTATAAAAAATCCTAGGGCTAAACACATAGCCACCCTTGTTCTCATGAATAAATTTGGTCACATAGTGCGGGAAGCTAGAGAGATCTTTGATTTTTATGGTATGAACCATGAAAAACAGGTAATAGATGCGATCCTTTATAGTAGTGATTACATCTTAAGGCATTTGCTTTGCAATGATCGCATCTTTGATGAAAATCTTTAAAAGAAAGTTCCTCCTTTAAGTATGATTCAACAAGTTTTGAATGATGTTAACCAACAATACTCTTGGATTGTAGCCAAAAATCAAAAAGGGTATGTAGACGAGTAACTTGCTAATGCTAAAAGTTCTATGGATGATGTGTTTTATGTTATGTTTGAAAAACCTCTGGATGAAAATACGTCTAGGGGAAAAGAGAAAGATGACAATACCTACATCTATGCAATATGCCTAGCTAGGGGCGTAAAACAATAGCGCTTGTTGGGAGACAACCCAATACTATTTTATGTTTTTGCTTTTTCTTCTGTTTTCAATAAATATGCAAATATACTTACTTTATGATTATGTTTTAGCATTTTAATTAGTGTTTGTGTCAAGTAAGACCTTTGGGTTGATCTTGGGTGATAGTTGATCCGGATCTGCTGAAAAACAGAAACTTTTGCGCTCAATTCTGGAATTTTGTAAATTCACAAAACATGCTTTTGATCTGAATTATTTACACAAGATTGATATGCAAACTTCCTACGTTGTCCTAATTTTTCAAAAAAATTGGAGTTACAGAAGTTTGGCTAAAGTCCATATTACTACAAACTGTTCTATTTTTGACAGATTATGTTTTCATTGTGTTGTCCACTTATTTTGATGAATCTATGGGTAGTGCCGGGGGTATGAACCACGGTGAAGTTAGAATACAGTAGATATAATGTAAATATAAAATTGGAATGAGTTTACAACAGTTCCTAAATGTGGTGATTTACTTTATTATGCTAACGGATCTCATGAGTTTTCTGTTGAGTTTTGTGTTGTGAAGTTTTCAAGTCTTGGGTGAAGTTTCGATGGGCTAAGGAATAAGGAGTGGCAAGGGCCTAATCTTGGGAATGCCCATGGCACCCCAAGGTAATATTCAAGGCGAACCAAGCATCTAAGCTTGGGGTGCCCTAGATGGCATCCCCTCTTTTGTCTACAATCCATCGGTAAATTAGTTGAGGCTATATTTTTATTCACCACATGATATGTGCTTTTCTTGGAGCGTCTTGTATTATATGAGTTTTTGCTTTATTTGCTTTTTAGTTTGCCAAAATCATCCTTGTTGTACTCACCTTGTGAGAGGGCCACACATTAATCGAGAATTTATTAGAACACTCTATGTGCTTCACTTATATCTTTTGAGTTAGGTAGTTGCTCTAGTGCTTCACTTATATCTTTTAGAGCACAACGGTGGTTATATTTTGAAGAAATTGATGGACTCTCATGCTTCACTTATATTATTTTGAGAGTCTTATAAATAGTATGTCAATTTTCTTAGGTTATCTATTTAGTCCTAATATGATGGGTAGTCAAGAGGGATATAATAAAAACTTTCAGGAAGATCATTGAATATATGAGAAGTTTGATTCCTTGCATTTGTTGTGAGATATAAAGATGGTGATATTAGAGTCATGCTAGTGAGTAATTATGGTTTAATAAGAATATGTGTGTTAAGGTTTGTGATTCTCGAAGCATGCACGTATGGTCACTCGTTATGCTATCAAATCGGAGCATGATTTATTATTGATTATCTTCCTTATGAGTGGTGGTCGGGGACGAGCGATGGTATTTTACTACCAATCTACCCCCCTAGGAGCATGTGTAGTAGTACTTTGCTTCGAGGGCTAATAAACTTATGCAATAAGTATGTGAGTTCTTTATGACTAATTTTGAGTCCATGGATTATACGCACTCTCACCTTTCTGCATTTTACTAGCCTCTTCGGTACCGTGCATTGCCCTTACTCACCTTGAGTTGTGGTGCAAACTTCACCGGTGCATCAAAACCCCGTGATATGATATGCTCTTTCACACATAAGCCTCCTTATATCTTCCTCAAAACAGCCACCATACCTACCTATTATGGCATTTCCATAGCCATTCCAAGATATATTGCCATGCAACTTCCACCGTGCCGTTTTATTATGACACATATCATCATTGTCATATTGCTTTGCATGATCATATAGTTGGCATAGTATTTGTGGCTTGGACACCGTTCATATTTTTTTCATACATGTCATGCTAGATCATCGAACATCCCGGTACACCGTCGGAGGCATTCACATAGAGTCATATTTTTGTTCTAGTATCGAGTTGTATTTCTTGAGTTGTAAGTAAATATAAGTGTGATGATCATCATTATTAGAGCATTGTCCCATGTGAGGAAAGGATGATGGAGGCTATGGTTCCCCTACAAGTCGGGATGAGACTCCGGACAAAAATATAAAAAATATAAAAAAGAGGCCGATGTGCCCAACAAAAGAGAGAGAGAGAGAGGAGAGAGAGAGAGAGAGAAATGAAAGAAAAAATGAGAGAAAAAAGAGAGAAGGGACAATGTTACTATCCTTTTTCCACACTTGTGCTTCAAAGGAGCACCATGTTATTCATGATAGAGAGTCTCCTATTTTGTCATTTCATATATTACTAGTGGGAATTTTTCATTATAGAACTTGGCTTGTATATTCCAGTGATGGGCTTCCTCAAAGGCCCTAGGTCTTCATGAGCAAGCAAGTTGGATGCACACCCACTTAGTTTTATTTTGATCTTTCATACACTTATAGCTCTAGTGCATCGGTTGCATGACAATACCTACTCCTTGCATTAACATCAATTGATGGGCATCTCCATAGCCCGTTGATTAGCCTCGTCGATGTGAGACTTTCTCCTTTTTTGTCTTCTCCACACAATCTCCAACATCATATTCTATTCCACCCATAGTGCTATATCCATGGCTCACGCTCATGTATTGCGGGAGAGTTGAAAAAGCTGAAGCGCGTTAAAAAGTATGAACTAATTGCTTGGCTTTTCATCGGGGTTGTGCATCATAAATACTTTGTGTTAAGAAGATAGAGCATGGCAAGATTATATGATTTTGTAGGGATAACTTTCTTTAGCCATGATATTTTGAGAAGACATGGTTGCTTTTTAGTATGCTTGAAGTATTATTGTTTTTATGTCAATATTAAGCTTTTGTTTTGAATCTTATGGATCTGAATATTCATGCCACATTAAGAAAGATTACATGATAAACATGTTAGGTAGCATTCCACATCAAAAATTCCGTTTTTATCATTTACCTACTCGAGGACGAGCAGAAATTAAGCTTGGGGATGCTTGATACGTATCAAACGTATCTATAATTTTTGATTGTTCCATGCTATTATATTATCAATGTTGGATGTTTTATATGCATTATTATGCTATTTTATACTCCCTCCGTTCCTAAATATTTGTCTTTCTAGAGATTTCAACAAGTGACTACATACAGAGCAAAATGAGCGAAATCTACACTCTAAAATAAGTCTATATACATCCGCATGTGGTAGTCCATTTAAAATCTCTAAAAAGATAAATATTTACACAGGGGGTATCATTTTTTGGACTAACCTATTAACCTAGTGCCCAGTGCCAGTTGTTGTTTTCCCCTTGTTTTTGTCTTTACAGAAAATCAATACCAAATGGAACGAAACTTTTTGATGATTTTTCTTAGACCACAAGATACCCTAGAAGCTTCGGGAGGAGGCAAAAGAGCCACGAGGAGACGACAAGCGCGGAGGGCGCGCTGATAACCCACAAGTATAGGGGATCATTTGTAGCCTTCTTCAATAAATAAGAGTGTCAAACCCAACGAGGAGCTAAAGGTAGAACAAATATTCCCTCAAGTTCTATCGACCACCGATACAACTCTATGCACACTTGAAATATGCTCTACCTAGAACAAGTACAGAACTATTTTGCAAGAATAAAACTACGAGTACTTTGTGAGAATAAAACCATGAATAAATTGCAAGGTAATAAAAGTGGATATCTTTTGCCAACAAGTCATTTGTCCCTAGGCAATCGATAACTAGACCGGTAATCATTCATGCAATTTTATATGAGGGAGAGGCATGAGCTAACATACTTTCTCTACTTGGATCATATACACTTATGATTGGACCCCTAGCAAGCATCCGCAACTACTAAAGATCATTAAGGTCATGAAACCCAACCATAGCATTAAGTATCAAGTCCTCTTTACTTCCATACACAACAACCCACTTATCCGTGTTTAGACTTTTGTCACTCCCACAACCGACAATAAACGAATCATGAACATATTGCAACACCCTACAGTGGGAAACCCTCACGTTTGCGCTAGATCGAGGGCACCATAGGACAACACCATAAAGAAAGTATACACTCATACCAACCAAGATCTCAAACATCATAGGATAACCACATATCATTGGGAAATAATATACGGAGGTGAGCACCATGTTTAAGTAGAGATTACAACGGGGAGAAGAGGTGTTACACCGCTGCATAGATGGGGAGTGATACGTCTCCAATGTATCTATAATTTTTTATTGTTCCATGCTGTTATATTATCATTCTTGGATGTTTTACAATCATTTTATAGTCATTTTATATCATTTTTTGGTACTAACCTATTGACATAGTGCCAAGTGCCAGTTGCTATTTTCTGCATGTTTTTTACATCGCAGGAAATCAATAACAAATGGAGTCCAAACGCAACAAAACTCCTAGAGGATTTGTTTTGGGCCAGAAGAAAGCCAGTGGGCCAAGGAAGCACCTGGGGGCTGCTCGAGGGGAGCAGCACCCACCAGGGCACGCCAGGAGGCCCAAGCGCGCCCTGGTGGGTTGTGCCCACCTCGGGTGCCCCCTGAACCACCTCTTTGCTCTACAAATACCCAAATATTATAGAAACCCTATGGGAGTTGATGAAAATCAATTCCAGCCGCTGCAGAGTCCAGAACCACCAGATCCAATCTAGAGACCATCATGGAGGGGTTCACCACTTCCATTGGTGCCTCTCCTATGGCGTGAGTAGTGCTTTGTAGACCTACAGGTCCGTAGTTAGTAGCTAGATGGCTTCCTCTCTCTCTCATGATTATCAATACAATGGTCTCTTGGAGATCCATATGATGTAAGTTCTTTTGCGGTGTGTTTATTGGGATTCGATGAACTTTGAGTTTATGATCAGATCTATGTTTTTATCCAAGAAAATTATTTGAGTCTTCTTTGATCTCTTATATGCATGATTGCTCCTCGTATTTCTTCTCCAATATTTGGATTTTGTTTGGCCAACTTGATCTATTTATTTTGCAATGGGAAGAGGTGCTTTGTAGTGGGTTTGATCTTACGATGCTTGATCCCAGTGACAGAAGCGAAAACGACATGTATGTATCGTTGCTACTAAGGATACCAAGATGATATCTATATATCCACAATAGATAAACGGATCTCGTCTACATCAGTTCATCATTCTTATTGCATTACTCCGTTTTCTCATGAACTTAATACACTAGATGCATGCTGGCTAGAAGTCGATGTGTGGAGTAATAGTAGTAGATGCAGGCAGGAGTCGGTCTACTAATCTTGGACGTGATGCCTATATAATGATCATTGCCTGAATATCGTCATGATTATTTGAAGTTCTATCAATTGCCCAACAGTAATTGTTTTCCCACCATTTGCTATTTTTCTTGGGAGAAGCCCCTAGTGAAACCTACAACCCCCGGGTCTCTTTTCATCATATTTGCTTTTGCGATCTATTTTCCATGCATTTATTTTCAGATCTATTAAACCAAAAATACAAAAATACTTTGCTGCAATTTATTTGTTCCGCGATCTATTTATCCTATCTACCACTTTTACCTCATGTTTTTTGCCTATCTTGAGGCGCTGTACTCGGAAGGGATTGACAACCCCTTTAACACGTCGGGTTACAAGTATTTGTTATTTGTGTGCAGGTGTTGTTTATGTGGTGTGAGGAGGTTCTCCTACTGGTTCGATAACCTTGGTCTCATCACTGACGGAAATACCTACCGTCGCTATACTGCATCATCCTTTCCTCTTTGGGGAAATACCGACGTAGTTCTAGCAGACATCAAAAGGAATTTCTGGCGCCGTTGCTGGGGAATCTTCAACATCAACCAGGTTCCTAATCACAAATCTCATATCCTCACAATTTACATTATTTGCCATTTGCCTCTTGTTTTCCTCTCCCCCACTTCACAAAAATTTGCTGTTTTGTTCGCCCTCTTTTTTCGTTCACCGTTTTCTTGTCAGATCTATTCGTGATATTATTTCACTATGGCTAGTTTGAATGCTCCTCCTTTGTTACCAGACTTTGAAGTTCTATACTTCAAACAAAAACAAGGAGAAAATTTGAAAGATGCTTGGTACAGGCTTATGGAATCTTATCGTGTTTGCAACCTAAAGGGAGATGCAAAAGATTTTCTTAGAAATTTTTATGTAGGATTGACTTTGCATCATAGACATCTCTTGGATTTTGCTGCAAAAGGGAATTTTATTGAGCTTGATGTTAATGCTGCCTATGAAATTTTGGAAGGAATTTTGGGGGTGCCACCACAAAAGAAAGGGTTTTATTTCACCCAAAGGGATTCCAAATTTTGGACAAACTCGGTGATTTGCATAAACATATGGTGGAATTACAAAAATATAATGAACCTCTCAAACATCTCAATGGTAGTATCAATCATATGAACACTTTGATTTCTCTTTGCAATAAACGGTTGGATATTTTAGATCTCAAGATGGTTTCTTTTCCAGAAAATTTAGGGAAGCGCAAAGATCCTCCTGGGTTTGAAAAGAACCTTACTAAAGTGGCAAAGATAACGGATGACAAAACTTAGATCCTACGCGTTATGCCTAGCTAGGGGCGTAAAACGATAACGCTTGTTAGGAGGCAACCCAATGAATAAAATTTATTTTTGCTTTTTTGCTTTCTGTTCTTGTGTGTTAGCACAATTATGCTACTTTTCTGATTGTGTTTTTTCTGTTTTAATTAGTGTTTGTGCCAAGCCAGACCTTTGGGAAGACTTGGGTGAAAGTTTATTTGATCTTGCTGAAAAATAGAAACTTTTGCGCTCACGAGATTATTTTTCGTTTTTAACAGGAGAGCGATTTTAAGTTGATTCTTTTTGCAGAGGATTAATAGGCAAATTCCTCACGCGCACCAATTTATTTCATAGTTTTTGGAGTTACATAAGTATTCGAAATGTTCAGATTGCTACAGACTGTTCTGTTTTTGGCAGATTCTGTTTTCTTTTCGTCGTGTGCTAGTTTTGATGATTATATGGTTTTCTTTGATGAGTTTTTGCAATAGAAAAGTTGGAATACAGTAGATATAATGCAAAAGCAATATAAGAATAGGTTTGCTACTGTACTTATAGTAGTGGTTTGGTTTCTTATACTAACGGATCTCACGGAGGTTTTGTTTGAGTTTTGTGTGATTGAAGTTTTCAAGTTTTGGGTTATCTTATGATGGATGAAGGAATAAGGATAAGCAAAAGGCTAAGCTTGGGGATGCCCGAGGCACCCCAAGATAATATTCAAAGAAGTAGCAAGCAACTAAGCTTGGGGATGCCCCTGAGTGGCATCCCCGCTTTCTTCTAACAACCATCGGTATTTTACTTGAAACTATATTTTTATTCGTCACATGATATGAGTTTTGCTTGGAGCGTCTTGTATGATATAAGTCTTTGCTTGTTTAGCTTTGTGTTTTAAGTGTTGAATCCTTGCTGGACACACCCTTTTGAGAGAGCCAAAATTTATGCTATGCTTGCTTCTATGCTTCATTTAAATTTTTTAGAGCCATGGATTTGCTCTAGTACTTCACTTATATCTTTTTGAACACGGTGTGCTTTGTTAATTTTGAAGAAATGCTCTCCTGCTTCACTTAGATTTATTTGGGAGTTAGTAATTTTTTTAAGAAATTCTCTCTTGCTTCATTTAGATTATTTTGAGAGAAAGAAAAAATTATGCTCATGATCTTCATTTATATTTGTTTGAGCTTATCAAAAGCAACATATGAAATAGTCCCAAAGTGATAGATATCCAAGGGGGATATAATAAAAACTTTCATGAAGATCATTGGACAAAATAAACTTGATTCTTAGTAATGGTTTTGAGATATGACGATATGATATGTGAGTCATGTTGATGAGTAATTGTGCTTTAGTAAGAATATTGATGTTAATGTTTGTGATTCCCTATGCAAGCACGTAAGTCAATAGTTATGCAATGAAATTTATATCCTACTTATGGTGAATTATTCGGTGTTACTTATGCTTAATGCTTGGGTACGAGATTTTTCGCTTTTTGGTTGGTTGTTTCTCATTCTTTTTGCTAGCCTTCATTTTGCACTAAGTATGATCACTACTTGTGCATCCAAAACCCTTTAAACCAGTTTTTCCATATGAGTCCACTATACCTACCTATATGCGGTATTTCCATGCCGTTCTAAGCAAATTTGCATGTGCCATCTCTAATGTTCAAAATAAATTTCTCTTTTGTGTGCTCTACTACTAGCGAAGCGGTAAATGGTAGCCAATATTTTCCATGCTAGATGTGTTATTCTCATGATGAGTGTTTATTCACTTACCATTGGACGAGAGTACGGCAAAGGTACTAGGGATGCCCAGTCCTGAAATGAATAATGAATTTACTTTATGTTGTCAAATAATAAATTCCTTGGAAAGTGTTGGTATTGAGGGCACCCGTGGATACGACTAGCCATGGAAAGTGAAAGTTATGGTGGAAAAAGGAATAAACTTTATTTTTTGTTTGGGAACCGCCTATGATGTATCTAGCATGGAAAGTGTTGGGATGCTCCAAGTCGTTTTCATTGGTGGGAAAAGTATGCCTCTCATTTTTTATCTCTCAATTTAAGCTTTGAGCTCTGGCACCTCTACAAATCACTACTTCCCTCTGCGAAGGGCCTTTCTTTTACTTATGCAATTTTATTTTGAATTTGAGTCTCCATCTTCTCTTATAAAGCACCAACTAAGGGGCACTATGATCGTATTTGAGCATTGGGTGTAGCTAATATTCGAGTGTATTTGATGAATGGATCAATGATTGAGCATGATGGGCTAGGGATAACTTGCTTTAGTGTTGATATTTTGAATTGCTTGTTGGTATGCTTGAGTATTAAAGTCTTCATGTCAAAACTAGACTGTTGCTTTGAATCATATAAAAGTCCATATATCCATGCTATAAAGAAAAGAATGTGATGAACATGTTAGGCATCATTCCACATCGAAAATTCTGTTTTTATCATTTACCTACTCGACGATGAGCAGGAATTAAGCTTGGGGACGCTGATACGTCTCCAACGTATCTATAATTTTTGATTGTTCCATGCTGTTATATTATTATTCTTGGATGTTTTACAATCATTTTATAGTCATTTTATATCATTCTTTGGGTACTAACATATTGACATAGTTGCCAGTGCCAGTTGCTGTTTTCTGCATGTTTTTTACATCGCAGGAAATCAATATCAAACGGAGTCCAAACGCAACGAAACTCCTCGAGGATTTTTTGGGCCAGAAGAAAGCCAGTGGGCCAAGGAAGCACCTGGGGGGCTGCTCGAGGGGAGCAGCACCCACCAGGGCACGCTAGGAGGCCCAGGCGTACCCTGGTGGGTTGTGCCCAACTCGGGTGCCCCCTAAACTGCCTCTTTGCTTTATAAATACCCAAATATTCCAGAAACCCTAGGGGAGTCGACGAAAATCAATTCCAGCCGCCGCAAAGTCCAGAACCACCAGATCCAATCTAGACACCGCCATGGAGGGGTTCACCACTTCCATAAGTGCCTCTCCTATGATGCGTGAGTAGTTCTTTGTAGACCTAAGGGTCCGTAGTTAGTAGCTAGATGGCTTCCTCTATCTCTCTCTCTCTCTCTTGATTATCAATACAATGGTCTCTTGGAGATCCATATGATGTAAGTTCTTTTGCGATGTGTTTGTTGGGATCCGATGAACTTTGAGTTTATGATCAGATCTATGTTTTTATCCAAGAAAGTTATTTGAGTCTTCTTTGATCTCTTATATGCATGATTGCTTATAGCCTTGTATTTCTTCTCCGAGATTTGGGTTTTGTTTGGCCAACTTGATCTATTTATCTTGCAATGGGAAGAGGTGCTTTGTAGTGGGTTCGATCTTATGGTGCTTGATCCCAGTGACATAAGGGGAAATGAAACGTATGTATTGTTGCTACTAAGGATAACAAGATGAGATCTTTTTCTCCGCAATACATAAACGGATCTCATCTACATCATGTCATTGTTCTTATTGCATTACTCCGTTTTCTCATGAACTTAATACACTAGAAGCATGCTGGATAGCGGTCGATGTGTGGAGTAATAGTAGTAGATGCAGGCAGGAGTCGGTCTACTAATATTGGACGTGATGCCTTTTTAATGGTCATTGCCTGGATATCGTCTTGATTATTTGAAGTTCTATCAATTGCCCAACAGTAATTGTTTTCCCACCGTTTGCTATTTTTCTCGAGAGAAGCCACTAGTGAAACCTACGGCCCCGGGTCTCTTTTCATCATATTTGCCTTTGCGATCTATTTTCCTTGCATTTATTTTCAGATCTATTAAACCAAAAATACAAAAATACTTTGCTGCAATTTATTTGTTTCACGATCTATTTATCCTATCTACCACTTTTACCTCATGTTTTTTGCCTATCTTGAGGCGCCGTACCCGGAAGGGATTGACAACCCCTTTAACACGTCGGGTTGCGAGTATTTGTTATTTGTGTGCAGGTGCTGTTTACGTGGTGTGAGGAGCACTACAAAAAAAAGACACATCCGTGACAATGTGGGCCGAACGAAATTTTTTCCTGTCATACTTATGATACTTCTATGATAATAATTGTGATAAAACCCGGTATCATGGTAGATGTGGTGGGCTCCTACTTCTATGACAAAAAATCATGACAGAAAATGGGCTTTTCGTCCTGGGCGGGCCGGAGACGCAGCTGCATAACATTCTCTGGGCCGTCCATGACGGAAAAAAACTATGGTAGAAGCGAGGGCGAGGAAAATATCGGGGTGTTCCCTGTTACGGTGGGTGGTCGGGGCCGAGCGATGCACGGAGGTTTGCACGTTTCTCTCGTACATGCACGCACGTGGGTGCGAGGCATTGGGCTCTAACTAAACCCGAGCGAGGCGTTCGCCTACTGAACCCGAGCGATTGCACTGCAGGCTACGCGTTACTGAACCCGAGCGACCAATCGATGGCTGTTAACTGAACCCGATCAAGCGATTCCTTCGCTACTGCTGCTAATTGAAGCTGATCGATGCTGCCTCTGGATGAACAGTGAGTGTTGCTGGGGGGGTTTGGATGAACAGTTCCCGGTGGGGGTGGATGAACAGGACCCTGTGGTGTTGCCTCTGGATGAATAGGACCCCGATCGATCGAGCCGGTTGGGGCTAGATGAACAGGACCCCATGGAGGGCTGGATGAACAGGACGACCCCGTGGAGGGCTGGATGAACAGTAGACGGTGGAGGGCTGGACGAACAGTAGCCAGTTGAGTAGCACGCGGTGGAGGCTGGATGAACAGGAGCCGGTGGATGAACAGCCGCAGGTGGAGGCTAGAGGAGGTCGACGGTGGAGATGAACAGTATCCCGTGGAGTCCCGTTTTGTGGTACGCCACATCCCTCCCGATGAACAGGACCCCTGTTTCGACCGTAGCGCTCCAACACAAGTCCGTTTCCTCCGTTTTGCGGTACGCCACACCCCTCCCGATCAACAGGACCCCGTTTCGACCGTAGGAGGTCCAACATAAGTCTGTTTCCTCCATTTTTCGGTACGCTAGACCCCTTCCGATGAACAGGATCCCGTTTCGACCGTGGCCAGTCGAACACAAGGCTATTTCCTCCGTTGTGCGGTACGCCAGGCCTCATTCCATCGGCTGTTCCATCCAAGCCCTCCCGATGAACACGACGACGCATTCCGTTCCAACCCAGCCGGTTGGCTCCCCATGAACACGACGACGACGTTGTTTCTTCGTTCCGACCCAACCATGTACATGAGCCCTGGCCGTACGTATGCGCGAGTAGGTGTTCGAGACCCCGCCCGTATGTACGTACGTGGCCATATTTTCTTTCTTGCACACTGGCTGCTGTATGTACGTGTACATGCTACATGCGCACCTCTACTACGACACGTGCGCGCCTCTACATCGACCAGTATGTACGTACACGTTCACGACCAGAATGACAACGCTACGTACGCTTCGACCAGGTGGGTCCCGACTGTCAGGCACTTCCTTGCATGTGAAGATGTAGATGGTGGGTCCCAGCTGTGCGAGTCCTAGATTAAGGGGTCCTCGGATGGCTAGACTATTGACATGGGCCGGACTGTTGGGCTATAAAGATACAAGGCAGAAGACTTCTTCCCGTGTTCGGATGGGACTCTCCTTTGCATGGAAGGCAAGCTTGGCGATTCAAATATGTAGATTCCTTTCTCTATAACTGACTTTGTGCAACCCTAGCCCCCTCCGGTGTCTATATAAACCGGAGGGTTTAGTCCATAGGACACAATCATAATCCCATAGGCTAGACTTCTAGGGTTTTAGCCATTATGATCTCGTGGTAGATCAACTCTTGTAATACTCATATTCATCAAGATCAATCAAGGAGGAAGTATGGTATTACCTCCATAGAGAGGGCCCAAACCCGGGTAAACATCGTGTCCCCCGTCTCCTGCTACCATCGACCTTAGATGCACTGTTCGGGACCCCTACCCGAGATCTGTCAGTTTTGACACCGATATTGGTGCTTTCATTGAGAGTTCCACTGTGACGTCGAAGACAGGGTTGATGGCTCGTCTTGTTATCAAGGACAACATCACCTCCGGAGGAGCCCTGGCCTCGCGCCAAACCCTCCGACTGGGCAGCTTCACTATGACCGCCCATTCGGCCGATGCGCTGACGATGACTTCTCAGGTCATCGAAAATCGCCTCAACGTCAATTCAGAATACTCCAAGCAGATGGATCCGACGGAGTTGTCATCTTTAAACAAACTTCTGGATCGCATTACCGCCTTGGGAGTCACTACAGACTACGATCGGATTGGGCTTAAACCCGATCAGAGAGAAATAGAATCTCCACCGATCACCCATCAGATAGCGGTAGTGGAGGAGCAGCACAACAACTCTTCCTCTATATTAAGGACGAACTATGTTCGGATTGCCGAGCCCACAGAGCCGGACACCCGCCCGCGAGAAGGCATGCCCCGTACTCCGAACCTAGAGTCGGTCTGTGGGCCTGAAAAATTGGTTGATATCCCAGAGCCCGAACTGTTAAGCTCACAAGTTTCTCAAACTCCGGATCCCAGATTGTGTCATGGTTCAGATTTAAAACCACCCACCCACCCAGATACAAGAGACCCTATCCACATCAGACAACATTCCCAAGAAACAGCCATCACTTTTGGGCCAGATTCCTCCTTGTCAAGGACAATATCAAAGACAACAGTCCCAAGACGCAATCTCATTATTCTGCAAAAATTGCACGGACGAGGGAATCCTCAATGCAATCAACCGCCGTCACGTATCACACTTTGCTGACTTGGCAACTATAGCACATAAGTACTACGCAATGGAAAGCGCCTGGAAAACTCAGGCAGCCTCTTGGGAGCCACCGGTTTCCACTCAACCCCTCGTCCGGACAAAAAGGATGCACCCTCGTCGGTCGCTTGATCCAATAACAAAAAAATCGAAGCCCATTACGTGGCGCGGAACCGTTCTGGAGGGATGGCTTGATAGGCCATGCAAAATACACACAAGGCCGAACATCGTACCAACCCACAGCCTTAGAGCATGTTGGATACTCCGGCAAGTGGCCAAGAGCAACGAGGATCTCCTCACCAAAAATACTGCAGAGTAACATCCCACAGAAGACAACAACCCTACAGTATTGACAGTCTTCGAGACTTTTGCCTCAAACAATAGGCGCAAAAGGGCACTTCGCGGCCTCGCTGAAGTCTTCCAAGTGGCAGCAATAAACCCCTGGAATGACATGGCCATAACTTTCAATGCCAGTGACGAACCAAAATTCAGAACAGTCTGGGCACCAGCCGCATTGGTCCTCAGTCCAATTGTGGACGGCTTTCGGCTTACCAAAGTGCTCATGGACGGCGGTAGCGGACTAAACCTCATTTACGAGGAAACTCTCAACAAAATGGAAATAGACAGGAGCTGCATTGAGCAAAGTAACACGACCTTCCGGGGAATCATTCCCAGTCGGGAGGCGCGACATGCAGGAAAAATCACACTCGATGTGGTATTCGGCACGCCGGAGAATTACCGGTCTGAAGAGATAACCTTTCAAGTGGCCCCATTCAACAGTGGATATCATGCCTTATTAGGGCGAGATACATTCACATGCTTCCAAGCTATACCCCATTATGGGTACATGAAGCTCAAGATGCCCGGGCACAATAGTATTATCACTCTTGCTAGTGATCCGGATATAGTACTCCGCGCCGAAAAGAAAATTGCAGCCTTGGCCCTCGAGGCACTGTTTGAAGCCCTCGCGGCCAAAGAACTAACCACATTGCGCTCCATCGTGGATAGGGACGACGTGATCCTGGACAAGCGACCCAAATCCACCTCCTTTAAACTAGCAGACAAAATAGTCAAATTCCAAGTCCACCCGACGGACCCCAAGAAGACAACATCCATCGGGGCACAACTGGACCCAACTGTTGACTCCGCACTACGAGCGTTCCTACGCAAAAACTGGGACATATTCGCCTGGCGCCCTTCTGATATGCCAGGGATCCCACACAGGCTGGCCGAACACGACATCAATATATTGAAGGGATATAAGCCAGTCAAGCAAACACTGCGGTGCTTTTCAGAACCCAAACGACAAGCTATGGGGGAGGAGCTAGCCAAGTTACTCGAGGCCGGATTCATCAAAGAAATAAAACACCCAGACTCGCTAGCAAATCTGGTGATGGTACCAAAGAAGGATAAATCCTGGCGCCTATGTGTCGATTTCAAAGACCTCAACAAGGCCCGCCCTAAAGATCCCTCCCACTCCCCTGCATCGACCAGATTATCGACGCTACCACAAGACACGATCGACTGTGTTTCCTCTACACATACTCCGAATACCATCAAATCAAGATGAAGGAGTCCGATCAAGCCGCAACGACATTTATTACCCCATACGGGCCTTTCTGCTTCAACACTATGCCCTTCGGGCTCAAAAATGCCGGCGCCACCTACTAACACATGATTTAAACATGCCTGGAGAAACAAATCGGCAAGACATTTGAAGCATATGTGGATGACATAGTCATCAAAACTAGACACGTCGAGTCATTAATAGACGATCTACGTCTCACATTCGACGACCTCCGAACATATGACATCAAGCTCAATCCGGAAAAGTGTGTTTTCGGCGTTCCCACTGGAAAACTTCTGGGCTTCATCATTTCCAATAGAGGAATTGAGGCAAACCCAGCTAAAATCCGAGCTTTGTCACAGTTGGCTACGCCAACTGACCTCACACAAGTCCAAAAACTATCCAGATGTGTGGCAGCTTTAAGCCGCTTTATCCCCAGACTAGGAGAAAAGGCATTGCCACTCTATCGCCTTCTCCGACGCACCGATCACTTCAAGTGGACGGACGCGTTAATGGCCGGATTGGAAGAAATAAAGGCTCTTCTAGCAAGCAACCCAATCCTGGCCGCGCCAAACATCACCGAACCCATGTTATTATACATATCGGCCACACACCAAGTCGTAAGTGCGGTACTCGTCGTCGAACGAGAGGAGGACAGACACAAATTCCCGCTTCAGAAGTCGGTATACTATGTATCCATTGTCTTGACACCATGCAAATACTAGTACCCTCATTACCAAAAATGCATACGCGGTCCTCATGGCATCCCGGAAGCTACGACACTACTTCCAAGAATGCTCAATAATGGTGGCCTCCGAGGTACCACCTAATGACATAATAAACAACCGCTACGCCACGGGCTGGATTGCCAAGTGGGCCATTGAGCTCCTCCCATTCGACATAACATACAAACCATGCCGGGCCATTAAATCTCAAGTACTGGCTGACTTCGTCGCCGAATGGACAGAGGCTGAACTCCCTAAAGAGTACGACACATATTCCAACTGGGTCATGCACTTCGACGGCTCCAAAATGCTGGCGGGCCTAGGGGCAGGCGTTTTCCTAACATCCCCTACTAGAGATACAGTTCATTACGTCCTCCAAATATTATTCACGGACTCCAACAATGTAGCCGAATACGAAGCCTTATTGCACGGTCTTCGGATGGCCGTCTCCATGGGCATACAACGCCTGGAAGTGTGCGGGGATTCAAACCTTGCAATATTTCAAATAAATGGAGATTTCGATGCCAAAGATCCGAAGATGGCAGCTTACCGTAACGCCATTCTCAAAATGTTGGCTCGGTTCGAGGGGCTCGAGTTTCACCATGTGGCTCGAGAAAGTAACCAAGCAGCGGATGTCCTTCCTCGCATCGGCGCCAAGCGCGACCCCGTCCCACCTAACATCTTTTTGGAAAGGCTTTTCAATCCATCCGTGGTGTGGCAAGGGGAGAGCGGCAACACCAATCCGGACCTATAACCCCAGATTTCGAACACACCGACATCATCAGGGGCTTAGCCACCGAAATCACACCGTCGGCCCATCTTATTATGGCAGTCATTACCCCTTGGACCGAACCCTTCTTGGCCTACCTTAATAGGAGAGAACTCCCTGAGGATCAAAATGAGGCGCGCTACATTGTGCGGCGCTCTAAATCCTACAAGGTTCACGAGGGAGAACTCTACAAGAAAAGCGCTACCGGAGTACTTCAAAGATGTATCTCCGAGGAAGAAGGGCGGTAGCTCTTGGCTGAAATTTATGCTGGTCTCACTGGTCACCACGCCGCGGCTCGGGCCCTTGTAAGCAAGGCCTTTCGTACAGGTTTCTATTGGCTGACGGCCCGAGCAGATGCACAGGACCTTGTCCAACATTGCGTCGGATGCCAGCTTTTCGCCAACCAAAGCCATATACCACCCACCGCTCTAAAAACGATCCCCATCACTTGGCCTTTTGCAGTATGGGGGCTTGATATGGTCGGACCCCTTAAAGGAGGAAGCCATAAGAAAAAAAATACCTGTTGGTGATGATGGATAAATTCACTAAGTGGATAGAGGCCAAACCAGTTAAAACAGCCGAAGCCGGACTAGTGATAGACTTCATATCCGGTGTTGTGCACCGTTATAGCGTTCCACATAGCATCATCACGGATAACGGCACCAATTTCACAGCTGATGAGGTGAATACCTGGTGTGCTAATCTGGGCATAAAGCTCGATACGCCTCCGTCTATCACCCACAAACCAACGGTCAGGTCGAACGAGCCAATGGTCTTATTATGAGCGGCATTAAACCCAGATTAGTGCGGTCTTTGAAAGAATCAGACAAGCACTGGGTCGAGGAGCTTGACTTCGTACTCTGGGGGCTGCGGACCACGCCCAATCGTTCTACCGGATATACACCTTTCTTCATGGTGTACTGCGCAGAGGTTGTGTTACCCTGCGACATTATTCATGACCCGCCTCGTGTGCGCATGTATGAAGAGAGAGAGGCTGAGCTTGATTGGTAGGACAACTTAGATGCCCTGGAGGAGGAGCGCGATGTCGCAAAAGCCCGTTCCGCATTCTATCAACAACAGGCCCGCAGATATCAAAGAAGAGAAGTACAGGCCAAGACATAATGTTGGCAAACTCGTTCTACGCTTGCCGGAGAAGAAAAAGGACAAACTCAAGCCCAAGTGGGAGGGTCCCTTCATCATTGACGAAGTCCTCACCGGAGGAGCATACCGCCTGCGTAATGCATCAGACAATCGCCTAGAGCCGAACCCATGGAACACGGCAAGACTCCAAAGATTTTATGCCTAGCATCGGACTCTTCGTTCGTCTCGTTTACCCCTTTTGTTTCCAGTGTTTATTTTCCTCTCTTTTCACATTTTTCTTTTTTTAAGCCTTAAAGCTCTTGTGCGGCTAAACCATACACCTTCGATGCACACATTCTCAAATATGTACATCAATTATACCCGGGGGCTTCTTGTACAAAAGCTTATTCTTATTTTCTGAGCATCAAGCTCGCCACATATGTGTCCTTTCTGCATATGTACCTTTTCTTTGCCATTATATGCATTGATATGACTTAAGTTTTGGCCAAGCTGGGTTGCCTGGCTCCTGTGCTTATGCCCTACGTTCCCGTTAGTTCGGCTAGGGCATAAAGGGATCACCTTTGTGATTGTTACTGCCGGGTCATCCGGATGTGTACCTCAGACTGGGTGAAGCCGAAGGCTAGCGTTCTTAAGGGAATATTCAGTCGGCGGATTAAAGATGTTCTTTACTTGTTACACTATGAACCCCCAGATGTTACGTATACTATTTTGTTCTTCAATCACAGTTCGGACATGCACGTTAATGCATGCTGACCCAGGGAAAGGAACCCTTAACGGAACTATTCTCTCTAGAAGATGTTTCTTACGATCAAAATGTAATATAACATAACTAGCCAGATACTTGTTTGTTCAAGCAACTATGAACCCTACGCCTGGTTTCCACGCATACCCCGACATACATTACCAAGCGGGTATTCGAAAGCACTCCGCACCTTCGGGTCAAGAGGTCGAAGCGAAAAGGTCCGCCATGACAATCGTTTTACAATTCAGCTAGAGACATAATTTGTCAATTGAAGTACATAGTCACTTAGACTCAAAAACTTCTTCCTCTATGCCATCTAACAGGCTATCTAGCCTACAATCCTATTGGGAATATTTGGCGGCTACTAGTACCTGGTCGTATACCAAACTAACGGGAATTTCTTCTCCATCTGACCCTAAAGGTCTGACCTGGGCCATGTGATTCGGATCAAGCTTGGTATACCATGTTTTCACCATGGCCCAGGCCTCTTGCGCACCTTCCCAGCAGGCCGATATCTTCCATAATCGGAATCGCCGCCGCCCTCCTTTCAATAGCTGTACCAGCTCCTCCATACTTCCTGGAGGGGAGTCGGACGGCCACAAGGCCTTGGCAGTACTCCGCATCACCTGTTGAGCTCGCTCATGCATTTGCGATAGCCCTTGTAGTAGATCACTCAGAGATCCGAACACCTCCTCTTCGGGACGGCCTGTCAGCATACCTACAGACATAATTCTGTCAGTTCCTTCCCTAACCGAATCACGCAGGGCTAAGTTTAAACACATACTAAATATGCCGCCTCGCAGCTTCTTATTCTCCTTCACGGAGTCAGCCAGCTGGGCCCACACATCTTTTAGCTCTTCGCCAAACTTGGTGAGGGAATCTTGGAGTTTGTTTTTCTCCTCCCGGACCTGCGTCAGTATACGCTCGCCTGCGGCCAGTTGCCTTTGAGCTCCTGGACCTCCCGCCGGTGCGACTTCCGGTACCTCTCCCGGATGATGTGATGACTCTCCATAAGAAACGCGCCCGCATTACTAATCCCGGTATATGATTATGTTTTCTTGATGGAAGGTATCATTACCAGACTCTGCCTTCTTAGATTTCTCCAGTTCGGCGGTAGCATTGGCTAGCTGGGTCCGACACTTCTCCAGCTCCTAAGCCAACAAGTTGTTCTTCTTTGTGAGCACCTAGGTATACAATGATCCTCAAATCAGTTGCTTCAACTGCTTCAAGTCTCGGGGGCTACTAGTATATGATTATCAGTTTGGTACAAATAAGTACTTACCCGCATATCTTTCAAATACTGGTCCGTGGCTCTGGTAAGTCCATCTCGAGCAGCTCGGATGTATGCATCACCCGAGTTGAAGGCGTTGAAAGCCTCTTCAGAAAAACCAGAGTCACGAAGAGTGGCCAGCTGGTGCCGATGATTCATGGCGCTCTCCACTTCAGAGTTTGCGATGGATACATCATCCGACTCCTTCGCAGAAGGACATTCCGGTGTCACTCCTGCGTCAGCCCCAGTCCTTGAGACAGGGTCCAAAATCTGGCTAGTGGAAGCGTGACCGGTAGGATCCCCGGACATAGTCTGGCGAATGTTTTTCCTGATAAGACACAATAGCATCACACTTCAATGTGACAGCCAAGGAACATATTTAAAAAACCATACCTCTTTGATGAAGGCTCGGCCGTGCTTCTATTTGCCTTCCTCTTCGAAGGCCTGCCCAGCGTAGGCGCGACCATCTTGCGAGTCGCCTCGGGTGCAGCATGGCGCGTTGATCGCCTCCCCTTTAGAGCATAAGACAGTGCGGTGGGTGAGGCGGAAAGAGGAAATTCTTTTGAAGGATAAGTCTCCTGATTACTTACATCGAGGTAGGGAGAAGGCCGGGATAGTCGGCGGTGATGGCAACTTCTGTGCCGTCATAGCTCGCATGGTAGAACACTCCATCCCCAAGCTCCACGAATATATCCGGATCTTCTATGAATCTGGGGTCAAGGGCCCGGTTGTGGTCCTCTGGCTGTGGTGCGGGACTGTGGAACTCCATGGTAATCTTCCACCATTCCTGTTTCAAATGGACGGATTAATATTTGTGGAAACTGACTCAGGGAGTAAATTGAGTAGGGGGGGGGGGTGGAAACTCACCCAGCTAGGAGGTTTGTACATGGAAAATCCATCTCTGGACTTAATGCGGATGAACACTTCTTTCTCCTGTTTGTATAATCCGGACAGTATTTTTGCCAAAGCGGCAGGAGTGTCCAGACCCTTCGGACCGCAGCGGGTGGCGTCATCTTCTCTGTTGAAGTGCCATATAGGACGCCCTTGGTATTGGAGTGGCTGAACCCCTCGTATTATGGATACCACCATAACCTCGACTATTGACAATCCGGACTAAGCGAACGTCTTTATCTTGCTCATCAGTTGACGAACTTCCGTGCTATCTTCCTCCCTGAGGCTCCGGGGACGCCATCTGAGGCGTTTCTTCAATAGAGCATTTGAAAATCCAGGAAGACCCATTCGGACTGGGTCGGGAAGGTAGACGTCCTCAATATAGAACCATTCGGAAGACCATTCTTCGGATGCCTTCTTCGGCGTGCCGGATAGATATTTGGTCCCGGCGATACGCCATATTTCGGCATCGCCCACTCGAAATATTGACCCCTCTTGATTACAAGGGACGAGGCAGAATATCTTCTTCCATAACTCAAAATGGGCCTCGCAACCCAGGAATAGCTTGCAAAGAGCAACATAACCCGCAATATGCAGGATGGAGGCGGGAGTGAAATTGTGCAATTGGAGGCCATAATACTCTAGTAGACCTCGGAGGAATGGATGGATTGGAAATCCGACACCTCTCAACAAGTAGGGAACAAAGCATACTCGTTCCCCCTGGATGGGTTGGGGAAATTCTCCGCCTGCTCCCCACCGTCGAAGCAAGCCAATCTGGCTCGAACGAGGACTAGATCTGCGGGGGGAAGAAATCCCTGTGTCTGCAGCTTCACCAGTTGGTTGTGGGATATAGAGCACTTTTCCCAATCGCCCTTTTTGGAGCCGTGGGGGCGGGTGGAAGAGCTGGGAGTGCTGGCCATGTTGGGGTGGTTTCTGCTGACGAGCTCCAAGGATTCCTCATTTGGTGGAGAAGGTGTGGATTGGATCTGAAGATCCCCGTCTCTTTAAATAGACCATTTTCTCACATGGTCAGGGTGGTATGTGCAAAAATGCACCGACCTCTCATATTCGCTCGACACGTGGAAGCTGAAATCATGAAGGTGCAGAAGCCGATGAGCTTGACATTAAATGAAAAGCCGGATATTGCTCTTTCAGTCTGGTACTCTGAAGTAATTGGAGAAGGAACCCGCCTTGCAATGCTGAAGACAATCTGTGTGCCGGACACCTCATCATTGAAGCCTGGTTCAGGGGCTACTGAGGGAGTTCTGGATTAAGGGGTCCTCGGACGGCTGGACTATTGACATGGGCCGGACTGTTGGGCTATGAAGATACAAGGCAAAAGACTTCTTCCCGTGTCCGGATGGTTCTCTCCTTTGCGTGGAAGGAAAGCTTGGTGATTCAGATATGTAGATTCCTTTCTTTGTAACCGACTTTGTGCAACCCTAGCCCCCTCCAGTGTCTATATAAACCGGAGGGTTTAGTCCATAGGACACAACCATAGTCCCATAGGCTAGACTTCTAGGGTTTTAGCCATTATGATCTCATGGTAGATCAACTCTTGTAATACTCATATTCATCAAGATCAATCAAGCAGGAATTAGGGTATTACCTCCATAGAGAGGGCCCGAACCTGGGTAAACATCGTGTCCCCCGTCTCCTGTTACCATCGACCTTAGACGCACAGTCGGGACCCCCTACCCGAGATCCGCTGGTTTTGACACCAACACCAGCAGTCAGGGGGGCGAATCGTTTTTTTGTTACCCGAATGCACTTCCTTGCGTGCGAAGATGTAGCTGGTGGGTCCCAGCAGTCGGGGGGGAAACATTTTTTTCGTGAAATACGTTGGCCCGTCCGGTGGGTCCCTGCTGTCAGGTGGAGGAATAATTATTTTGCGCGTAATAAGGAGGCACTTCCTTGCGGCCGCCGTGGACCCAGATGTCAGTCTCTCCATGTACAGTACTCTTCCGATGAAAGTCGTTCCTTGACCACGTTGACCATGCCGCGTCGAGAGCACCAGGGCGGTGGACGACGGTGAGGCCTAGGAAGGGGACGACACAGAGCCGGGGAAGACGCGACAGTGGAAGCCCATACGGAGAGGAGTACGAGGGTTCACTGGTTCGGCTGCAGTGTGAGGCTATCGTCGCCACAGGGCCTGGCCAGCGGTAGGAATAGTAGGGGGCGGTGAGGCCTCCGCGGAAGCACAACCGACCACGGGAGGCAGGAGCATGCGGCACAACCGGCACTGCTTTGGGCGGCTGGAGCAAGAAGACCAAAGGTTGAAGAAGCACTACGGTCGTTGGATGGACATCGTACGGTAACTGGAGCTAGAATTGTTCATATTGACTAAGTTGACAAAGCCCTCTATCCCCGTCAACTTATTAGGCCCATAAGTCAGCCTCCCACCAAGGTGGATCCCAGCTAGCAGGGGGAGTATTCATTTTTTTGTGCGTAATAAGGAGGCACTTCCGGTGGGTCCGAGCTGGCAGTGGGGGGAACATTTTTTTCATGAAATACGGTGGCCTGTCCGGTGGGTCCCAGCAGTCAGGGAGGAAACATTTTTTCGTGAAATACGGTGGCCCGTACGGTGGGTCCCTGCTGTCAGGTGGAGGAAAATTATTTTCCGCATAATAAGGAGGCACTTCCTTGCGGCTGCCGTGGACCCAGCTGTCAGCCTCTCCACGTACAGTACTCTTCCGATGGAAGTCGATCGTTGACCACATTGACCACGCCGTGCCAAGAGCACCACGGCAGTGGACAGCAGCGAGGACTAGGAAGGGGATGATGCGGAGTCGGGGAAGACGCAACAGTGGATGCCCACGCGGAGAGGAGTACGAGGGTTCACTGGTTCGGCCGCGGTGTGAGACTGCCGTCGCCGCAGAATAACAAGGGGTGTGGGTGAGTGGAGGGATGGCCTGGCTAGCAGTGGGAGTAGTACGGGGGTGGTGAGGCCTCCACGGCAGCACAGCCGGCCACAGGAGGCAGGAGCAGGTGGCACGACCGGCGCTGCTTTGGGCGGCTGGAGCAAGAAGACCAGAGGTTGAAGAAGCACTGTTGCCGTTGGATGGACATCGTACGGTCACTGGAGCTAGAATTGTTCATATTGACAAGTTGACAAAGCCCTCCGTCCTCGTCAACTTAGTAGGCCCACAAGTCAGCCACCCACTATGGTGGGTCCCAGCTAGCAGGGGGTATTCATTTTTTTGTGCGTAATAAGGAGGCACTTCCTTGCGTGCGAAGATATAGCTGGTGGGTCCGACCTGTCAGCAGGGGGAATGTTTTTTCGCGAAATACAGAGTCCCTTCCCATGGGTCCTAGCTGTCAGGTGGAGGAATCATTATTTTGCGCGTAATAAGGAGGCATTTCCTTGTGTGCGGCCGTGGACCCAGCTGTCAGCCTCTCCACGTACAGTCCACTTCCGATTGATGTCGTTCATTGACCATGTTGACCAGGCCGCACTGAGAGCACCAGGGCGGTGGACGACGACGAGGCCTAGGAAGGGAACTACACGGAGACAGGGAAGACTCGACAGTTGTTTCCCACGCGGAGGAGTACGAGGGTTTACTGGTTCGTCTGCCTTCTCCGGAGAATAACAACAGGTGTGGGTGAGTAGAGGGATGGCTAGGCCAGCAATGGGAGTACGATGGGGCGGTGAGGCCTGCGCGGCAGCATAGCCGACCGCGGGAGGAGGGAGCAGGCAGTCCCACGGGCGCTTGTTTGAGCGGCTGGAGCAGGAAGAGCAGAGATTGAAGAAGCGCGACAGCCGTTGGATGGACATCCAACAGTCATTGCTCTCGTGTGTTGACTAAGTTGACAGGGCGTGGCGTGTGCGTCAACCTTTTTTTAGGAAAGCAGACGCGTTAACCTGTAGTAGGCGCACAAGTCAGCCTCAAATCTGTGGAAAACAACATACAACCCATCTGCCATTATTTCTAATAATCTACAACCCATTTGCTAATTCTTAAGAATTTTTTTGGAGCCCATCTTCTTTTTGTTAGCATTACACCCCATATTGTGGCCACAGTTAAAAAGTATATGAAATTTTGCATATTTTGGCGTGGTCAACTGTTTTTAATCCCGAAATACGATTCACATTCAAACTATTTTGAAAAATAATTTATATAAATATAAAATCCAAATAATTATCAAGGCATAAAAATCAATGGAATTTAAAATCTTGTAATAAAAAAAGTTGAAACTAATTCCTGGTTTGATGTGTTTTAAAAATGTACAGCCCATGGCAAACTGAATGAAACTCTCCACGTCTTGAAAGATTTGCAGCCCAACAGGGCTGATAAAGCAAGTAGGCCTCATTTGGGTATTTCTTTAAAAAAAATAGAACTGGGCTAGCCATTTTCAGCAAGAAAAAAACACAACTGGGCTCATGATGTGGTAAACATAAATAAAGCCCTGGCTAGACGGGCCATAGCCCCTGCACAGCCCCGTTGTTACCCTGATCCGTCGCTAAAACTAGTATAAATAACAACTGCTTGTTCCTAAAAAAAACTGCGCGACCTGCTAGGTCCCTGGTGTCAGCCGCTCATAGTGTAATTCTCTCGTTTATTGACTACATTGACAATGGCGTGAGCCCCAGATATCCAACCATTGGGAGGAACCATATTTTTGGGCTTGTAATATAGAGGCACTTGCTTGCGTACTGCCATGACGCGGGTAGGTCCCTACTATCATCCTCTCCACGTACAGTCATCTCCTTGTTCCTCTCGATTGTTGACGACGTTGACAACGCAAGAGGGCGGCGCACCGTGCATGGCGAGCGAACCAAGGCCACAAGGCGGATGACAACGGCGAGGCCTCAAACAGAATGAACAGGAGCTGTGGAAGATGCGCCGGTCCAGTCGCAGGCAGAGGGGAGAACCAGGGTTGCCTGGTTCGGTTGTGGGTGCATGTTGGGGCTAACGTCACCGGCGAATAACAGGACGTGTGGGGGAATAGAGGGAGGGACTGGCCAACGTTGGAGGGTACGTACGGTAGGGTGGCGGAGGCGCAGCGAGCCATGGGAGGCGGGAGCAGGCGGAGCCGACAGGGTGGTTTGGTTTGGGCGGCTGGAGGAAGAAGAAGACAAGAGATAGAAGATACATGACAAATGTTGGAGGTCAATCCAACGGCTGGTAGGCATAATTGTTTATTGACTGGCTAGTAAGTTGACACCACCTTGGATAGGTTATTTCCTCGTGGGCCCCAAATGTCAGAATCCAAATCTGTCACGGTCATGCAGCCTTTCCTATGCAAATTTACAGCCCATTTGATGTGCTAGTTTGAAATAAGTTTGTGGGTGCTGGTGGGGGCTAATCACTTGGCTTTTGTAATGCATAGTGAGCTCAAGTAGCCGGTGAGAGTGATGTTATTTCCCTTGGTTGGGATTTGTTACAATATTTCACTCTCAATTAAACGAATGGCAAGCCATTTGCCTTGTTTCAAAGAAAATATGACAGTCACAGCCGAGTTGAAAAGGGCAAGAACATCTAACTCTAGCTTACAAACTGTAGAATAGCACGAGGGTTAATTGTTCATCAGGTTTACAAAAAAACCAGGTTGAAAAGGGCAACAACTATTGGACATATGCTCTAGAGGCAATAATAAATTAGTTATTATTATTATATTTCCTTGTTCATGATAATCGTTTATTATCCATGCTATAATTGTATTGATAGGAAACTCAGGTACATGTGTGGGTACATAGACAACACCATATCCCTAGTAAGCCTCTAGTTGACTAGCTCGTTGATCAATAGATGGTTACGGTTTCCTGACCATGGACATTGGATGTCATTGATAACGGGATCACATCATTAGGAGAATGATGTGATGGACAAGACCCAATCCTAAGCCTAGCACAAAGATCGTGTAGTTCGTATGCTAAAGCTTTTCTAATGTCAAGTATCATTTCCTTAGACCACTAGATTGTGCAACTGACGGATACCGTAGGAATGCTTTGGGTGTACCAAACGTCACAACGTAACTGGGTGGCTATAAAGGTGCACTACGGGTATCTCCGAAAGTGTCTGTTGGGTTGGCACGAATCAAGACTGTGATTTGTCACTCCATGTGACGGAGAGGTATCTCTGGGCCCACTCAGTAGGACATCATCATATTGTGCACAATGTGACCAAGGAGTTGATCACGGGATGATGTGTTATAGAACGAGTAAAGAGACTTGCCGGTAACGAGATTGAACAAGGTATCGGGATACCGATGATCGAATCTCGGGCAAGTACTATATCGGTAGACAAAGGGAATTGAATACGAGATTGATTGAATCCTCGACATCGTGGTTCATCCGATGAGATCATCGTAGAACATGTGGGAGCCAACATGGGTATCCAGATCCCGCTGTTGGTTATTGGCCGGAGAGTTGTCTCGGTCATGTCTGCATGGTTCCCGAACCCGTAGGGTCTACACACTTAAGGTTCAGTGATGCTAGGGTTGTAGAGATATTAGTATGCGATAACCTGAAAGTTGTTAGGAGTCCCGGATGAGATCCCAGATGTCACGAGGAGTTCCGGAATAGTCTGGAGGTAAAGATTTATATATAGGAAGTCCAGTTTCGGCCACCGGGAAAGTTTGGGGGGTCATCGGTATTGTACCGGGACCACCGGAATGGTCCCGGGGGTCCACCGGGTGGGACCACCTATCTCGGAGGGCCCCATGGGCTGAAGGGGCGTGGGAACCAGCCCCTGGTGGGCTGGTGCACCCCCCCCTTGGGCCTCCCATGCGCCTAGGGTTAGAAACCCTAAGGGGTGGGGGCGCCTCCACTTGGCTTGGAGGCCAAGCCACCCCTAGGGCAGCCGCCCCCTCCCTAGATGGGATCTACAAGGGGCCGCCCCCCCTAGGCCCCTATATATAGTGGAGGGGAGGGAGGGAGCCGCACCTGAGTCCCTGGCGCCTCCCTCCCTCCCGTGACACCTCTTCCTCCCCGCTTGCGCTTGGTGAAGCCCTGCCGGGATCCCGCTACTTCCACCACCACGCCGTCGTGCTGCTGGATCTCCATCAACCTCTCCTCCCCTTGCTGGATCAAGAAGGAGGAGATGTCTCTCCCAACCGTATGTGTGTTGAACGCGGAGGTGCCGTCCGTTCGGCGCTAGGATCATCGGTGATTTGGATCATGACGAGTACGACTCCATCAACCCCGTTCACTTGAACGCTTCCGCTTAGCGATCTACAAGGGTATGTAGATGCACTCCCCTTCCCCTCGTTGCTAGATTAGTCTATAGATTGATCTTGGTGATGCTTAGAAAATTTTAAATTTTTGGTACGATCCCCAACAGTGGTATTAGAGCTAGGTCTATGCGTAGTTTCTATGCACGAGTAGAACACAAAGCAGTTGTGGGCATCGATATTTTACTTGCCGTTACTAGTCTTATCTTGATTCAGCGACATCGTGGGATGAAGCGGCCCAGACCGACCTTACACGTACGCTTACGTGAGACAGGTTCCACCGACTGACATGCACTTGTTGCATAAGGTGGCTAGCGGGTGCCAGTCTCTCCCACTTCAGTCGGATCGGATTCGATGAAAAGGGTACTTATGAAGGGTAAATAGCAATTGACATATCACGTTGTGGTTTTGCGTAGATAAGAAATGTTCTTGCTAGAAACCCATAGCAGCCACGTAAAACATGCAAACAACAATTAGAGGACGTCTAACTTGTTTTTGCAGGGTATGCTATGTGATGTGATATGGCCAAAAGAATGTGATGAATAATATATGTGATGTGTGAGATTGATCATGTTCTTGTAATAGGAATCACGACTTCCATGTCAATGAGTATGACAACCGACATGAGCCATAGGAGTTGTCTTAATTTATTGTATGACTTGCGTGTCAATGAACAACGCCATGTAATTACTTTACTTTATTGCTAAACCGTTAGCCATAGTAGTAGAAGTAATAGTTGGCGAGACAACTTCATGGAGACACGATGATGGAGATCATGATGATGTAGATCATGGTGTCATGCCGGTGACGATGATGATCATGGAGCCCTGAAGATGGAGATCAAAAGGAGCAAAATGATATTGGCCATATCATGTCACTTTTGATTGCATGTGATGTTTATCATGTTATGCATCTTATTTTCTTAGAACGACGGTAGTAAATAAGATGACCCCTCATTAAAATTCCAAGAAAGTGTTCCCCCTAGCTGTGCACCATTGCGAAAGTTCATTGTTTCAAAGCACCACGTGATGATCGGGTGTGATAGATTCTAACGTTCACATACAACGGGTGTAAGCCAGATTTACACACGCGAAACACTTAGGTTGACTTGACGAGCCTAGCATGTACAGACATGGCCTCGGAACACAAGAGACCGAAAGGTCGAGCATGAGTCGTATGGTAGATATGATCAACATGAAGATGTCCACCGATGATGACTAGTCCATCTCACGTGATGATCGGACACGGCCTAGTTGACTCGGATCATGTAATCACTTAGATGACTAGAGGGACGTCTATCTGAGTGGGAGTTCATAAGATGAACTTAATTATCCTGAACATAGTCAAAAGGTTTTTGAAAATTATGTCGTAGCTCGTGCTTTAGTTCTACTGTTTTAGATATGTTCCTAGAGAAAATTCAGTTGAAAGTTGATAGTAGCGATTATGCGGACTAGGTCCGTAAAATGAGGATTGTCCTTGTTGCTTCGTAGAAGGCTTATGTCCTTAATGCACGGCTCGGTGTGCTGAACCTCGAACGTCGTCTGTGGATGTTGCGAACATCTGACATACACGTTTTGATAACTACGTGATAGTTCAGTAATGTTAAACGGTTTAGAGTTGAGGCACCGAAGACGATTTCGAAATGTCGCGAAACATATGAGATGTTTCAAGAGCTGAAATTGGGATTTCAGGCTCGTGCCCACGTCAAGAGGTATAAGACCTCCCACGAGTTTCTTAGCCTGCAAACTAAGGGAGAAAAGCTCAATCATTGAGCTTGTGCTCAGATTGTCTAAGTACAACAATCACTTGAATCGAGTGGGAGTTAATCTCCAGATGAGATAGTGATGTTTCTCCAAAGTCATTTCCACCAAGCTACTAGAGCTTCGTGATGAACTATAACATATCAGGGATAGATATGATGATCATTGAGCTATTCGTGATGTTTGACACCACGAAAGTAGAAGTCAAGTAGGAGCATCAATTGTTGATGGTTAGTTAAAACAACTAGTTTCAAGAAGGGCAAGGGCAAGAAAGGGATACTTCATGAAATGACAAATCAGTTGCTGCTTGAGTGAAGAAACTCGAAGTTGAACCCAAGCCCGAGACTAAGTGCTTCTGTTATAAGAGGAACGGTCACTGAAGCAGAACCACCCTAGATACTTGGTAGATGAGAAGGCTGGCAAGGTTGACAGAAGTATGTATTGGACATACATTATATTAAATGTGTACTTTACTAGTACTCCTAGTAGCAGCAGGGTATTAGATACCGGTTCGGTTGCTAAGTGTTAGTAACTCGAAATAAAAGGCTACAGAATAAACGGAGACTAGCCAAAGGTGAGACGACGATATGTGTTGGAAGAGTTTCCAAGGTTGATGTGATCAAACATCGCACGCTCCGTCTACCATCACGATTGGTGTTAAACCTAAATAATTGTTATTTGGTGTTTGCATTGAGCATAGACATGATTGGATTATGTTTATCGCAATACGGTTATTCATTTAAGGATAATAATGGTTACTCTGTTTATTTGAATAATACCTTCAATGATCTTGCACCTAAAGTGAATGGTTTATTGAATCCCGATCGTAGTGATACACGTGTTCATGCCAAAAGATATAAGATAATAATGATAGTACCACATACTTGTGGCACTGCAATTTGAGTCACATTGGTATAAAACACATGAAGAAGCTCCATGTTGATGGAGCTTTGGACTCACTTGTTTTTGAAAAGTTTGAGACATGCGAACCATGTCTATTGGTGTATACGCATGAAGAAACTCCATGCAGATGGATCGTTTGGACTCACTTGATTTTGAATCACTTGAGACATGCAAATCATACCACATGGGCAAGATGACTGAAAGGCCTTGTTTTCAGTGAGATGGAACAAGAAAGCGACTTGTTGGAAGTAATACATTTTGATGTGTGCAGTCCAATGAGTGCTGAGGCACGCAGTGGATATCGTTATGTTCTTGCTTCACAGATGATTTGAGTAGATGCTAAGTATATTTACTTGATGAAACACAAGTCTGAATTATTGAAATGTTCAAGTAATTTCAGAGTGAATTTGAAGATCGTCGTGACAAGAGGATAAGATGTCTATGATATGATCATAGAGATGAATATCTAAGTTACAAGTTCGGCACACAATTAAGACATTATGGAAATTGTTTCACAACCAATACCGCCTGGAACACCATAGTGTGATGGTGTGTCCGAACATCATAACTGCACCCTATTGGATATGGTGCATACCATGATGTCTCTTATCGAATTACCACTATCGTTTATGGGTTAGGCATTAGAGACAACCACATTCACTTTAAATAGGGCACCACGTAATTCCGTTGAGATGACACCGTATGAACTATGGTTTAGAGAAACCTAAGCTGTCGTTTCTTAAATGTTTGGGGCTGTGATGCTTATGTGAAAAGTTTTAGCCTGATAAGCTCGAACCCAAAGAGGATAAATGCATCTTCATAGGACACCCAAAACAGTTGGGTATACCTCCTATCTCAGTTCCGGAAGCAAAAGGGATTGTTTCTAGAATCGGGTCCTTTCTCGAGAAAAAGTTTCTCTTGAAAGAATTGAGTGGGAGGATGGTGGAGACTTGATGAGGTTATTTAACCATCACTTCAACTAGTGTGTAGCAGGGCACAGGAAGTTGTTCCTATGGCGCCTACACCAATTGAAGTGGAAGCTAATGATAGTGATCATGAAACTTCAGATCAAGTCACTACCAAACCTCGTAGGTCGACAAGGATGCGTACTACTTCAGAGGGGTACTTAATCCTGTCTTGGAGGTCATGTTGATAGTCAACAATGAACCTATGAGCATGGAGAAGCGATGGTGGGACCAGATTCCGACGAATGGCTCGAGGCCATAAAATTCGAGAGGATCCATGTGTAAAAACAAAGTATAGACTTTGGAAGAACTACTTGATGGTCATAAGGCTATTGGTTACAGATGGATTTTAAAAGGAAGATGGACAATGATGGTAAATATCACCATTAAGAAAGCTCGACTTGTCGTTAAGATGTTTTCTGACAAGTTCAAGGAGTTGACTACGGTGAGACTTTCTCACTCGTAGCGATGCTAAGAGTCTGTTGGAATTGGATTAGCAGTTACTGCATTATTTATGAAATCTTGCAGATAGGATGTCAAAACATTGTTTCCTCGACAATTTTCTCGAGGAAAGGTTGTATGTGATACAACCAGAAGGTTTTGTCAATCCTGAAAGATGCTAACAAGTATGCAAAGCTCCAGCAACCCTTCTAAGGACTGGAGTAAGCATCTCAGAGTTGGAATGTACGCTTTGATGAGATGATCAAAGGTTTTGGGTTTGTACAAAGTTTATGAGAAACTTGTATTTCCAAAGAAGTGAGTGGGAGCACTATAGAATTTCTGATGAGTATATGTTGTTGACTATTGTCGATCAGAAATGATGTAGAATTTCTGGAAAGCATATAGGGTTATTTGAAAAGTGTTTTTCAGTAGAAAACTTGGATTAAGCTGCTTGAACATTGAGCATCAAGATCTATAAGGATAGATCAAAAACGCTTAATGGTACTTTCAAATGAGCACATACCTTGACATGATCTTGAAGGTGTTCAAGATGGATCAGTCAAAGAAGGAGTTCTTGCCTGAGTTGTAAGGTATGAAGTTAAGACTTAAAGCTCGACCACGACAGAAGAAAGAGAAAGGACGAATGTCGTCCCCTATGCCTTAGCCATAGGCTCTATACAGTATGTCATGCTTTGTACCGCACCTGATATGTGCCTTGCCACGTGTCTGGCAAGGGGGTACAAGAGTGATCCAGGAATGGATCATTGGATAGCGGTCAAAATTGTCCTTGGAGTAATAAGGACATGTTTATCGATTATGGAGGTGATAAAGACTTCGACATAAAGGGTTACGTCGATGCAAGTTTTAACACCTTCCGAATGACTCTGATTAGCAAACCGGATATGTATAGTGGAGCAACCATTTGGAATAGCTCCAAGTTGAGCGTGGAAGCAGCATTTACAATATGATCTAGAGATTTGCAAAGTACATACAGATCTGAATATTGCATACCAGTTGACTGAAACCTCTCTCACAAGCAAAACATGATCAAACCCCGGAACTCATTGAGTCTTAACCACATGATGATGTGAACTAGTTTATTGACACTAGTAAACTCTTTGGATGTTGGTCACATGGCGATGTGACCTGTGAGTGTTAATCACATGGTGATGTGAACTAGATTATTGACTCTAGTGCAAGTGGGAGACTGTTGGAAATATGCTCTAGAGGCAATAATAAATTAGTTATTATTATTATATTTCCTTGCTCATGATAATCGTTTATTATCCATGCTATAATTGTATTGATAGGAAACTCAGGTACATGTGTGGGTACATAGACAATACCATGTCCCTAGTAAGCCTCTAGTTGACTAGCTCATTGATCAATAGATGGTTACGGTTTCCTGACCATGGACATTGGATGTCCTTGATAATGGGATCACATCATTAGGAGAATGATGTGATAGACAAGACCCAATCCTAAGCCTAGCACAAAGATCGTGTATTTCGTATGCTAAAGCTTTTCTAATGTCAAGTATCATTTCCTTAGACCATGAGATTGTGCAACTCCCGGATACCATAGGAATGCTTTGGGTGTACCAAACATCACAACGTAACTAGGTGGCCATAAAGGTGCACTATGGGTATCTCCGAAAGTGTCTGTTGGGTTGGCACGAATCAAGACTGGGATTTGTCACTCCGTGTGACGGAGAGGTATCTCTGGGCCCACTCGGTAGGACATCATCATAATGTGCACAATGTGACCAAGGAGTTGATCACGGGATGATGTGTTACGGAACGAGTAAAGAGACTTGCCGGTAACGAGATTGAACAAGGTATCAGGATACTGACGATCGAATCTCGGGCAAGTACTATACCGGTAGACAAAGGGAATTGAATACGGGATTGATTGAATCCTCGACATCGTGGTTCATCCGATGAGATCATCGTGGAACATGTGGGAGCCAACATGGGTATCCATATCTCGTTGTTGGTTATTGGCCGGAGAGTTGTCTCGGTCATGTCTGCATGGTTCCCGAACCCGTAGGGTCTACACACTTAAGGTTCGGTGACGCTAGGATTGTAGAGATATTAGTATGCGGTAACCCAAAAGTTGTTCGGAGTCCCGGATGAGATCCCGGATGTCACGAGGAGTTCCGGAATAGTCCGTAGGTAAATATTGATATATAGGAAGTCCAGTTTCGTCCACCGGGAAAGTTTCGGGGGTCATCGGTAATGTACCGGGAACACCGGAAGGGTCCCGAGGGTCCACCGGGTGGGTCCACCTATCCCGGAGGGCCCCATGGGCTGAAGGGGCGTGGGAACCAGCACCTGGTGGGCTGGTGCGCCCCCCTTGGGCCTCCCATGCGCCTAGGGTTAGAAACCCTAAGGGGTGGGGGCGCCTCCACTTGGCTTGGAGGCCAAGCCACCCCTAGGGCAGCCGCCCCCTCCCTAGATGGGATCTACAAGGGGCCGACGCCCCCCCTAGGCCCCTATATATAGTGGAGGGGAGGGAGGGAAGCCGCACCCGAGTCCCTGGTGCCTCCTTCCCTCCCGTGACACATCTTCCTCCCCGCTTGCACTTGGCGAAGCCCTGCCGGGATCCCGCTACTTCCACCACCACGCCGTCGTGCTGCTGGATCTCCATCAACCTCTCCTCCCCTTGCTGGATCAAGAAGGAGGAGATGTCTCTCCCAACCGTATGTGTGTTGAACGCGGAGGTGCCGTCCGTTCGGCGCTAGGATCATCGGTGATTTGGATCACGACGAGTACGACTCCATCAACCCCGTTCACTTGAACGCTTCCACTTAGCGATCTACAAGGGTATGTAGATGCACTCCCCTTCCCCTCGTTGCTAGATTACTCCATAGATTGATCTTGGTGATGCGTAGGAATTTTTAAATTTTTGCTACGATCCCCAACAACAACATCTAACTCCAGCACTGTTTTCGGCAGTCACAGTCAAATGGATCGGTCAGGTCCATAGAATGAACATCCTGGGTCATAAAATTTACTGGATTATGACCACAATATGTTGTAAATAGAAGCCCAACACGTTCATAGCTCTTTTGCTCACCTGAAACTCCTTTTTTTGCTCTTCGACATACCCATCCATCAAAACCATGCTGTTGATAAACTTAAGCCTGATGGACAATAGTAACCTCGCATTCAGCAGGAAGAATGTGACAAATCTAGTGTTTGCACGGTTGGCTACATAAGAATCTCATGAGAAGTGATAAAATCCCGGTTCTTACGAATCCACCGATTGGTTATAACTTTCTTACCCCGTCCTGTTGCCTAAATAGACATGAAGATTGAAAACAGTTAAGGTCTAAAAAAAGAGTGTCAAAAGAGTAACAACTGAACGGTTAATTCTAGTACACTATATGCGGGCTTCCAATGTGCGTGAAATTATCACCTTTATATAAAACTTCTCCAGACATGGAAAACATTGCAGCAAGCCAATAATCTTGTTCAGATCAAAACTATTCATTTGGATATATAAGATCTTGACAGAATCCAGCACCTTTGATAGACCATCCATGGAGAAACTCTTCATTGAGCATAGAACATAATATTAGTACAAAATGTGTACTCCAAGATGATATATAACTTATGCACAGAAATTTAAAATGCAGCTTATGGTTACAAGTGTAGATGATAATATAAAGTACCTGAAGAACTGTGGAGCCAAACACCATATTGAAATGAGCACAAAGATCATGTATTACACCCAAGGTCTCTAGTTTAGGCACAGAGAGGACAGTTATTGGCAATGGTGAATAACTAGAATCAAGGATCAAACTTTGAAGTGAAGGGGCATCTTGGATGATGAGCTGCCTTTCGTCAAAAGAAATTCCAATTCTTACAAGGTTAGGCGACTTTATTTGGAGACAACTGATTCTAACTGTGAAAAAAGGCACCAAGCACTCCAAGGCAGGGTAACTAGAGTGGATGATGTTGTGCAATGAGGCCTCCGATATACGAACTCGCACAAGTGAAAGTTTCTTGATAAATGGGAGTCGAAGGTTTAGTACCAGATTGTCTGGTAGGTAGCACAACGCAAAGGTGGCGGTGTGGAGAGAGGAGGAAAACCGCGAGATGGACATCGGTGCTGAGGGCACAAGTACATGGCGTTTGGTATGTGGTATGTGATTTCCAGGGGAATAGTAGAACTCAAGCAGCTGTAGTTCTGTGAATTCAGGGGATTTCAGCCAGGCGTCCACCATGCAGGGCATGGTATGCTTGCTCAGGTAGACGGGATGCAGAGGCTTTGAACAGAGCCCTGGTGGGAGGAGATGATGGCTCTGGGGATTTCAAAATCATTGAAGAGAGATAGTTGATGACAGTCGAGATTAAGGGGCACGGCGCACCACCGAATTGAGAGGACTTGGGTGCGGCAGCAATCTTTGGTGGGGAGAAGCGAGATGATCTCCCCAAGGACGACGTCCGGGAGATCGCTGATGCAGTCCACCCGAGATTCTACGGGTTCCTGGGATCCGGTGGGGGTGGGGTCGCCGCTTCTCCCCGCACTGCCGGGTGCGGGATCTACAACAGGCGTCACCACTGGCGGGAGCCTCATCTTCTTGGTGCTGGGGTCAGCCGACTCCATTTTCCTTGAGGGCATCGCGTCGCGCTCACGGATTTGAGCAGAGTAACGAATGACAAGCCTAGTTGTAGTGCGAGTGAAGAAGAAGAGGAGCTGGGGTTTTTCTGTAGTAGTGAGGAAGAAGGGGAGCTGGGGTTTTCTGTAGGAGTGAGGTGTGGAATTTGGGGCTACGAGTGGAGCGAGCTAACGTGAGGTGGGTGGGAGTGAGGAGGAAGAAGAGCACCTAGATTTTTTTGGGGGGGGGGGGTGTCCTGGGTGTGGGTAGCGCTGCTGGAAATATGTCCTAGAGGCAATAATAAAATGGTTATTATTATATTTCCTTGTTCATGATAATTGTCTATTGTTCATGCTATAATTGTATTGACCAGAAATCGTAATACATGTGTGAATACATAGACCACAACATGTCCCTAGTGAGCCTCTAGTTGACTAGCTCATTGATCAAGAGATGGTCATGGTTTCCTGAGTATGGACATTGGATGTCATTGATAACGGGATCACACAATTAGGAGAATGATGTGATGGACAAGAGCCAATCCTAAGCATAGCACAAGATCGTGTAGTTCGTTTGCTAAAGCTTTTCTAATATCAAGTATCATTTCCTTAGACCATGAGATTATGTAACTCCCGGATACCATAGGAATGCTTTGGGTGTACCAAATGTCACAACGTAACTGGGTGGCTATAAAGGTGCACAACAGGTATCTCCGAAAGTGTCTGTTGGGTTGGCACGAATCAAGACTGGCAGTTGTCACTCTGTATGACGGAGAGGTATCTTTGGGCCCTCTCGGTAATGCATCATAATAATGAGCTAAATGTGACTAAGTAGTTGGTCACGCGATCATGCATTACAGAACGAGTAAAGTGACTTGCCGGTAACGAGATTGAACGAGGTATTGGGATACCGATGATCGAATCTCGGGCAAGTAACGTACCAATTGACAAAGGGATTTGTATACGGGATTGCTTGAATCCTCTACATCGTGGTTCATCCGATGAGTTCATCGTGGAACATGTGGGAGCCAACATGGTTATGCAGATCCCGATGTTGGTTATTGGCCGAAGAGCTGTCTTGGTCATGTCTGCATGATTCCTGAACCCGTAGGGTCTACACACTTAAGGTTTGGTGACGCTAGAGTTATTATGGGAAATAGTATGTGGTTAGCAAATGTTGTTCGGAGTCCCGGATGAGATCCCGGATGTCACGAGGAGTTCCAGAAAGGTCCGGAGGTGAAGATTTATATATGGGAAGTCATCATACGGTCACCGAAAGTATACAGGGATTTGCCGGTATTGTACTAGGACCACCGAAGGGGCTCCGAGGGTCCGGGAGGGTCCACCTGCCCCGGAGGGCCCTATGGGTTGTATGTGGAAGGGAACCAGCCCCTAAGTGGGCTGGGCGCCATCCCCCCTAGGGCCCATGCGCCCAGGGTATGGGGGAGACCCTAAAGGGGGCGCCCCCCTTGGCTTGGGGGGCAAGCCCCCTCCCCTTGGCCGCCGCCCCCCTCTAGATCTCATTTAGAGGAGCTGCCCCCCTTCCCCCTTCGCCCTATAAATAGAGGGGAGGAGGGAGGGCAGCAGAACCTGATCCAAGGGGCAGCCCTCCCCCTCTCCAACACCCCCTCCTCCTCCGTAGAGCTTGGCGAAGCCCTGCCGGAGAACCGCTGCTCCTCCACCACCACGCCGTCATGCTACCAGAGTTCTTCACCAACTTCTCCTTCCCCCTTACTGGATCAAGAAGGAGGAGACGTCCCCGTGCTGCACGTGTGTTGAACATGGAGGCGCCGTTGTTCGGCGCTTAGATCGGAATCAACCGTGATCTGAATTGCTGCGAGTACGACTCCTTCATCCGCGTTCTTGCAACGCTTACGTTTCACGATCTTCAAGGGTATGAATATGCACTCCCCTCTTTCTCGTTGCTAGTCTCTCCATAGATTGATCTTGGTGATGCGTAGAGTTTTTTTAATTTCTGCAATGATCCCCAACAGTGGCATCATGAGCTAGGTCTATGCGTAGTTTCTATGCATGAGTAGAACACAAGTTGTTGTGGGCATCGATTTTGTCAATTTACTTGCCGTTACTAGTCTTATCTTGATTCAGCGGCACCGTGGGATGAAGCGGCTCGGACCGACCTTACACGTACACTTACGTGAGACAGGTTCCACCGACTAACATGCACTAGTTGCATAAGGTGGCTAGCGGGTGTCTGTCTCTCCCACTTTAGTCGGATCAGATTCGATGAAAAGGGTCCTTATGAAGGGTAAATAGCAATTGGCATATCACATTGTGGTTTTGGCGTAGGTAAGAAACATTCTTGCTAGAAACCTATAGCAGCCACAAAAAAAAACTTGCAACAACAATTAGAGGATGTCTAACTTGTTCTTGTAGCATATGCCGTGTGATGTGATATGCCAGAAGGATGTGATGAATGATATATATGTGATGTATGATATTGATCATGTTCTTATAATAGGAATCACGACTTGCATGTCGATGAGTATGACAACCGGCAGGAGCCATAGGAGTTGTCTTAATTTATTGTATGACCTGCATGTCAAAGAAAATGCCATGTAATTAGTTTACTTTATTGCTAATCGTTAGCCATAGTAGTAGAAGTAACAGTTGGCGAGACAACTTCATGAAGACATGATGATGGAGATCATGATGATGGAGATCATGGTGTCATGCCGGTGACGATGATGATCATGGCGCCCCGAAGATGGAGATCAAAAGGAGCAAAATGATATTGGTCATATCATGTCACTATTTGATTGCATGTGGTGTTTATCACGTTTTTGCATCTTATTTGCTTAGAACGACGGTAGCATAAATAAGATGATCCCTCATAAAATTTCAAGAAAGTGTTCCCCCTAACTGTGCACCATTGCGAAGGTTCGTTGTTTCGAAGCATCACATGATGATTGGGTGTGATAGATTCTAACGTTCGCATACAACGGGTGTAAGCCAGATTTACACATGCAAAAACACTTAGGTTGACTTGACGAGCCTAGCATGTACAAACATGGTCTCGGAACACAAGAGACCGAAAGGTCGAACATGAGTCGTATAGTAGATACGATCAACATGAAGATGTTCACCGATGATGACTAGTCCGTCTCACGTGATGATCGGACACGGCCTAGTTGACTCGGATCATGTATCACTTAGATGACTAGAGGGATGTCTATCTAAGTGGGAGTTCATTAAATAATTTGATTAGATGAACTTAATTATCATGAACTTAGTCTAAAATCTTTGCAATATGTCTTGTAGATCAAATGGCCCATGCTAATGTTGCCCTCAACTTCAACGCGTTCCTAGAGAAAACCAAGCTGAAAGATGATGGTAGCAACTATACAGACCGGGTCCGTAACTTGAGGATCATCCTCATAGCTGCCAAGAAAGCATATGTCCTTGATGCACCGCTAGGTGAAGCACCTGTTTTCCCAGCAACTCAAGACGTTATGAACACCTGGCAGTCGCGTAGTGATGATTACTCCCTGGTTTAGTGCGGCATGCTTTACAGCTTAGAATCGGGGCTCCAAAAGCGTTTTGAGCAGCACGGAGCATATGAGATGTTCCAAGAGCTGAAAATGGTTTTCCAAGCTCATGCCCGAGTCGAGAGATATGAACTCTCCGACAAGTTCTACAATTGTAAGATGGAGGAGAATAGTTCTGTCAGCGAGCACATACTCCAAATGTCTGGGTTGCACAACCGCTTGTCTCAGCTGGGAGTTAATGTCCCGAATGACGCGGTCATTGACAGAATCCTTCAGTCGCTTCCACCTAGCTACAAGAGCTTTGTGATAAATTTCAATATGCAGGGAATGGTGAAAACCATTCCCGAGGTATTTTCAATGTTGAAATCAGCAGAGGTGGAGATCAAAAAGGAACATCAAGTGTTGATGGTCAATAAAACCACTAGTTTCAAGAAAGGCAAGGGTAAGAAGAACTTCAAGAAGGACGGCAAGGGAGTTGACGTGCCCGGTAAGCCAGTTGCCGGGAAGAAGCCAAAGCATGGACCCAAACCTGAGACTAAGTGCTTTTATTGCAAGGGAAACGGTCATTGGAAGCAAAACTGCCCCAAGTACTTAGCGGACAAGAAGGCCGGCACCACCAAAGGTATATGTGATATACATGTTATTGATGTGTACCTTACCAATACTCGTAGTAGCTCTTGGGTATTCGATACCAGTGCGGTTGCTCATATTTGTAACTCAAAACAGGAGCTGCTGAATAAGAGGAGACTGGCGAAGGACAAGGTGACGATGTGCATCGGGAATGGTTCCAAGGTCGATGTGATCGCCGTCGGCACACTACCTCCGCATTTACCTATGGGATTAGTTTTAACCCTCAATAATTATTATTTAGTGCCAGCTTTAAGCATGAACATTATATCTGGATCTCGTTTAATGCGAGATGGCTACTCATTTAAATCCGAGAATAATGGTTGTTCTATTTATATGAGAGATATGTTTTATGGTCATTCCCCGCTGGTCAATGGTTTATTCTTATTGAATCTCGAACATGATGTTACACATATTCAAAGTGTGAATACCAAAAGATGTAAGGTTAATAATGATAGTCCCACATACTTGTGGCACTGCCGCCTTGGTTACATTGGTGTCAAACGCATGAAGAAGCTCCATGCAGATGGACTTTTGGAGTCTCTTGATTATGAATCATTTGACACATGTGAACCATGCCTCATGGGCAAGATGACCAAGAATCCGTTCTTCGGAACAATGGAGCGAGCAACCAACTTGTTGGAAATCATACATACTGATGTGTGTAGTCCAATGAGCGTTGAGGCTTGCGGTGGCTAATCTTTATGTTCTCACCCTCACTGATGACTTAAGTAGATATGGGTATGTCTACTTAATGAAACACAAGTCTGAGACCATTGAAAAGTTCAAGGAATTTCAGAGTGAGGTAGAAATCAACGTGACAGAAAAATAAAGTTCTTACGATCAGATCGTGGGGGAGAATATTTGAGTCACGAATTTGGTACGCACTTAAGGAAATGTGGAATTGTTTCACAACTCACGCCGCCTGGAACACCTCAGCGTAATGGTGTGTCCGAACGTCGTAATCACACTCTATTGGATATGGTGCGATCTATGATGTCTCTTACCGATTTGCCATTATCATTTTCGGGATATGCTTTAGAGACAGCCACATTCACTTTAAATAGGGCACCGTCTAAATCCGTTGAGACGACACCGTATGAATTATGGTTTGGGAAGAAACCTAAGCTGTCATTTCTAAAAGTCTGGGGATGCAATGCTTATGTCAAGAAACTTCAACCTGAAAAGCTCGAACCCAAGTCAGAAAAATGCGTCTTCATAGGATACCCTAAGGAAACCATTGGGTATACGTTCTACCTCATATCCGAAGGCAAGATCTTTGTTGCCAAGAATGGGTCCTTTCTGGAGAAAGAGTTTCTCTCGAAAGAAGTAAGTGGGAGGAAAGTATAACTTGAGGAAGTACTGCCTCTTGAACCGAAAAGTAGCGCAGCTTAGGAAGATGTTTCTGTGGTGCCTGCACCGACTAGAGAGGAAGTTAATGATGATGATCAACGTACTTCGGATCAAGTTGCTACTGAACTTCGTAGGTCCACAAGGACACGTTCCACACCAGAATGGTATGGCAACCATGTCCTAGAAATCATGTTGTTGGACAACGGTGAACCTTTGAACTATGAAGAAGCGATGGTGGGCCCAGATTCCAACAAATGGCTTGAAGCCATGCAATCCGAGATAGGATTTATGTATGAAAACAAAGTATGGACTTTGACAGACTTTCCCGATGATCAGCGAGCGATAGAAAATAAATGGATCTTTAAGAAGAAGATGGACACGGATGGTAATGTTACCATCTATAAAGCTCGGCTTGTCGCTAAGGGTTATCAACAAGTTCAAGGGGTTGACTACGATGAGACCTTCTCACCCGTAGCAAAGCTGAAGTCCGTCCGAATCATGTTAGCAATTGTCTCATTCTATGATTATGAAATATGGAAAATGGACATCAGAATGACATTCCTTAACGGTTTCCTTGAGGAAGAATTGTCTATGAAGCAGCCGGAAGGTTTTGTCGATCCTAAGAATGCTAACAAGGTATGCGAGCTCCAGCGCTCCATCTATGGGCTGGTGCAAGCATCTCAGAGTTGGAACATTTGCTTTGATGAAATGATCAAAGCATTTGTGTAGGACCTTGAAGTATGTCTAGAGGGGGGTGATTAGACTACTTGACCAATTAAAAACTTAACCTTTTCCCAATTTTAGAGTTTGGCAGATTTTAGCTATCTTAGGACAAGTCAAGCAATCATCACACAATTCAAGCAAGCATGCAAAGAGTATATGAGCAGCGGAAATTAAAGCATGCAACTTGCAAGAAAGTAAAGGGAAGGGTTTGGAGGATACAAACGCAATTGGAGACACAAATGTTTTTGGAGTGGTTCCGATAGGTGGTGCTATCATACATCCACGTTGATGGAGACTTCAACCCACGAAGGGTAACGGTTGCGCGAGTCCACGGAGGGCTCCACCCATGAAGGGTCCACGAAGAAGCAACCTTGTCTATCCCACCATGGCCATCGCCCACGAAGGACTTGCCCCACTAGCGGTAGATCTTCACGAAGTAGGCGATCTCCTTGCCCTTACAAACTCCTTGGTTCAACTCCACAATCTTGTCGGAAGCTCCCAAGTGACACCTAGCCAATGTAGGAGACACCACTCTCCAAGAAGTAACAAATGGTGCATTGATGATGAACTCCTTGCTCTTGTGCTTCAAATGATAGTCTCCCCAACACTCAACTCTCTCTCATAGGTTTTGGATCTGGTGGAAAGAAGATTTGAGTGGAAAGCAACTTGGGGGAGGCTAGAGATCAAGATTCATATGGTAGGAATGGAATATCTTGGCCTTAACTCATGAGTAGGTGGTTCCCTCTCAGAAATGGTAAATTGAAAGTGTAGGTTTGTTCTGATGGCTCTCTCCACGAATGAAGAGGAGGTGGAGGGGTATTTATAGCCTCCACACAAAATCTAACCGTTACACACGATTTACCAAACTCGGTGGGACCGATTCAACAGACTCGGTCGGACCGATTTAGTAAACCTAGTGACCGTTAGTGATTTTCGGTGGGACTGACATGCAACTCGGTGAGACCAATTCGGTTAGGGTTAGGGCATAACGTAATCTCGGTAAGACCGATTACACAAACTCGATGAGACCGATTTTGGTAATAAGCTTTCCAAAGAGTTGGTCAGGTAAACTAGGTGGGACCGATTTGCTCTTTTCGGTGAGACCGAAATGTTACAAAAGGGAAGCAGAGAGTTTACAATGCAATCTCGGTGGGACCGATCGCTCACTTCGGTTAGACCGAAACGTTACGAAGGGAAACCGAGAGATTACAATCCCATCTCGGTGAGACCGAGATCCCTATCGGTAAGACCGATTTGCTTAGGGTTTGTGGTAGTGGCTATGACTTTTGGAATCGGTGGCGCCAGATAGGAAGAATCGGTGTGACCGATTTTGGCTTTGGGTTTAGGTCATTTGTGGATGTGAGAAAGTAGCTGAGGGTTTTGGAGCATATCACTAAGCACATGAAGCAAGAGGCTCATTAAGCAACACCTCATCCCTCCTTGATAGTAATGGCTTTTCCTATAGACTCAATGTGATCTTGGATCACTAAACTATAAAATGAAGAGTCTTGAGCTTTTGAGCTTGAGCCAATCCTTTGTCCTTAGTATTTTGAGGGATCCACTTTCATCATCCATGCCATGCCATTCATTGAGCTTTCCTGAAATAATAGTCTTGGAATAGCATTAGCTCAATGAGATATATGTTGTTATGAATTACCAAAACCACCTAGGGATAGTTGCACTTTCAATTTGGGTTTATGCAGACTTATGGAGAAGCCTGCGTTTACAAGAAAGTGAGTGGGAGCTCTGTAGCATTTCTCATATTATATGTGTATGACATACTATTGATGGGAAATGATATAGAACTTTTGGAAAGCATAAAGGCCTACTTGAATAAGTGTTTTTCAATGAAGGACCTTGGAGAAGCTGCTTACATATTAGGCATCAAGATCTATAGAGATAGATCGAGACGTCTCATAGGTCTTTCACAAAGCACATATACCTTGATAAGATATTGAAGAAGTTCAATATGGACCCGTCCAAGAAGGGGTTCTTGCCTGTGTTGCAAGGTGTGAAATTGAGCTCGGCTCAAAGCCCGACCACGGCAGAAGATAGAGAAAACACAAGTGTCATCCCCTTTGCCTCAGCCAAAGGGTCTATTATGTATGCCATGTTGTGTACCAGACCTGATGTAAACCTTGCCGTAAGTTTGGTAGGGAGGTACCAAAGTAATCCCGACATGGAACACTGGACAGCGGTCAAGAATATCCTGAAGTACCTGAAAAGGACTAAGGATATGTTTCTCATTTATGGAGGTGACGAAGAGCTCATCGTAAAGGATTACGTCGATGCTAGCTTCGACACAGATCTGGATGACTCCAAGTCACAAACCGGATACGTGTATATTTTGAATGGTGGGGCAGTAAGCTGGTGCAGTTGCAAGCAAAGCGTCATGGCAGGATCTACATGTGAAGCGGAGTACATGGCAGCCTCGGAGGCAACACATGAAGCAATCTGGATGAAGGTTCATTACCGACCTAGGAGTTATTCCCAATGCGTCGGGCCCGATGAATCTCTTCTGTGACAACACTGGAGCTATTGCCCTTGCAAAGGAGCCCAGGTTTCACAAGAAGACCAGGCACATCAAGCGTCACTTCAACTCCATCCGTTCATCATTCCAGTTGGTGAGCTTTTGCCCAACAAAATCAGCAACTCCACAAGCAACAAAACTTTCTTGCACCCTAGGATAGTGCTCTTCATTGTCCTTGATGTAGGTCTAGTCGACCCACCTCATATCACATACTATGGGCTTCTTATCCAACAAGATTGTCTCATAGAAGTCCTGCTGTTCCTTTGTATGGAACCTGTAATCAACAACAGTTCTTCTCCTTGAGGCATATGGATCTTCCATCCTCCATATCCTCAACCCTGAGTCCTTCCTGATCCTCATGTCCTCAGCCACAGGATGGGCATCATTGTGGTCTGGTATCTTGGGCTTGAGCTTCCTTAGGACCTGTCCTTCTTCATCTTCTTCTTCATCAACATTTGGCACTGGGGCCTTGTTCTTCTCAGCAGCTGGAATACTCCTGGTATTCTCTTTGGTGCAAGCTTGGCCTTGGGGGCAGCTTTGGGTGCTTCCTTGGGCTTAGATGTTGCAGCCCCTGATGTAATTGCATCACCCATAAGCTTGGGTGCCTTGGGTGCTGGTGCAGCAACCTCTTCTTCCTCTTCAGAGTCTCTTCTCATTGAGGGCTTTCCAAGAACCTGGGCAGTTTTGGTTCTTGCTCTCTTCTTCTTCTTGTCCTGACCAGCTTCATCCTCTGATTAAATAGTAATCTTCATTGTTTCTCCAGTGGAACCTTCTTGGGTTTGGAAGATGTGACTTTATTTTCAGGTGCCTCTTTGGGTTCAGTCTATTCTAGCACTTGAGTGGACCTTCTGGCCTTGGGCATTGGTGTCCTCTTGGCAGGAACTTTCTTATTGAGGCCAGGCTTTGTATTCTTTGCTGAGCCATATTCCTTTTTGAGCACTACTTTCTTGGAAGTAGCCTCATCCTCTTCAGCTTTGTAGTCCTCATCCTCTGAGTCTGAAGTTCTCTTCCTCCTTTGCCTGGTAGCAGCCTTAGGCAGGTTGCTTGGAGTGCTTTTGCTGCCTTCATCTGTTGAACTTGAGGGACTAGTGCCCTTGCTCATGTCAATTTGCTCTTCTGACCTGTTCTGGCTGTCACTCTGGTCTAACATGCTGCAAACACTAACTGCTGACCCTGTGAAGAGTTATAGATGAGATAGAATGGATGAGCATCACAAAATACAGAGATTTTTGCAAAGAATGATTCAAAAATTCAGCTTTAGTTTTCCACAGAAAGCATTTCGGATCAACCGATTTTCAAACTCGGTGATACTGAAGCAGTTTTGGAACCTAAACTGATGAACTCCGTTGGACCGAGTCACAGTTCGGTGGCACCGAGACTGCTAGGGTTTCACAAAATCCTAAAATCGGTCGCACCGGTTAGTAATTCTCGGTCAGACCGAGTGTTACTAGTGCAATGGCATAAGCCAAATCGGTGGGACCGAGTTTTTCAACTTGGTGGGTCCGAGATGGTTTCTGCGGAAACCTAACCCTAAAATTTCGAATCTAATCTATGGATTGCATTGACTGGATAGGAGTGTTTCAATCGTGGCAAGAATCATTAAGAACACAATGTGCTAGGAATTGGACGAGGATAGCACAATGATTGAGTCCATACCCTAGCTTGGTGATGAACTCGCTACGGCGGCAACGACGGGGTTGAAATCCGTTGACGGCGGCGGAGACCGGCGACATGAGGCGGCTAGCGATGAGGAGACGATCCGGAGACCTGGGATGGCAGAGCGAGCTATTGCGCGGGCGAAGGGGTTTGGAGGAATTTCCAAATTTTTGCCCATGACTATATATAGCCCGACCCTGTCGGTGTGACCGAGTGGAACAACTCGGTGGCACCGAGATGCATAACTGTGTACAGTTATAGCAACTCGGTGTGACCGAAAAGTTCAAATCGATTGCATCGAGATTGAAAACTTAGATCAATGTAATGATCTCGGTAGGACCGAAATGGAGGAATCGATCAGACCGAGAATCACAAAGAAGTTTTGGAAGTTTAAGTCTATGACGAATCGGGGACTCCGAGTGCTCCTCACACAGAGTGGTTCTAATCTGACTTGATCAAATTTTGTGATGTAGCATGAATAGAGTTTGAGACGAGAAAAGCATAGATAGCTAGAGAAGGTTCTTAGGCATTCTTGTCCATCCACTTGGCAAAAAGAAAAGAAGCCAAACAATCAAAACAACAAGTGGATGTCCTTGAATGAGTAAAATATGCACCAACATGCTCACACAATAAGATGGCAAATGAAATATGTGGCAAAACATGCACAACCAATTCTAGCATCTATCAAACAATTGGCGATGACTAGGTCATCTATATATGAGTATATTGACTTAGGAGTCAAATTAAAAACATTTGATCATAGGTCATACTCATTGTTTAAGCTCAAGTGGGGTTACCACTTTTACATAATGCATTGATGTGTTCACACCATTAGAGTTGCTTTGACTCAATTCTTAGAGTTAAGCTCCCCCCTAGATGTGAGATCCCCCTTAGAGGGATGAACTAACCTTGGGTTTTGTCGATGATGACTTCATGTAGGTGTTGAAGATGTTGATGCTCAATGTTGATGTAGATCATTTGGAGCAATCCTTTGGAGTGAGTGCACTTTCAACTTACCTACATGGGTTAGTCCCACAAGGAACAAACAAGAATATCCATAGACATAGAGTGATGCACACACAAGATGATGTCCATGAAATCATTAGGTTACCTTGTCCCTTGCCTTACCAACATGAGGGTTTGTGACTCCTTGAACTAGTGCAAGATGTGGAAGTTGATTGCACTCATTCTTGCCATAATGATATGAGTGAAGAATGTTGGCGGAGTCACCCTCAAGAACTCTCTAGTTATTCTTCTTCGGGATCCACATCATATTGATGGGAATCCTTGGAGTTGTAGTTGTACTTGATGAAGTAGAACTTGATGTAGTCTTGGGAACCCACTTGAACGAGGCCTTAGGTGCTTCTTCAAATGCATCAATCTCTTCTTGAAGCTTGTCCTTGCCTTTGTTCTTGTGGTCTTGTGGTGGAAGATCATCTTGGGCTTGTGTTCCCTTGAAGGAAGTAGGATCATACTTCTCTTGTTGAGGAACAAACTTTGTCTTGGGGTATTGATCTTCTTCCCACTCAACTCCATTGGCATTGAACTTTTGTTCAAAACCAACACCTTGATTCTTCCGGTGCCTTCCTTGCTTGCGTACAATTTCCTCGAATTGCTTACTCCCGGCAAGGCTCTTGTAAACACCTTTCTCTATAATTCCCTTCAATAAGCTATTTTCTTGCTCAAGTGTAACTTGGCTAAGAGAATCATTAGTGGAATCAAGAGAACTACTAGAAGCAACAATATTAGATTTTACATTATTATTGTTACTACTAGAGGAAGTATCTTTCTTGTACTTGTTACTAGACTTGACTTGAGGCATGTAAGTAGATAAGAGTAAACGCTTGGCAATGTAAGAAGAACTTTTCTTATGATATCATCATTGATTGCCTTTAAGAACTCATGCTCTTGCTCAAGATTGAGCTTTTCAAAGCGTAACTTCTCATGAGCCCTTAAAAGTTCTCGATGATCTTCAAAGATAGTTTCATGAGCCAACTTAAGAGTGTTTAGTTCTTTAGTTAGAAGCTCAATCTTCTCCTTATCATTATCATTCGTTTTATCTTGATTAGCATGATTAATTGACGTTTCATCATAGTATTCATCACTAGAGTTGTCAACAAGTAAATCATCATCCACAAGCAAGTCATCTTCATCACTATTGAAATCAACATACTCAGGATGTGTTACCTTTGGACCTTTGGCCATGAAGTATCTTCCAATTCCTTCATTTGGTGAATCAAATATGTCGTAGGAGTTGGTTGACACAAGTGCTAGACTGGCAACACCTTCATCTTGAGTATATTCGGAGTCGGAGTGATAGCTTCTCTCGGAGTGATTGTCGGAGTCGGAGCCGAATACCCATTGACCAACATGAGCTTGTTGTCTTCGTTTTGTGTAGTTCCTTGATGACTTGTCCTTCCTTTCCGAATCCTTGCTTCTCCGTGAGGGTCATCGTTCATAACGATCATCTCTACTCCTCCTCTCTCTTGGTGGTGATTCTTCTCTTTTGCTTCTTCTTCTTGGAGAATCTTCTCTTATTTTGTAGGGTGTCGTACACTCATTGGAATAGTGTCCGAGTCTCCCACAATTGTAGCAATTGCGCTCTCGACTTGAAGATCTTTTGTCATGGTAAGACCTTGACTTGGAGCTTCTTTCTTTGCTTCTACTCTTGTAGAATTTGTTGAAGTTCTTCACCATTAAGCTCAATTCTTCATTGAAGGTTTGTTTCTCACTTGATGATGTGGGGGCTTCACTTGAGGCTTTGTAAGCACCGCTTGACTTGTTGTGAAGTTCCTCCTTATCCTTGAGTGACATCTCATGAGCAACAATTCTTCCAATGACTTCCGTTGGCTTGAGATCTTTGTAGTTTGGCATCATTTGAATCAATGTGCACACAGTATCATACTTTCCATCAAATGCTCTTAGGATCTTCTTGATGATGAATTTGTCGGTCATCTCTTCACTCCCTAAGCCGGCAATCTCATTTGTGATAAGAGCAAGCCTAGAGTACATTTCAGCGACACCTTCACCATCCTTCATTTTTAGCTTGTCAAGCTGACTTTGGAGCACATCCAACTTGGATTCCTTGATGGATTCGGTACCTTCATGCATATCAATCAAAGTATCCCAAATTTCCTTTGCATTCTCAAGACGGTTGATTTTGTTGAATTCTTCGGGGCACAATCCGTTGAAGATGATATCACAAGCTTGAGCGTTATATTGCAGCATCTTCAATTCCTCCGCATTAGCTTCACGGTTCGGTTCTCTCCCATCAAAGAATTCACCTTGCAAGTCAATACAAATAATTGCCCAAATGGCGGGGTTATGTCCGAGAATATGCATTTTCATCTTATGCTTCCAACTAGCAAAATTAGTACCATCAAAGTAAGGACCTATACGGTGATAATTTCCCTCGCTAGACGCCATACTCTCCTAGGTTGTGAAACCAAGGCTATGACCACCAAAAGCTATGGAAATCAAAGCAAATGGAGACCAAAGCTCTGATACCACTTGTAGGACCTTGAAGTATGTCTAGAGGGGGGGGGGTGATTAGACTACTTGACCAATTAAAAACTTAACCTTTTCCCAATTTTAGAGTTTGGCAGATTTTAGCTATCTTAGGACAAGTCAAGCAATCATCACACAATTCAAGCAAGCATGCAAAGAGTATATGAGCAGCGGAAATTAAAGCATGCAACTTGCACGAAAGTAAAGGGAAGGGTTTGGAGGTTTCAAACGCAATTGGAGACACGGATGTTTTTGGCGTGGTTCCGATAGGTGGTGCTATCATACATCCACGTTGATGGAGACTTCAACCCATGAAGGGTAACGGTTGCGCGAGTCCACGGAGGGCTCCACCCACGAAGGGTCCACGAAGAAGCAACCTTGTCTATCCCACCATGGCCGTCGCCCACGAAGGACTTGCCTCACTAGCGGTAGATCTTCACGAAGTAGGCGATCTCCTTGCCCTTACAAACTCCTTTGTTCAACTCCACAATCTTTTCGGAGGCTCCCAAGTGACACCTAGCCAATCTAGGAGACACCACTCTCCAAGAAGTAACAAATGGTGCGTTGATGATGAACTCCTTGCTCTTGTGCTTCAAATGATAGTCTCCCCAACACTCAACTCTCTCTCATAGGTTTTGGATCTGGTGGAAATAAGATTTGAGTGGAAAGCAACTTGGGGAAGGCTAGAGATCAAGATTCATATGGTAGGAATGGAATATCTTGGCCTCAACACATGAGTAGGTGGTTCTCTCTCAGAAATGGTAAATTGGAAGTGTAGGTTTGTTCTGATGGCTCTCTCCACGAATGAAGAGGAGGTGGAGGGGTATATATAGCCTTCACACAAAATCTAACCGTTACACACAATTTACCAAACTCGGTGGGACCGATTCAACAGACTTGGTCGGACCGATTTAGTAAACCTAGTGACCATTAGTGATTTTCGGTGGGACTGACATGCAATTCGGTGAGACCGATTCGGTTAGGGTTAGGGCATAACATAATCTCGGTAAGACCGATTACACAAACTTGGTGAGACCGATTTTGGTAATAAGCTTTCTAGAGAGTTGGTCAGGTAAACTCGGTGGGACCGATTTGCTCTTTTCGGTGAGACCGAAATGTTACAAAAGGGAAGCAGAGAGTTTACATTGCAATCTCGGTGGGACCGATCGCTCACTTTGGTTAGACCAAAATGTTATGAAGGGTAACAGAGAGATTACAATCCCATCTTGCTGAGACCGAGATCCCTATCGGTAAGACCGATTTTCTTAGGGTCTATGGCAGTGGCTATGACTTTTGGAATCGGTGGCGCCGGATAGGAAGAATCAGTGGGACCGATTTTGGCTTTGGGTTTAGGTCATTTGTGGATGTGAGAAAGTAGCTGAGGGTTTTGGAGCATATCACTAAGAACATGAAGCAAGAGGCTCATTAAGCAACACCTCATCCCTCCTTGATAGTATTGGCTTTTCCTATAGACTCAATGTGATCTTGGATCACTAAAATATAAAATGAAGAGTCTTGAGCTTTTGAGCTTGAGCCAATCCTTTGTCCTTAGTATTTTGAGGGATCCACTTTCATCATCCATGCCATGCCATTCATTGAGCTTTCCTGAAATAATAGTCTTGGAATAGCATTATCTCAATGAGATATATGTTGTTATGAATTACCAAAACCACCTAGGGATAGTTGCACTTTCAATTTGGGTTTATGCAGACTTATGGAGAAGCCTGCGTTTACAAGAAAGTGAGTGGGAGCTCTGTAGCATTTCTCATATTATATGTGTATGACATACTATTGATGGGAAATGATATAGAACTTTTGGAAAGCATAAAGGCCTACTTGAATAAGTGTTTTTCAATGAAGGACCTTGGAGAAGCTGCTTACATATTAGGCATCAAGATCTATAGAGATAGATCGAGACGTCTCATAGGTCTTTCACAAAGCACATATACCTTGATAAGATATTGAAGAAGTTCAATATGGACCCGTCCAAGAAGGGGTTCTTGCCTGTGTTGCAAGGTGTGAAATTGAGCTCGGCTCAAAGCCCGACCACGGCAGAAGATAGAGAAAACACAAGTGTCATCCCCTTTGCCTCAGCCATAGGGTCTATTATGTATGCCATGTTGTGTACCAGACCTGATGTAAACCTTGCCGTAAGTTTGGTAGGGAGGTACCAAAGTAATCCCGACATGGAACACTGGACAGCGGTCAAGAATATCCTGAAGTGCCTGAAAAGGAGTAAGGATATGTTTCTCATTTATGGAGGTGACGAAGAGCTCATCGTAAAGGATTACGTCGATGCTAGCTTCGACACAGATCTGGATGACTCCAAGTCACAAACCGGATACGTGTATATTTTGAATGGTGGGGCAGTAAGCTGGTGCAGTTGCAAGCAAAGCGTCATGGCAGGATCTACATGTGAAGCGGAGTACATGGCAGCCTCGGAGGCAACACATGAAGCAATCTGGATGAAGGTTCATTACCGACCTAGGAGTTATTCCCAATGCGTCGGGCCCGATGAATCTCTTCTGTGACAACACTGGAGCTATTGCCCTTGCAAAGGAGCCCAGGTTTCACAAGAAGACCAGGCACATCAAGCGTCACTTCAACTCCATCCGTGAAAATGTTCAAGATGGAGACATAGATATTTGTAAAAGTGCATATGAATCTGAATGTCGCAGATCCGTTGACTAAACCTCTTCCACGAGCCAAACATGATGAACACCAGAACTCTATGGGTGTTTGATTCATCACAATGTAACTAGATTATTGACTCTAGTGCAAGTGGGAGACTGTTGCAAATATGCCCTAGAAACAATAATAAAATGGTTGTTATTATATTTCCTTGTTCATGATAATTGTCTATTGTTCATGCTATGATTGTATTGACCAGAAACCGTAGTACATGTGTGTGAATACATAGACCACAACATGTCCCTAGTGAGCCTCTAGTTGACTAGCTCGTTGATCAATAGATGGTCATGGTTTCCTGACTATGGACATTGGTTGTCATTGATAACGGGATCACATCATTAGGAGAATGATGTGATGGACAAGACTCAATCCTAAGTATAGCACAAGATCGTGTAGTTCGTTTGCTAAAGCTTTTCTAATGTCAAGTATCATTTCCTTAGACCATGAGATTGCGTAACTCCCTGATACCGTAGGAATGCTTTGGGTGTACCAAACGTCACAACGTAACTGGGTGGCTATAAAGGTGCACTACAGGTATCTCCGAAAGTGTCTGTTGGGTTGGCACGAATCGAGACTGGGATTTGTCACTCCGTATGACGGAGAGGTATCTCTGGGCCCTCTCTGTAATGCATCATCATAATGAGCTCAATGTGACTAAGTAGTTGGTCACGGGATCATGCATTATGGAATGAGTAAAGTGACTTGCTGGTAACGAGATTGAACGAGGTATTGGGATACCGACGATCGAATCTCGGGCAAGTAACGTACCGATTGACAAAGGGAATTATATACGAGATTGCTTGAATCCTCGACATCGTGGTTCATCCGATGAGATCATCGTGGAACATGTGGGAACCAACATGGGTATCCAGATCCCATTGCTGGTTATTGGCCGGAGAGCTGTCTCGGTCATGTTTGCATGATTCCCGAACCCGTAGGGTCTACACACTTAAGGTTTGGTGACGCTAGAGTTGTTATGGGAAATAGTATGTGGTTAACGAATGTTGTTCGGAGTCCCGGATGAGATCCTGAACATCACGAGGAGTTCTGGAATGGTCCGGAGGTGAAGATTTATATATGGGAAGTCATCATACGGTGACCGGAAGTATTCGGGGGTTTGCCGATATTGTACCGGGAGCACCGAAGGGGTTCCGGGGGTCCACCTGCCCCGGAGGGCCCTATGGGATGTATGTGGAAGGGAACCAGCCCCTAAGTGGGCTGGGCGCCATCCCCCTAGGGCCCATGCGCCTAGGGTTTCGGGGAAACCCTAAAGGGGGCGCCCCCCTTGGCTTGGGGGGCAAGCCCCCTCCCCTTGGCCGCCGCCCCCCTCTAGATCTCATCTAGAGGGGCCGGCCCCTTCCCCCTTCACCCTATAAATAGAGGGGAGGAGGGAGGGCAGCAAAACCTGATCCAAGGCGCAGCCCTCCCCCTCTCCAACACCCCCTCCTCCTCTGTAGAGCTTGGCGAAGCCCTGCCGGAGAACCGCTGCTCCTCCACCACCACACCGTCGTGCCACCAGAGTTCTTCCCCCAACTTCTCCTTCCCCTTTGCTGGATCAAGAAGGAGGAGACGTCCCCGTGCTGCACATGTGTTGAACGCGGAGGCGCCGTTGTTCGGTGCTTAGATCGTAATCAACCACGATCTGAATCGCTGCTAGTACGGCTCCTTCATCCGCGTTCTTGCAACGCTTCTGTTTCGCGATCTTCAAGGGTATGAAGATGCACTCCCCTCTCTCTCATTGCTAGTCTCTCCATAGATTGATCTTGGTGATGCATAGATTTTTTTAATTTCTACAATGATCCCCAACAATCGCCTCTCATTCAGTAAATATATGGGCTTTTGAATTGATTTTACTATTTACTAGGGTGGATGGGCTGTTTTGTCTTGGGCCCAGAGAAACAATTACTACTAGTACAATGGAGACACTCCACAGCTACCTAGAAAAACAATTACTACTAGTACAATGGATACAATACCGGTTCTGGCTCCTCCTAGGTCATTGAAACGTCTCCCTCTACTGAATGCCATTATACTTTTGTTCACCGACATGCGGGCCATGCAGCGCGCGGGCCCGAATGCCATCCACCAAATTAGAAGGCAGTATGCAGGGAGAGAGTCACCCCGGTCGTAGCGCGGCAGTAACGAGCTGTCGTATCACAAAACCCCACCTCCCCGCAGTCTAAGTTTGACGGACGAAGCAACCATCATTTCACTCTTCGCTGAATCCCCTTCTCCCTCACCGTCTTCAAGAAAGGCAACACTCGCATCTACCACTGTTCTTCTCTCCCAACGAAGGGAAGGTAAGCAGATCCATGATGTTGGTATATTTTTGTTCAGAAAAAAAAGAACTTTTGCAAAGCAGTAACCGGTCCTCACTCTCTTTTTTGTTTCATTGTCATTGCGATTGTGTTTTCCTTTCAGTGGTCTCCTAGTATTCGTCAGTTTCATGATGGACCAAGGAGAACCAGGCAAAGATCTGCCGATATTGGAGTAGACGCGGGAGGCTGATCCCCACGAGACAGAGAGCTCCAAGAAGATGGAGGCAGCCACTGAGCCGACCCCAGATACGCTCACGGCCACTACTGAGATGGTCAACGCCCCGTTTGAGGTTACAACCCCCATGGCATTGTAGGAGCAGTTTTCCCCCTTCAAGGATGTGTCCCCCCCCCCCCGTTGAGCTGCCCAAGGTGATTTTCTTCTTTGCCGATATCGATTGTGGTTTTTCATCTAAGTATGTGGTGATGAATAATGCAAAATTTTATTAGCTTCGATGCCATGCTATACATAGTGGTTTAAATAACTTGTGTTTGTTATACTGTAAAGTAATTCAGAATTTGTTTCTGTTTCAATTAGAGCCCTGATGCATACAAGGATTGTGTGGTTGTACATGTCACTCGCTATGAGGCAGATGACCTGATATACACACTGGGAAAACATAGTTCTTAGGCTGTTGGATCCTGGAAGCCATTTGCGATTATACCAATGAAGAGTTGTATTCCAGCCTCACTATTGTCAGGCGTGTTGTCCATGGTGTACTAAAGCACAAGAAGTTCAAAGCTACTCCTTCATTTGTGAGGCATACTGTTCTTGTCAAGCTTACGCAGGAAGATGACGTGGCATGCCTCCACAAACAAGTTTATGAGTGGCATGGCCACAAGGTTGTCTTCAAGAAGGTTCACAGGATTGAGCTGCTGCTGGACGTCCTCGATGATGTTCATGGCAAGGTCCGTCTTGTGTCCAGCCCAAATTAGATCGAGGCATGAAATAGTTGCCCCAGCTAGTGTTTAATAGTAGTTTGGATTGTGTCTAATTATCCGAACCTTGCCTGTTATCGAGCCCTCTGGGGCTAGTACTCTGTTTGAATTCGTCTATGGGAACTGCTGCTAATTTTGTGTGCCCATGAACCATGTGAGAACCATCGTAATTGTTGCCGAAACAGATGCGTCCTCACTAGTTTTTTCATGAATATGGCATGGTAAGACATAAGTTGTCATGGTTTATCATACGAGTAGTGTGTGTTTTAATGAAATAGACTACTCATTCGAGAACTGTGCGCTGACGTATACATAAGTACTTGTAAACACTGTTGTTGCTACCCCACTTGTAAGCAGTTGTGCAAAACACGACACATTGCCTCAGCTCGCTTCAACACTAGGCTATCGACCAGCTAACAATCAACAATCTGCTGTCTGACATATAAGCAACTATGTATCTTGTTATAGTGGTTCATGCAGTTAACTGAGGCCACAATGTAAATTCCAAACGTTCACATGCTAGTCCAGCGTTCATGTGGAACACTCACATTAAACTCGGCTTCATAAAAAACTTGAAAAGCATAAGTTAAGCAATTTTATACATCTCAATGATTCATAGAACATACCAAACATATACTAGTTCATAGCAAAAGACAATGTTGTGAGAAGGTTTACAAATCAAGAAAAAACAAGCAAGGCTTCTCTGAGCAAAGGGCCTCCCGGCAGGCTTAAATTTCTTGGAGTTCACTCTGGTTTTTTCTTGTTTCCACCATCCAGGGTTAGGTTCTCTCATTCTAGAATAACCAATTATAATTGTGGTCTCAGCTGGAATGCTAAACTGAACCATGCAGTGTACTGACCACCTGAAATTCTTGTGCATTCCACTAAATTTAAGCACCGCTATTTGCAGAAATAAGCAGACCACAATGCCTCTTGTCACCGCACTTGTCCAAAAAACCGCCGTGCAACACTTGTCCTCGTCCATGGATGAACTGGTAGAGAGTGCATTCCGGACTAGGATGCAGTTGTTTTCGCTCGTCCCTACACTGCAATCAGGAAGTAAAATGTACGAATCAACTTCTTTTAGATTGCTTTGGTCATTCTACCTAGTAACTACCAATGTAGGAATACCTAGAAGACGGGTGGTTAGACAATGGCAGCGAGGGATAGCCATCTCATTTTGCGCAGTTCTACTAAAATTGAGTTGTGTGCTTTTGATTGCGCGGATAGAAACGATACGGAGACAGACATCCCGAAACGATATGGAGGCAGACATCCCTGTTTGCGCAAATACGAAATACGGTTATTTAAAAGTGACAGATATTTGAAGTGGTGTATGATTAACATCAACATATATTATGTTATAATTGGCAACAGATTGACAGTATGAAAGTGTACTTAAGTAAGTAGCATCACATCACATCAACACTGCCACTAGATTAACATGCAGAACAATAGCATTAGTATTACTATCATGAGAGTAGCACATGGTCAGAAATGTGCAATCAAATTTGTGCAGTTCCACTAGGATGAAGCAATGTTAGCAGTGTGAGATTTAAGTGTAATTGCAAAAACACAATTCATGGGAAATAAAGCAAGATGGAAGCACTTCATAAAATGGTGGTGGCATTGCTTCAATTTATCGACGGCACTAGACCATTACTTATAGTGACATTAGGTGGTGATGAAAACATGCAAGACAAAGTTGTGAACTATGAAATAGGCAAGTTCCAAAGCAGAGAGGATTCCTTTGCAAAGAAGCTTGCTAGGACCTGCCAAAACTTTGACTACAATCTTGGTTAGTCATTACTTGCAAAACTTTCACTTAGTTGCATATTTTGTCCAGTACTCAAATTCCTATAGTATTGTTAGTTCCTGGCTATGTAAAAAAATTCCTCTTCCTAGTGTCTTGGTGGAGAATGTATGGAGGTGAGACACCAGGGCCGAAGGACATGGCTATGAAGATCCTTTCTTTGACCTCAAGTTCTTCCGGCTATGAGAGAAATTGGAGTTATTTTGAGTCGGTTAGTTTCCAAAGCTTATTTTGTTCCAATGGTTTGTCAAGTTCATATTAACTAGTTCCTAACTAGTAGCATTGGCACTTGTAGATACATACCAAGAGGAGAAATAGACTTACAATAGATCACCTCAATCAGCTTGTGTACATCCAGTTCAACTCAAGGTTGTTACTGAAGAAGAAAAAGATCAAGCAGAGGAAGAAAATTGATGTTCTCCTCAGTACTGATGCATCTGAAGCACAAGGCTTCTTATTTGAGGGAGGAGATGATCAGGCTTTCATGGTGTTTCTAGATGGAGATGAGGGAGCAGATGGCATACCTTGGAGTGTGGTTGGAGATGCTATGGGAACCATTGAACAACTTGAGCTTCGTCGAAGTGCAAGGGTTAGAGATCTCCATGATGAAGAGTTTGAGTTTGACAAAGAAGAAGTAGAGGAGATAGATTCACAGGAGGAGGACATAGAGTACGAGGATGATGAAGATGAAGTGGTGACTAGGCGCACTTATGTGGATGAGGACTGATCCATGAAGTCATGAACTACTACTTGGCCGCTGCTGTTTGGTTGTTGTTGTTGTTGCTGCTGCTACTTGGTTGTTGCTGTTGTTTGGTTATTGTTGCTGTTTGGCTGCTGCTGCCATTTATCTTATATCTTCTAAGACAATATTATGCATTTATGCTTGCTGTGTGAACCACTAAACCTTATCCTTATGTCTTATTTGGCTATTTGTTGTGGTTTGTGAACTAGTAAACCTCAACCTTATATGCTATTTCAGATTTTCGGTTGCCTATGTGCTATATTTCCTGTTTTCTTGTGCATATTATTCAAAAACAGCCAAATTATGGCCAATTTAAAAAAAAATGCTTAATCCCTGTTAAGGCGCGCTTAAGTGGCCATTGCTCTAAGCTGTGGCCTTCTGCTCCGCTTACGCTTACCGCTTTCTTGAACATTGATGAGAACAAAGTGTGGACTTTGGTGTATTTGCCCAATGATCGGCAAGCCATTGAGAATAAATGGATCTTCAAGAGGAAGACAGTCGCTGATGGTAATATCACTTCTACAAAGCTCGACTTGTTGCAAAAGGTTTTCGACAAGTTCAAGGGGTTGACTATGATGAGACTTTCTCACCCGTAGCGATGCTTAACTCTATCTGAATCATGTTAGCAATTGCCACATTTTATGATTATGAAATCTGGCAAATGGACGTCAGAACTGCATTTCTTAACGGGTTTCTTAAGAAGAGTTGTATATGACGATACCGAAAGGTTTTGTCGATCCTAAAGGTGCTACCAAAGTGTGCAAGCTCCAGCGATCCATCTACGGACTGGTGCAAGCATTTCAGAGTTGGAATAAACACTTTGATGAGGTGATCAAAGCATTTGGTTTTATACAAACTTATGGTGAAGCTTGTATTTACAAGGAAGTGAGTGGGAGCTCTGTAGCATTTCTAATATTATATGTGGATGACATATTGCTGATTGGAAATGATATAGAATTTCTGGATAGCATAAAAGGATATTTGAATAATAATTTTTCAATGAAAGACCTCGATGAAGCTGCTTATATAATGGGCATCAAGATCTATAGGGATAGATCGAGATGCTTAATAGGACTTTCACAAAGCACATACCTTGACAAAGTTCTAAAGAAGTTCAAGATGTACCGGTCAAAGAAAGGGTTCTTGCCTGTATTGCAAGGTGTGAAATTGAGTAAGACTCAAAGCCCGACCATGGCAGAAGATAGAGAGAGAACGAAAGCCATTCCCTATGCCTCAGCCATAGGTTCTATAATGTATGCCATGCTGTGTACCGACATGTTGTGTGCTTTGCCATAAGTTTGGCAGGGAGGTACAACAGTGATCCTGTAGTGGATCACTGGACAACAGTCAAAATTATCCTTAGGTACCTATAGAGGACTAAGGAAATGTTTCTCGATTATGGGGGTGATAAAGAGTTCGTCGTAAGGGGTTACACCGATACAAGCTTTGACACTAATCCGGATGACTCTAAGTCTCAATCTGGATATGTATTGAACGCAGGAGCAATTAGCTAGAGTAGCTCTATGCAGAGCATTGTAGACATAGATATTTGGAAAGTACACACGTATCTGAATGTTGCAGACCCGTTGACTAAAAACATGTGTCACAAGCAAAACATGATCGCACGTTAGAACTCTTTGGGTGTTAATCACATGGCGATGTGAACTAGATTATTGACTCTAGTGCAAGTGGGAGACTGATGGAAATATGCCCTAGAGGAAATAATAAAATGGTTATTATTATATTTCCTTAATCGTGATAAAGGTTTATTATTCATGCTAGAATTGTATTGACTGGAAACTTAAATACATGTGTCGATGCATAAACAAATACCGTGTACCTAGTGAGCCTCTACTAGACTAGCTTGTTGATCAAAGATGGTTATGGTTTCCTAACCATAGACATGAGTTGTCATTTGATAACGGGATCACATCATTAGGAGAATGATGTGATGGGTAAGACCCATCCATCAGCTTAGCATATGATCGTTCAGTTTATTGCTACAACTTTCTTAATGTCAAATGCATATTCCTTTGACCATGAGATCATGCAACTCCCGGATACCGGAGGAATACCTTGTTTGCTATCAAACGTCGCAATGTAACTAGGTGATCATAAAGATGCTCTATAGGTATCTCCGAAGGTGTCTGTTGAGTTGCCATCGATCAAGATTGGGATTTGTCACTCCGTGTGATAGAGAGGTATCTCTGGGCCCTCTCGGTAATACAACATCACAAGAAGCTTGCAAGCAAAGTGACTGAGTTAGTTACGAGATGATGTATTATGGAACGAGTAAAGAGACTTGCTAGTAACAAGATTGAACTAGGTATGGAGATACCGACGATTGAATCTCTGGCAAGTAACATTCAGATAGACAAGGGGAACTACGTATGTTGTCATAAAGATTCGACCGATAGAGATCTTCGTGGAATGTGTAGGAACCAATATGGGCATCGAGGTCCCGCTATTGGTTATTGACTGGAGAAGCGTCTCGGTCATGTTTATATCATTCTCGAACCCGCAGGGTCCGCACGCTTAATGTTCGTTGATGATATAATATTATATGAGTTATGTATATGAAGACCGAATGTTGTTCGGAGTCCCGGATGAGATCACAGACATGACGAGGAGCTCTGGAATAGTCTGGAGGTGAAGATTGATATATGGGATAACAGTGTTTGGTCTTCAGAAGGCTTCCGGAATTCACAGGATAGGTTTCCGATGTTTCTTGAAATGTTCTGGTGCGAGAACACTATATTTGGGCCTAGGGGTAAAGCCCATGGGGCTTTAGGAAGGTGCAAAAGGCAGTTTTGCGAAGGCCAGGGACCAGACGCCAGGGACCCTATCATCTGGGTCAGACACCAGGGACCCTAGCATCTGGGTCAGACGCCTAGGACCCTAGCTTCTGGTCCTGGAGTCCAAGAAGGACTCCTGCCCTACGTGCCAAACCGACTTTGAGGAGGCTCTTTCTCTAATAAACGACCCCAAGGCTCGACATATAAATAGAGGGGCAGGGCTAGCACCCGCAACACATCAAGATTCACCAAGCCGTGTGCCGGCAACCCCGACCCCTCTAGTTTATCCTCCGTCATAGTTTCCGTTGTGCTCAGCGAAGCCCTGCGGAGATTGTTCTTCACCACCACCATCACCATGCCGTCGTGCTGCCGGAACTCATCTACTACTTTGCCCCTCTTGCTGGATCAAGAAGGTGAGGACGTCATCGAGATGAACCTGTGCTGAATGCGGAGGTGCCGTACGTTCGGTACTTGATCGGGACGGGTCGTGAAGGTGTATGACTACATCAACCACGTTGATGAACACTTCCGCTTAGCGATCTACAAGGGTATGTAGATGCTCTCCCCCTCTCTTAGCTATGCATCTCCATGGATAGATCTTGCGTGTGCATAGAATATTTTAGTTTTCCATGCAACGTTCCCCAAAAAAATCATCCACGAAGACTATGGGCCGTTAAGAGGCCGAAAGTCACTTCGGACAAGAAATAGCCGAGATGCAGCGCAGGCCATTAAATGGCCGAAAGTGGAACCGGGCAGACAACAGCCCTGATGCGCCAAGGGCTGCTAACATGCCAAAATGAATATCGGGCCAAACTGTTAAACTGGTCTTTAACATGCCGAAATACAAATTGGGCTTACAATGGGTTTGATACGGGCCGTTATTTGGACCAAAACATGGCAGGCTATTAACGGGCCGAATCTGATATGCGTCATAGTTTGACCCAAAACATGACAGGCTGTTAACGGGTTAGATCTGATATGGGCCATAATTTGACCCAAAACATGGCAGACAGTTTAGCAGGCCGGCCCACGATTGTGTGACAAAATCTTGATGGCCTTTGGCTGGGCCGACCCTTTTACCCTAAATGGGCTACTGCTGGGCCGTTCCACATGTCGAGGTTACATTGGCGACTCCTGTCCATTGGACGGTTGACATCTGTTTGAACGCCGAGCTCCATTGTTGCCCTAAGCTCCATTTTTCCCGATATTTCTCCCTAGCCAACAAAATTTGTGGTTGCTCTAGGGTTTGGAGGATAAAGCCCCAACCTACATTTCCACCAATAGATAATTGATTGTCTCCCACTAATCCCTTGCAGATCTTGTTACTCTTGGGTGTTTGGGGACAGTAGATGGAAGAAGTCACCTCAGAGCCACAATCCATTATGGTGAAGCTTCGTGGTGTTATTGGGAGCCTCTAATTAATTTGTGGAGAGAGCCCAACCTTCTTTGTAAATGTTCAGTCACCGCCTTTTGCTACTTCTTGAGCTTGCGTTAATTTTTCCCTTGAAGAGGAAAGGGCGATGTAGCAAAGTAGAGATAAGTATTTCCCTCAATTAAGAACCAAGGTATCTGTCCGTTGCCCAGACTATGCACTGGCCCAATGACAAGATTACAACACCAAGATCATACCAAGCAAGAGGGATCAACTCTTTGAAGGCTCCAAGGGCAGGTCAAAGAAGAACAAGATCAGCCAGAGAGGTAAGATGTCGCTAATGAAAGAACCTCCCTTGCCGGGTAGACGAGCCTGGCAAGGTTGGGTTTTACCCCGGAAATAAGATTCCAGATCATCCCGGCAGGCCTGCCGGGGCTTGCAGAGGCAAGCCACTCCACTGCTCCACCTCACAGGCGACGCAAGTCATAGATCAGTGCGGTGTCAAGCCCCTAGGTGACTAAGTGGCTGCTTTTTGCCACATGGCAGCCACTTCCTACAACAAACACCTCCATATGACACCCGTCCTGAGACGTGTCAAGCAAGCAGATGCGAAGCTGGCAAAACAACTTGACAAGGGCTGCCGGGCACGCTGTGATGTGATGCTCGATGGCGCATTTAATGTGCTCTATCATCCTGCAGAGTTAAGTATGATAGCACTTTTTGCTATCTAATCAGTACGTAAAGACTGATTTTCCATTGTGGTAACCCCTTATTCTATAAAACGAGGCCCATGGCAACCGTAGAAGGGGTTCACGAGGTTAGCGATTTTGGTCCCTCACACATTCATACACGCGTAGCCACTTTCGCCCCGAGGCAACTGAGGGAGCCCTGGACTAGGGGGTGTCCGGATAGCCGAACTATCATCATTGGCTGGACTCCAAGACTATGAAGATACAAGATTGAAGACTTCGTCCCGTGTCCGGATGGGACTTTCCTTGGCGTGGAAGGCAAGCTTGGAAATACGGATATGTAGATCTCCTACCATTGTAACCGACTCTATGTAACCCTAGCCCTCTCCGGTGTCTATATAAACCGGAGGGTTTTAGTCCGTAGGACGAACAACAATCATACCATAGGCTAGCTTCTAGGGTTTAGCCTCCTAAATCTTGTGGTAGATCTACTCTTGTACTACCCATATCATCAATATCAATCAAGTAGGAGTAGGGTTTTACCTCCACCGTGAGGGCCCGAACCTGGGTAAAAACACCGTGTCCCTTGTCTCCTATTACCATCCGCCTAGACGCACAGTTCGGGACCCCCTACACGAGATCCGCCGGTTTTGATATCCACTGGGGTGTTCGAGAGGTTTTTTTTGAGTCCCTAAAGACTTATGCCGCTTAGAGCGAGGAACCGGCTTTGTCCGGCCCAGGCGTGGATAGCGCCCCGAATTCGGACTTCCGAACACTAGGGGCTTCGCCAAAATTTAAAATTATAGAATTCTATGGCTAAGTGAGAGTGTTCAAGCATTATAAGTACGGTTGCCTCATTCGTTGTGTTGAGCGCCTCCCTAGATGGACCCAAAAATGGGAACAAGAGCGCTCAAGTTTATCCCGAACACCCCAGCACTCGTGGCATGGGGGCCGAAGCCAACGACTTGCCATCTCTCAGATTTGATAAACGACCGCACAGAAGGTAATATTTTAAATTAACAAGCGTTGCTTAGCGCATATGAACAAAGTTTTCAGCACACAGGATAACAAGATGCGAGTCTACTAAAAAATTACATCTTTGGAGCATTCACCCACAATAATGCGGGCACCCTTCAGGACACCCTTATAATACATCTTGGGCATGCGATACTCCTTGCCCGGCGGTGGCGTGTCCGTCACAAGCTTATCGTCGTCCATCTTGCCCCAGTGCACCTTAGCGCTGGCAAGGGCCCGACGGGCACCTTCAATGCAGGCGGAGTGCTTGATGACGTCAACCCACGGACAGGCGTCCACCAGCCGCCGCCCCAGACCGAAGTAGCTCCCAGGCATGGCTTCTTTGGGCCACAGCCGAACTATGAGGCCCTTCATGGCTTGTTCGTCCACCTTGTGGAGCTCGACCAGCTGCTTCAGCTGGTCGCTCAGGGGCACCGGATGTCCGTCCTCAGCATACTAAGACCAGAACACCTCTTTCGTCGAGCTCCCCTCCTCGGCTCTGTAGAACGCGGCAGCATCGGACACGCTACGGGGCAGATCTGCGAACGCTCCTGGAGAGCTCCGAATTCGGGTAAGTAACAAGTAATTCACTTTTACATGCTTGCTTTGCATGAAGAATGCCTTACCCGCCGCTATCTTCTTTATTGCCTCAATTTCCTGGAGGGCCTTCTGGGCTTCGGCCTTAGCGGCTTTGGCACTCAAGAGCCGACGCAAGCTCGGACTCTCCAGTCTTAGAGTCACGCTCCAAACTCTCCTGTTTTTCCACGAGAGCCTGGAGCTCTTGCCGCACCTCCGCCACCCGCGCCTCCTACTTCTCTCGCTCAGCACGTTCCGCGGCCGCATTCCGTTCGGCCGCGGACACCGCCTCCTTCAGGGTCGCCACCTCGTTCGTAGCCCCTGGAGTACCCACGTTATCCCTGTCATTTTTTCTTTTTTGCAACCAAATCCTTTTCTATAAGGTACAACTTTAATAAGGTGTTACTTACCTTCCTTGTCCTCGAGCTGCTTCTTGGCACGGCCGAGCTCGATCTTGGACCGCTCGAGGCTCTGCTTCAAGGAATTGACCTCCACAGTCAGTGCGGCAGAGGTCAGCAACGCAGCCTGCATTCCCATATTGACATATTTTTGTTAGACTCCTGCGTATATCTTTTTAGATCCTCAGTTCGACTTTTCTTTCCGAACACCGAACCGAGCATCAGGGGCTACTGTCTATGCGGTACTATTTTTACACATTCCAATCACATACTTCAAAGCCTGTTAGAAGGCTGGTGCAGGCTTCGGTCAGCCCGCTCTTGGCGAGCTGAACCCTCTGAATCACCGCACTCATGACAGTGCGGTGCTCCTCCTTGATGGAAGCGCAGTTGAGCGCCTCCAACAAGCTATCCGGCACCTCCGGTTGGACGGAGGCCGCCGGCGTCGCTGTCTTGCCCTTCTCATGAAGGGGCCGCCCGCCGGACTCCAGAACCACCAAAGGTTCCGGTGCGGAGTCCGGTCCAAAGTCCGGGAGGTTGCCTTGCGGCACCTCCAGGGCCTCCTCCTCATGGCTGGTCCCCTTTTGGAACCCCACCTCGGCGTCGTCTGCGTCACAGGGGGAGGAGGTGGTCGGAAGTGAAGCACTATTCACATCTGACGAACCCAGGGACCCGCTCGACGAAGCGGGGAGATCGTCCTTGGGCGGACTACATAGTTGTATGCGGCGTTAGAAGACACTATGCGACAAAAAGAAAAATTATGAGTTATTCAGGAATCCGGACACTTACGATCTCGCCAGGGGCTTGGCCCTCGAGGGCCGCTCCTCTTCGCCGTCGTCGGCGTGGGTGGAATAGTCCGGAGGAAGCGTCCTTCCCTTCTTGGACCCTTCAGCCTCCCCCGTTGGGGAAGCCTTCCTCTTCTTCTCTTCCCCCGCTGGGGGAGAGGCTTCTTTCTTCTCCTCCTCATCTTCGGGGGAGGAGTCCGCCTCGGAGTCGTTGGACGATGAGTCCGATAACACCTAGCGCCGGGAACTCCTCCGGGTTCCCGTGGCCTTCTTCTTGGCCTTCTTCTCCGGCGCCACATAAGGCGCCGGGACCAGCATCCCTGTTACACGGGCATCCACTGGGTCTTCTGGAAGGGGAGCCGGACAGTTAACCTGTCCGGACGTCTTCTGCCAGGCCTGTTAAAGGTAATGGGAGTTTAGATCCCACATAGAGTCAACCTATGGAAAGCGAGTGTCCCATAAAGGATAGTATAGCTTACCTCGCCAGCCTGACGCTGCGAGCTGAATCCGCGATCTTCGGTAGCGGATGCGAGAGCCTCGGCGCCCTTGAACAGCACCCTCCAGGCCTCTTCGTCCGTAGTGTCGAAGAGCCCGCTCAAAGTATGGTGCTGTGCCGGATCGAACTCCCACAAGTTGAAGTCCCGCTGTTGGCAGGGGAGAATCCGGCGGATGAGCATGACCTGGATTACGTTGACAAGCTTGAGCTTCTTGTTCACCAGGGTTTGGAGACAGGATTGGAGTCCGGTCAGCTCTTCCGAATCGCCCCACAATAGGCCCTTCTCTTTCCAGGAGGTGAGCCGCGTGGGGATGCCAGATCTGAATTCGGGGGCCGCTGCCCATTCAGGGTCACACGGCTCGGTGACGTAGAACCACCCCGATTGCCACCCTTTGATGGTTTCCACGAAGGCGCCCTCGAGCCAGGTGACGTTGGGCATCTTGCCCACCATGGCGCCTCCGCACTCCGCTTGGCGGCCGCCCACTACCTTTGGCTTGACATTAAAATTCTTTAGCCATAAGACGAAGTGGGGCTAGATGCAGAGGAAAGCCTCGCACACGACGATAAACACCGAGATGTTGAGGATAAAATTCGGGGCCAGATCATGGAAATCCAGGACATAGTAGAACATGAGCCCCCGGACAAAGGGGTGGAGTGGGAAGCCTGGTCCGTGGAGGAAATGGGGAAGGAATACCACCCTCTCATGGGGCCTGGGGTGGGGATGAGCTGCCCCTCGTTGGGGAGCCGATGCGCGATATCGCCGGACAAGTATCCAGCCTTGCGCAACTTTTTGATGTGCCCCTCCGTGACGGAGGAGGCCAGCCACTTGCCTCCCGCTCCAGACATGGTTGGAGAAGGTTGAGGAGAGATGTGCGAGCTTGGGCGCTGGAGCTCGAGTGCGCGGAGGTGGATAAGCAAAGGAGGAAGAAGGCGTAGGTAAAAAGGTGGATCCTTATCCCCTTATATATGGGCGGACGAAACTATGCATCCCCGCCAGCCCGGTAAAACTCGCTTATCTCCCAAGCGCCGCAATCAATGGCGCGGTTGGGTTACCCACATCCGGATTGATGAGAATCCCGGAATAAGGGGACATGATCTCTGCTTTGACAAGACGTGCCAAGGAAACCGCTTCGCTAAGCGCGCTGAGGCAGAACAATAAAAACGATTCGAGTAAAGGCTTGGCCGTGGTGTGACGTCATGCCGCGAAATACGTCAGCAGATTGAACTTGTGTAAATATTATTCTCTCTACGGTGGTATGTGGAATTTATTTTGCAGAGCCGGACACTATCCTGGTGTTCCAAATCTTCTATGAATTATTCGAAGGAGGAACCCGCCTTGCAATGCCGAAGACAATATGCGCGCCGGACTCGTCGTCATTGAAGCCTGGTTCAGGGGCTACTGAGGGAGTCCTGGACTAGGGGGTGTCCGAATAGCCGAACTATCATCATTGGTCGGACTCCAAGACTATGAAGATACAAGATTGAAGACTTCATCCCGTGTCCGGATGGGACTTTCGTTGGCGTGGAAGGCAAGCTTGGCAATACGGATATGTAGATCTCCTACCATTGTAACCGACTCTGTGTAACCCTAGCCCTCTTCGGTGTCTATATAAACCAGAGGGTTTCAGTCCGTAGGACGAACAACAATCATACCATAGGCTAGCTTCTAGGGTTTAGCCTCCTTGATCTCGTGGTAGATCTACTCTTGTACTACCCATATCATCAATATCAATCAAGCAGGAGTAGGGTTTTACCTCCACCGTGAGGGCCCGAACCTGGGTAAAAACATCATGTCCCTTGTCTCCTGTTACCATCCGCCTAGACGCACAGTTCGGGACCCCCTACCCGAGATCCGCCGGTTTTGACACCGACAGCAACCATGCCGGGCAAGTGCGCTGCGCTCACCGCCACCCTTTTCCACCATAAATCCACCAAATCAGGAGTAGGGTTTTATGCCTCATGGCGGCTCAAACCTGGATAAAACTGCCTGTGTGATCTCTGTCGCACCGTGTTACGCTTCTCCGCTCTTTGTGTAACAAGCCCATCCCCCCACCGAACCAAAAGGGGCTCGTAGCCCCATAGGTGGTTGTGGTTTCCCACGACATCTTTGGCGCGCCAGGTAGGGGATCACTTGCGAGACCCCAAGAGCATCATCATCGCGTCATCTTCATCGCCATTTTCATCATCGACGACGTCATCGACTATGGTGCCCAAGAAGAAGCCCGGAGCTGCAAATTACCTGTCCACCTCGAATGCTCCACCACCTACGACCTACGACATCGCGGGGAATGTGGGGACGTTTGAGGATGTGGACGCTGCGGGGGATGTGGTCGACGCAGGCGGCGTTGTCACCACCACCCCCGTGGCCGAAGCAGAAGTGGGAGGCACCGGGGAAGGACAACATCAACAACATCCCAGTGTCCACACTCCACGAGGTATGGATAGAGGGATTATTCTATGTGCACCCTCCCTCCTCGCCCAATTTCACAACCGCAATGGTGGCACGCGTTCTGGGGAAAATCGCAACCCTCTGGCTGCACCTGTTGCGTGCGCAACCACAGGGCACGCGCCACCTTCGGAACGGGCTGACCTAGCTACTGCGCCCAACGAAGCCGCTGGCCATCAAGAGCCTCCACCGTGTCACCATGCCATCCAAGCGGCTGGTTTGCAACAACGAGGGCACGGTGCGGTTGCCACCGGCACCGTCAGGAGCCGAGTGACACTGTGGTCTTCATCATCATCACCTATGCCAAGCACTGCCTCAAAGGCCATGTCGGTGTACAAAAGTAGGGGCTCTCATTTTGACCCCTTTACTTGTGCACGGGTTGTCAGAGCCACGCACCGTGGACACACATTGCAGGGCAAAGGAGGGAAGCCGGAGAGAAGCCGAAGGCTCGAGACAAACAAGGCAACATCAAGGACCAAGGCCACAAAGTGCAGACGGGCGAAGCAGGTTTCCCCGGCAAGGCCCTTGCCGGGGGAGCCTCTGCAGCCCCGGCAAGCCCCTTGCCGGGGCAACTCGCCCACACCAGCGGAGCGAGCCACCCTCGAGCCCACGGCCTCCAATGTCAACAACCACGTTGGACCAGGGCTCGAGAGGCACCTCCATGGTGGCATGCAGATCTTTGTGAAGTCATAGAATGCTCAGGATCAGATGGGGGTTGGGAGGCAACAATCCTCACCAAGATCCTTACCGAAGAAACCCACAAGACCCCCGGCAAGATCATTGCCGGGGACGCCAGTGCGCCACGGCAAGACCCTTGTCGGGCCACCCAGCAATACCCTTTCCGGGCCACCCAACAAGACCCTTGCCAGAGGCAACAGCAGGGCCACTGCCAGGCCCGCACCAACCAACTCCCCGCCGCCGTTCGCATGCAGCTGCCAGTCCAACTAGCTGGGCAGGCACCTGCGTGGCAACATGCAGCTTCCAGGCCAACTCAGCACGCACCTGCGTGGCGGCATGCAGATCTTCGTGGAGGCTCCACCACCGTGCCACCTCAGCTGCTTGCCTGCCTACATGGCACCGCATGCATCGCTGGCCAGGACGCGTATCGAAGAAAGGAGGAGCGGCAACGGACGGGACTGGCCTCGCTCCCGTCCCCGATAATGTGAAGGGACACCTAAGCCATGCATTAAATGCATCTTGTCCTGTAATACGAGCGATAAGCTCGCATCACTGTAGGCCTTTCCACCTCCGGTGTTCCACTGTGGCAGCCCCTTTCGCCTATAAAAGGAGGCCCATGACATACATGAAAAGGATTCGGCTCTTTAGAACCACGCAGCATTCATAGCTAGTTCGAGAGCTCAAGAACACTCAATACCTTCCCCAAGCAGGACTAGGGTTTTACGCATCCTTGCGGCCCGAACCTAGGTAAACGATCCCCATGTCTATTGCTAATCCTGCTCTTCTCACAACCCCGCGCCCCACAACCGTAGTTGGGATCCTTGTGATCCCATAGGTGTCGTTTCCCACCGACATGTTTGGCGCGCCAGGCAGGGGCGCAATTGTGAGGATCTGGTCTAGTAGTTGGCCTAGCTGTTCTTCATCGCCATGGCCCCTAAGAAGAAGACGACCATGGCGATCGGTTAGTCCGGGACCGGATTGCCAGTACCGCTGCGGACCAGTAGCGGGCCGGTCGTGGAGAGAACCCGTGGCGCGGCCCGCGAATATCCACATCACCCTAGCAGTCCATGCTTGGTGAGCGGTGTCGTTCGTACGCCAGGCGACGAGCCATGCATCGCTGGCTCCAGAGATGGAGTCGGCCCCCCCGCAAGAGGCACGGGGCCCTCCAAGGGCGCCGTCATGCTGCCAGACGGTGGCGCGGCCTCCATGGCGCGCTCTTCTCAGGTTGTGCACGATGAGCGGCGTCACCCTGCCGGTGACCCTGCGCGCCGCCCTGGGAAGAGTCCCATGCGCCCATCGCATGATGAGGAGGGCCAGCATGCACACCGAGGTGCTGACGGAGGTGGCGAACGGTTGCGTGGCCGTGACGCAGCTCCTTCTAACGCGGTTAGAAGTCGAGGTGCATGGCGGTCCACACAGCTTTCGCTGCCGCCCACACCAGCAGAAGCCCTAGCACGCCGCAGCTGCTCCTTGATTTTCCTCCCACTACGGAGAAGCTTGACGAATGGAGGGCCACCGTCCGGAGCCTCGTCGGCATCGCCAACAACGATGAGGTGCAGCCGGCGGGACCCATAGGCCGTCGCTCAGTCGGGCCACCGCATGCCAGCGGAGGCCGGGCCGGAGGCAATGCGACCACGGTGCACTCCCCTCCTCCATCCCGACCACCGCAGGTGTCGGTCCGTCGCGACGACGCTCGGGATGATATCTCCATAGCGTCGTCCGACCCGCAAACCCACCGCGACCAACGCCAAGTTCTTCGGGAGCGAGTTCATGAAGATGCTCGAACCACCATCGAGCACCCGTGTGACGCGTGCCACCAGTCCGACAGGCGGGCAGGCTCCACTATGGACCACCCAGCACCGGGAGGCTATGGTGGCCTACCTTACGAGGTGGGTTGTCCGGCCTTCACCCGTGAGCTGCGGCAGTTCCAGTGGCCCTCCCACCGCACGCTCAAGCCCGAAGTTGGTGAAAAATAGAATGACAAGACTCACCCGTCGGAGTTCCTCAGCATCTACACCATCGCGATGCAAGCCGCCGGAGCTCGCGACGATAAGGTTCTTGCCAACTATTTTCCGTTAGCACTCAAGCCCAATGTTATGTCATGGTTCATGCACTTGCCGGTAGACTCCATTTCTTCTTGGGCGGATCTGTGTCATGAGTTTTTTGGCGCCTTTACCGGAGGCCACCAAGCTCATGGCCAGGCGAGTGATTTGCATATCATCCCCCAAAAGGAAGGAGAAAACCTGCGCAAGTACATCCAAAGGTTCAGCCGGGTGCAGTACAACATCCCCGATGTTCATCCTGCCGCCGTGATCAGTTCCTTCCATCAGAATGTGCGCAATCATAAGATGCGTGAAGAGCTGGCGATGAACAAGGTCAGGGATGTGGCCGAACTTTATGTTCTGGCCGATCGATGCACTCGCGCTAAAGAGGGAAGGAAGTACCCCAGCAAATACGCTGGCGCAGAAACCGACTCCACGGATGATACCGCCACCCCGGCGAAGAAGGGCCAGCACCGTAACAGGAAGCGCAGTGGCAAGACCGTGCTTGCCGTCGAGGGATCCGACGACACCTACGCCACCAAGAAGCCCAAGGCAAGTGACCCTGCCAAGGAGGTTGCCGGGTGTCACGCCCAATATGCGACCCTATCCTAAAGGAACTCGACGGTCCCACCAAGGATAGACCCGCATATTGAAATGCTTTTGCAAGGTGGATATCATTACATCAACATTACATAATAGATGGGGATACATACAAGAGGCATACAATGTCACACGAATACAACATCACAATACATAAGAGCATCATCCGACTACGGATGAAACACAAACAGAAACTCAAACGACATCCACCCTGCTAGCCCAGGCTGCCGACCTGGGACCTATCCCTGATCGAAGAAGCAGAAGAGAACTCAACGCAAGCAAGCATCACTCTCGTGTCATGATCATCGCATAAACCTGTACCTGCAACTGTTGTTGTAGTAATCTGTGAGCCACGAGGACTCAGCAATCCCATTACCATGGGTATCAAGACTAGCAAAGCTTAAAGGGAAAGGAAGGGGTAAAGTGGTGAGGCTGCAGCAGCGACTAAGCATATATGGTGGCTAACATACGCAAATAAGAGCGAGAAGAGAGCAAAAAGGAACGGTCGTCAACTAGCAATGATCAAGAAGTGATCCTGAACTCCTACTTACGTCAAACATAACCCAGAAACCGTGTTCACTTTCCGGACTCCGCCAAAAAGAGACCATCACGGCTACACACACGGTTGATGCATTTTAATTCGGGTCTAGTGTCAAGTTATCTACAACCGGACATTAACAAATTCCCATCTGCGTATAACCGCAGGCACGGCTTTCGAAAGATTATACCCTGCAGGGGTGTCCCAACTTAGCCCATGACAAGCTCTCGCGATCAACGAAGGAATAGACCTTCTCCCAGGAAGACCCGATCAGACTCGGAATCCCGGTTTACAAGACATTTTGACAATGGTAAAACAAGACCAGCAAAGCCGCCCGGATGTGCCGACAAATCCCGATAGGAGCTGCACATATCTCATTCTCAGGGCACACCGGATTGTCCAAACTTCCGGTAGGCCAGCCCAGAGTTGCCCCTGGTGGCCACCGGCAGCTGACAGGTTGGACCAACACTCACAACGAGCACTGGCCCATGGGGGATAAAATAAAGATGACCCTCGAGAGCGCGACTCCCAAGGGAAAAAGGGCTAGGTGAGGCAAATGGTAAAACCAAGGTTGGGCCTTGCTGCAGGAGTTTTATTCAAAGCGAACTGTCAAGGGGGTCCCATAAATCACCCGACCGCGTAAGGAACGCAAAATCCGGGAACATAACACCGATATGACGGAAACTAGGGCGGCAAGAGTGGAACAAGACACCAGGCAAAAGGCCGAGTCTTCCACCCTTTACCAAATATATAGATGCATTAATAATATAAGAGATATTGTGATATCCCGACCAAAATCCTGTCCACCATGGAGAAATCTTCAACTTCACCTGCAACTAGCAACGCTATAAGAGGGACTGAGCAAAGCGGTAACATAGTCAAGCAACGGTTTGCGTAGGAAATGTGTCAAAGGTTAGAGGTTCATGGCAATATGGGAGGGCTTGATGAGCAAAAGATAGGTAGCGCAGCAAAGCGATAGAACGAAACAACTAGCATAGCAATGATAGTAGTGAGATCCAGGGTAGCGGTCATCTTGCCTGAAATCCCGCAAGGAAGAAGAACAAGTCCATGAAGAAGATGAAGCCACGAAGACGAACCAAGCGTAGACGAACGAATCCTCACGATCGCAATGAAACGAGAACTATTGAGAAGAAGCACACAACAAGGTAAACACACCACACATAGACAAGACATGATGCACAACAAGCATGGTGCATGACAAGACTACATGAAGCTACTCATGGCAAGAGATGGTGCAAAGAAGAGCAACACATCAAGGCAAGTTTAAATGAGGCCGGGATCAACATATAACAATTCCGATAAGTCCTCATATGCAAATTTCGAAATTGGTCCAGGTCTGAACAAACATTAAGTTGAAGTTGTTAAACAGCAAGTTAAGATGCACAAAGATGATCTACACGAGATTCTAGTCAAGTTACATATAAAGTTCATTTAGTTCGGAGCTACGGCCTAGAAGATATGAGCAAAACAAGTTAAACATGGCATAGATGCAAAATGCACTCAAACATCAAACAAACACCTCAAAACAAAGATGCAACATGATAATATGAAGCTACATGCAAATCTAAGCAAGTTTCATATAGAGCACACTCAAAACGGAGCAACGGTTCAACACACACACACACACACTATACAAGTTTAAAGGACAAGCTATCCAAAACAGCAACTAGGCATATTGCAAGCATCAAAACAACAAGCTACAGGACCTCAACATGAAAACAAAAGGCATGGGCATGATGTACAGGTAAAGAACAACAAAACATGAACACTGAGCTATCTCTAGAAATCACTAGAACATGCTCAAACACGCATGGTAAGATTGCAAGTAATAACAATTTCAGACTTTGCAGAAAATAACATCAGGTTGCAATGTTTAGAGCTATCAAACAACATGTTACAGGAACTTATAATGACAAACAAAGGCATGGCATGATTCTACTCAAAGCATAGAACAAGAGTCCCTTACTGACCATAAGCCAAAAAGGATCATAAAATATGATGGCACCCACGTAAACATAGCAAGTTATATTACAGATTCATACATGGCAGAAACAGAATTATGATGGCATGTTTATGAGCTTGTACCACTCACTAAAGAGCAATACATGGCATGGAAAGGCAACCAACAGTAAGAAGACATATTTGTGAAGCTAAGCATGGCAATAGAAAGGTCATAGGATGCATGGAACACTAGCAACAATCATGGAAACAACTGAACTTAATGTTAATAGGCTGACAACAACATTATGAAGCAACTTTGGAGCAAGATATGAACAAGCTACAGCAAGCTATAAATGCTACCAGGGGCATGGATGGATAGAGGATGACATGTAGATCAAAACATGTTTATAGAACATCTCCAGATTATGCATAGAATGACTAGTAGCAACATGTTTATATAGCATCACGAAATAACAGATTCAGCCTTGCAAAACAGCAACATCACGTACCCTACTTAACAAGCTTGAATCACTCACCACAAGTCATTGCATGACAAGATAAGCGTAGCATAATTAAGAAGACATGTTTATGTAACAAACCAAGTCAAGAACAAGTCCATAGCATGCAAGGATCAACTACAACAAGCTTGACCAAATTGAATAACATGTAAACAATCTGCCAGGAAACATTTTCAAGCAAAAGTAGAGCACGAAAATGACATGCTAGACTACTCCATAATTTCAACCAAGGGCAGGGATGGATAGAGCATAACCATATGTTCAAAACATCCTTACTGAAGTATCTCAAAATATGCATGGATCACTCTGTAGCACCAAGTTTACATGGCATCAAAATAACAGCAGAACAGGGACTAAAATCAGCAACATCACGATGCCTAGTTTGCATGCTTGTGCTAGTCACCACATTGATCACAAAAATACATGGTAAGCACCTCTGTAAATAAGACATGGCATAGTGCAAAACACATTTAGACATCAACCTCATAGGATGCACACATCAATCATGGCAAAAATGACAAAAGAGCTCGTTCTGTTAACAGACAGCAGAAAAAATTATGAAGCACTCTTACAACAATGATTCAAGCATCTGGATGACCTCAAATGAATATGATGCAATGGAATGAAATAATGTACTCGTCGAGTCGAACAATTTGACATATTACACGCGTGAAATGGAGCTACGGATGTAGAGATACAACATGATGAACATGGCATGAAAATAACAAAAATATATTCGGGACTTGGAGAGATTTGGACCTCGGGGAAAAAGTCAATGGTGGCGCGGATTACGAGGTTCGCCGGAGATGTCGGGGATGGGGCCGGGGAGGCCGGAACGGGATGGGGAAGGGGCGGATCCGAGCACTCCTGCCCGGATCTGACCGGGGCGACGCCGGAGATGGCCGGCGAGCTCGTCGGAGGAGCTCGGGGCGCGGGCTCCTGCCGGCGTGGAGGGAGAGGCGCGGCCGGGTGGAGGAGCTCCGACCGGACGGGGCGCAGGTCCGGCGCGGCGCGGGGAGGCGCGCAGATGGCGGCGGGGTCGACGGTG